>NW_020450927.1:780142-808446 GCF_003343035.1 Apteryx rowi | reverse complement strand
GCCGGGGCTCGCTCCGCGCCGCTGATCGCCCCAAGGGGCGGCGAGCGCGGCCGCGCTCCCGGGGTCTCCTTTCAGGCCGGCATCGCGCCGTGACAGCTGTCAGCTCCCGTCGGCGTCCCCGCGCTGCAGGCGGCGCGTCCCCCGAGCCGACACGGCGCGGGAGCCGGGGGCTGCGCTTGCTCCGGGAGCTTGAGCTGCAAGYGTGATGGAAATCCGAATGTATATTTTTCCGGGGCGGAAGGAAAAGTGCCCCCCCGTGAGGGTCAGGCGACGCTTCAGGGTGAGCAGCCTTTTCCCCGTCGCTTGTGTCGGGAAGTCGAATGATGCGGAATCCCCGGGATGCCGCGCGACGGGCCGAGGCGGCTCGCGGCCGCCCTGCGCAGCCGGGTAGCCGCGAGACCCCCCACGGCGCCTCGCTGCTAACCTCGCACCTGCGAAGGGGCGTAATGGTGAAATAATGGAGCAAATATTAAGAAATTCTTAAGTACCTACGGAATAACCAAGTTAAATTATACCAGAGGAGCTCAATTGCCTTGCTTAGATTGATTGAATTACTAAATGAGCCTGACTAATGGAACGGAGTGGATATATCGGACTTTTACTCAAGATCCTGAAATAATTTCTCTAATAAGATTGTGAGCCATTAATTGAACTTGGCTTTGATCCTGGACACTGTCGCCCGCGCTGAAATTCAGCGGAATGATCTATGCTCCCGCGTGCCCGCCCGACGGGGCTGCCGGCGGGTTTTCCGGGGGGTCCCCAATCCCCACCAGCCCCCGCATCCCGACTCAAGGTGTGCTGGTTTCCCTGTGCAGGCGTGGGAAGCCCGGCTCGTGGTGGGCGGCTGGCCGGGGCGCCGGGCGGCTCAGCCCGGAAGGTGCAACCCTAAAAATTAAGCTTGCTTCAAGACCTGCTCGGCTTTCATTTTGTCTGCTCTGAGCAGGCGTAAAACCACCTGGCTGGGGTTTTGCCGCCAAAGGAGATCTCCGGTTCGCTACTGGGGAAGCGGATGCGTTTTTATTTTCCAGGCCAGCGGCTGGGTTTGCTGGAGCTGCAGGTGCAAATCCAGGGATGGCACCTCCCTTCTTTCACCCTTGCGGAGAGGTTATTGCCGGTGGCGGGACATGGTCGGTAGCATCCAGAGCACCTCCTTCTTTTCCTTCAAGCGTCTCCCTGCCATCGCTGCTCTGCCGCTTGGAAGGGGATTGGGTTGCTTCCGAGGGAGCTGGGCCTAAAATAAGCTGTGCCAGCTGTGTGCCTAGCCTCTGTGTGTGTATGTGCACGTATATAAATACATATATGCATGCCTTGCGGACGCCCCGTGCTCTGCAGATCTGTCCCGGTTTCCGCCTGGCGAAGGAAGCAGAGCCGCTCGGCTCAGTGCGGGGCCGGGAGGCGCCTTTGGCGCTGGCGTCCTGATGGCCGGCGGGCCGTTTGCGGGAACGGCGCTTCGAAATGTGCTTGCATTTCCGTCCCGTGTGGGACGCGGGGAGGGGGTGCAGGCTGCAGCGGAGAAAAAATCGCGGTGGGGTCTTAGAAACCCGAGCAACRAAATAGCGGGTGAAACGCAATATAGAAAATCCCCGGAGGGCTGGCGCGGGCGGCCGCGACGGGGAGCGAGGAGGCGCTGAGCGCGGCGCGCGGGCCGAGCCGCGGAGGTTTGYGGGGGCCCAAGGGGAGAGGTGCAGCTCGGAGGGTCCCCGAGGGCCGAGCCGCGTCCGACCCGGAGGCCGGCCGAGGTTTCGGAGGGGAGGCGCGGGGTGGCCCGCCCGCCCGTCCTTCCTCAGCGGCGAGCGGCCGCTGATGGCCGTGCTGATGGCAAGCGTTTCTGTGGCGTGCCGGATGCGGAGGTCCTGAAGAAAAAAAAGAAAAAAAAAGAAAAAAAAAAGAAAAAAAAAGGATTTTGTCTCTGGGAACCCGTTGCCACGGCAACCGTGCATCCAGCCTGCCAGCTCCAGTGGCAGCAGGGCTGGGGAGGGGATCGCGCTGACCCAGAAAGCGGAGAGGGGAGCGAGATGGGTTAGCCTTTTTATTTATTTTATTTTATTTTCCCATTTATTTCCCGCTCAGGAGTGCCCGGTGCCCGCGTGCCGCTTTGCCCGGCCCGGTTGCTGCGGGGGGACCCGGCCGCCCGTGTCGGCCGCCCTGGCAGGCACGGGGCCGGCGCGGAGCCGGCTGCCCTGGCTGGTGCCGGTTGCGCGGGGCTGGAGCATCCCGGTGCCCGCGTCTGGCCGCCGATCCCAGGAACTGGGGGCTGCGCGCCACCTTCCTCCCCGAGGCAGGGGCTTCCCGSGGCGCAGCGGCATCTGATTAATGCRTTTAATGCCTGCGGTGGCCTCGGTGGTGCTGAGCAGCAGAAAGCAGAGGGGCTGCGGCTGCAGTCAAGGCCAGGCTGTTGCCCCCGCTCTCTGCACCCCGTCGGGCTCCCACACCAGCAGGAATTGCTCCCGGGCCGCGTCCCGGTGCCTACCTCCGTGTTTTTTTCTTTTCCTTTAATAGCTGCTTATCCAGCTAAAGGGAGGATATGAAATCATCTCTCTTTGAGTGTCAGTGCAGAGCAGTCCTTCAAAAGGACGGGATTTTTGCCCTGGAGGATTGAAGAGGTATCCGAGTGGGGAAGGCGCTGTCGTTTGCAACTGGATGTCCTTTTACTTGCAAATTGCCGCGGCTCGGGCCTTTCTGCAGCCTGACAGCTCGCCCTGAACCGTGACACTCTCGCATCCGGGGGATTTGTCTGGAGAAGGGAAGGTTTTTCGATTGCCGGTTTTGGGCTGTCCGGCTGCAGCCTAACGCCGCTCCCGTGTTGCGGGGATGCTCGGGGCGGGAGCCGGGGCTGCTCGGCCGCCGGGGTTGCTCCCCCCCCCGCCGCTTCTCCCCCCGCCATGCTCCGAGCTGCACCCGCCAGGCGATTTCGGGAGGTGGGATTTCCCCCCCCCTCCCCGTGCGCGAGGGCAGCCCCGATTTTCAGCCAGGGAAAGGAGGAGTTGCCGAGAGGAGCTGCTGCGAGGATCTACCCCGTGGCTACTCTCGGTTTTGGGATGCTTTAGCAAGTCCTTCCCTTGCATACGTTTAAATTCTCCCTGGCAGTACAGGGTGGATGCGTGTCCTGAACCCCCCACCCCCAGCTTCGATCCGAACGTGGCTGTGGTCCGTGCGGTCGGGCATGCCCTGCCCGCGCCGGGCTCGTGTCTCCCGTCCCCACCACGTGGCCCGGGCGGGCGCCGCGGAGGTGCCGCGCGGGGGGCGCCCGGGGCAGCTGCGTGCCGGGACGGGGGCGCGGGGCTCTTCCTTCCTGCCCCGGCCCGTGCCCTCCTCCCCCGGCTGTAAAATAGGGGCCGCGACCGCCAGGATCAGCAGTGAGGTGTCACCGTCACCACGCCGTCCCCGCCTGGGAAAGCAGGACTAGCAGCCTCGAAATATCATGGGGGCTGGCTCTTGTGTGGTGGAAGACAGTTACCATGGAAACCTCCTTAAAAAAAAAAAAAACAACACAAAAAACCCACCAAACCCCAAATTTAAAGCAGTCCTTGTAGCTCAGAGGAACTGCAGACCTTATTATGGGTTTTGCACCCCCCTTTTTCTTTTATTTGTTCCAGCTAAAAGCTCCAGGAAACAAGCCAATTAATTTGAACCTCCCAAGAGGGGAGAGAGAAAGAGGGCACGTTGCTGGAAAACCCGCTGCATCCTCCCAGGAGCAGGGAGCACCCGCTCCAGGGGGTTCCCTTTCCTCGCTAGCGGTACTGCAGTATGGATAACTGCTATTGCGGCAAGCGGGCGTAATCCTATAACGGGGGGATTTCTCCCAACGAGGAGAAAGAGGATTTGAAGAGTTGGTTCAAGACTTAAAAACACCCCGCAGGCAGACAACAGCCCATCTTAGGTGGAGGACGGTGGGATTGTGGCATGAGCAGAGAAAGGGGCCCGGGAGCTGCAAGAGGAGGGAAGCTCCACCAGAGAGTAACGACACCAGGGAGTGTGTCTAAAATGACTRAAGGACCCAGCTCCAGCATGGGATCGGGTGGCTCAGCGCAGGTTGGGATGGTTTGCCTTTTCGTGCGTGCCATCACGCGTCGTTGCTGTTTCTCCTGCCAGGAAGGGCCTTGGCATGCTTCAGCGGGGTTTCTGCCATCAAGGATCCCAATCGACTCTCCATGGCCTGGAGAGTCACCAGCCTTCCCCCAGGAAGGYGAGACATGGGCTCTGCACGCTCCAAGCCTGCACGTCGGAGATAAACCGGTCTGGCTGGGTTTGGCAGGGAAGAGGAGACGTTTGGAGAGCAGAGCTCACAGTCCAACGTTTTCTTGCCAGGGCGTCTTTTGTAGCTCTATCCGTGGGCTGCGGGATCCAGGTGGGAGCTGCATCCAGCTCGCTGCAGGCTTCAGATCAGTGCAGACCTGCGGTCTCACCAGCCCAGCCCCGTAATGGGGTCCCCAGCATAATCTTAAACCAGCACGCCCAGAGAGCGAGCAGTGGTTCAAAACCTCCTCGGAGCGGCCCCCACCTTCTCTAAAGGCTCTTCTCCCGGGCGCAGTCGCTCCTCGAGGAGTTATTTTCYGGTGGTTCCCATCCCGGAGCAGCCGAGCTGTGGCAGGACAGCATAGTTTAATGAGACAGCGTGGCCTTATTCTAAAAGTACACCTGGCTACAGGTCCAGGCCCTTTTCTCTGTTGCTTAGCCAGAAATAGTGTGAGTTGGGCTTTCTCAGTCGCAGGAGAGCGGGACAAGCAAGTAGAACGGTCTTATTGGTGTTGATCTCCAGTTATTCAGTGGTGAAATTGGTGCGTTTCAGCAGTTTTATGCCAGAGAGGTTTTTCTCCACTTTTGTTCCCTTATGAAGGGATACGGTCACGGCAACTTGCTAAGAGGCAGCCCACCGCTGAAAGATGTGGGCGGTGTTTTGCACCGTTGCTCGGCTTTACCTGCTCGCTGCTTTAGCCGTATCTCCCTGGCTGGCTCTTGACTGCCTTTCCTGGTGCCATGGCATGGCGTGATATCCCTTGCACTGTGATGGATCTGCTGCCTTGCTCCCTTGCTAGGAAAAGGGACGTTTTGGAGTAAACTCGGATCAAGGGAACCTGTSTTTGCAGACATACGTGCCCTGGGAGTTCAGGGGGAATTAGCAACTTTGCTGCGGAGAGTGTTTAATGAGTGCTTGGGCTCTGCTGGCCTGAGAGCGAGGATCTAAGGGAGCTGGCTTTGCAAAGCTGCCTTCTAGGCTGGTCTCGAGCTGAGGCTTGTTTTGAAGGCACCGCTGTACCCGGTCTGCAATGTGGGTCCAAGAAGCTGCAAACAAGATAGCGGCTGATCGGCAGGCTTATTCCAAGACATCCTTTCTTCTGGTGGGAGGGAGAAATCAAATGCATTTCTGCTTTTTTAGCTTTCTAGAGGGAGCTGGCCTCTTCCTGGGTATGTGCCGCTCCTCAAATGTTCGGACCTCACGGGCAGAAGAAATAACTCAGCACCCTCCTGCTGCCGATGGTGGAAACGTCTGTCAGAGCGAGCGAGGAATGCGTCACGAGAGTCGTGTGTGTTTATTCAATCTCGGACCCGGGTTCGGCTTTAAAGGTTTTCATTACTGTGTCTCTCGTCTCGCTTGCTTGCAGAGTGAGGCGCATCACTGGTTAGAAATAAGAGGGGATTGCAGCCTTAAATATCTGAGTCTGTTTAAAAAAATCATGAAAGTCTTTCAGTTTGGTTTAAAGCGCAGTTTTCTGAGTAGCGTGTGAGCGTCCATTGGGCTGGAGGCAGCAGCGTGCGAGGGCCACCTGCCGGCTCTGCCTCCGCGTCCGCCGGGAGGGATGAGCCCCGGGAGCTCCCCGGCACGCCTGTCCCCTTGCGCCCCCCTCCCTGCCTCCCCCCACCCCAGCACGGGACCTTTCCCGGGAAAACACAAATTGGGGCCGCTTGGAGCACCTGGGACAGCCGCGTGGTTTCAAGGTTGGGTCCGGCGATGGCTCTGGGGCCAAGGAGGTAAATCCCAGCAGTGGAAAGGTTCCCGGAGGAGACGTGCTCCTTGGGGCGCTCCGACCCTGCATCCCGCGGGGTGCGCGGCCGGGGCCGGCACGCTCCACCTGGGCTGAACCCCATCGCCCAGCTCCTTGTCGTTAGAGGCGTCCGGTGAGAGCGTTCAGCCGTCCTGGCCGGATTCCAGGTTGGGAAACGACAGCGTTATCGTTTCCTTTGTCATTTTAATTGGATGCAGTGTTCTTCTTTCCCTAAATGGTTACAGAGTGGTTTTTTAGGCTGTCAAACAGCTGCTGTGTTCAGCCTCAAATACAGCTGTGTTTCAGCACTGGGGGAAGAAGGCCTTTTCACATGCCCCGGGATGAAAGGAAGTGTGTATGTGAGGCACATCAGTGTTAAGAATATAAAAGCATCAGGCAAATGGAGGCAGAGTAGAAAAGGAAGGACCGAGACATGAAAGGAGAAACGAGATGGCAAGAATTAGAAAATAATTGGAGGAACCGTGCAAAAGCCAATAAGCAACGGGAATTAGGAGCGGCGGTTCTTAGGTTATGGGGATGTATTGGCAAAGATGCTCGCGCCGGGAACGGAAACGGGGGCTGTAATGGGCACCGTCTTCCTGATGTCTCTGCGYGTCGGCTTTGAAGTTGTGGTATGCGCAGCCCAATAAAACGCTCTTCAGGGCTCATAACAATATGAACTAATGGCAGATTGCTCACGAGGTGGCAACTTCTGTGCCTTGGGAAAGCTGGAGGAGAGGGAAGAGCATTTGGGGAGGGTGCAGAAGGGGCAGGTTGTGTCTCCGTGGGTGTTGGGGGGGATTTCTAGCCCGGGGCAGAGGAGGAGGCCAGGCTGAGCGTCGCTCCATCCTTGGCAAAAAAATCGCATTGTGGTGCTGACTGTCTTCAAAACTCAGCCGTTTCCTAAATGGCTTTGTGTCCTGTGCAGAATTTTATTTGGGGTCGTGGGGAAGGGAGGAGAAGGCTGAGGTTCCTCCTGCTGGCTCTCGGTTGGGGTGGTCCCAAGAAGGGAGAAGGTTGTGTCCTGATGCAGAGGTGTCTGTGGATGCAGGTGTTTCTAGTTGCCCAGTGCTCCGTCTCTCGCAGGGCTCTTTGCTCTTGAGACGACTAAAGATGCAGCTCACTCCCAGACTTGATTAATTTTGTTTATTTACCAAAATACTGTTTGTCTGCAAAAATACGATGCTGCTTCCCCTTGGTGCAGTAGGAGCAGAGAGCAGGCAGSTCCCTCTCGCTGAAAGCCCTGGTGGGCTCCTTGGGCGAGCTCCGTGCCCGGGCGTCTCTGCTCTCCCCGGCGGGGCTCGCCCGGGGCTCTCACCGCAGCCTTGGCCGCCGGGAGCCGGGGCACCGCTGGCGCTCGCCCTGCGCCCGCTCCGGCCCTGTCCTCGGCTGGTTTCCCTCCTTTGAGAGGGGCCTGGAGGGGCTCGTGCGGGGATGCTCTGCTCTCCTGGGGGCAGCCGTTCGCCGCTTTGGCTCTGAAGGACGTGCAGGTAAATACAGGCAGGGCTGTCTTTACGTGCAATTGTATTAATGCGTTAAAGACGAAGAGAGATGTTACATAATGCGGACTGCAATGCAGAAGCACTTGTTTAATTTTTAATTATTCAGTTTTCGTGTGCGCGTAACTCTGCCCCTGAGCAGAGAGGTTGGCTGTGGGCACGTGCCCCGGGTCCTGACTGGGAAGGGCGGCGTGTTGCTCACGGGGAAGCCTCTCGGAACGGCGGGCCGGGGAGAGGCGAGAGCCTTGGGGTGTGGGGAGGCTCCCGGCAGGGCGTTCGACTCGCGGCCCGAGAGGCGCTTAGTGACTGAGCCGGGTTTCTGCCCGGCCTCTGCAGCTGAAGGCGTTGGCGGCTTTCTTACGGGGGCGAGGGTTAAATCTGTGGCTTAGACCTAGCCCGCCTCGAGGCGTCCGCCCCTCCTTGGTCCAGGAGGGGACCGAGGGGGCGCCCTGGCTGCTCGTCCCCCACGGCCCAGCCCTGCCGGGACCCCCCAGCTCAGCGGGGTGGAGGGCCGAGCGGCCRGGGGCTCTCTTGAACCTCTCCTGCCCGTTCCTCACGGGACCCTTCGGAACGCAGCGGAGGTCTGGGCAGCCCAAATTTCAAAATGCCCCTCGAACGCCGGCGGGATGGGACGTCTCATCCCGCACCAAGGCGGAAGAATGCAGCTTGTGCGGTGCTGTTGGGGCAGGGAGAGGGATTTGCCCTTAACCCCACGCRGAAGGACGGCGATCCCGAAGCCGGTGGCTGGCCGAGGCTGTCGCTGATGCCGTGAACGTGATCCTGACAGCGACTTGGCTGCTTACTGAGAGACTTGAGCCTGTAGGATGGGGAAGCACATGAATTTTAGGCTGTAGCCTGGCCCTGCCCCGGCGATGGGCCCGTCAGGAGCGGCGTTGCAGCTCGGGGCCATCAGTGGTTTGTGGCACTCAGGAGCGGTCGGGGCACAGACCCCGATCCSGCCCCGCGGTGCTGGGCTCGCGGCGGTTTCTAGGTGCAGGTCGAGGCGGGTTCTTTAGCCTGCCAAGCCCTGGCTAAGCTGGGTGGTGGCTGCCGCTCTGCTTTGACAGCCAGCCCAGCTGGTGTGACCGGGCTTTCTACGACCAAGCTGCTCGCTCCCAGCCAAACCCCACACCGGTCGAAACCGAGGGCAAAGCCCTCCTKGGCTTCACCGGGAGAAGGATTCAGCCTTCTTGTGTTGGCTTCCCTGTGCCTAGTGCCCAAATTTCCCATAGTTGCCCGCGAAAGAGCACARAGTGCATCCCGTTGTGGGTTTGCTGGGATGCGGGAGAAATGGCAAAGGGGTTGTCGTAGCCCTCGGGTCTGAATCGCCTGCCTGTTTTCCTCCCCGGCTCCCCCCCTCTTTCACATCCCTGCTCTGCGCTTTCTGTCCTTCCGACAAAAGCAGCAGGCTCAGAGCAGCTTAGGCTTCAAAGCTCCCAAAATAATGAAGGTTAAAATAAATCAAAAAAAAAAAGATTCGGTGCGAGATCAAGTCAATGCCCCGCTTGCACCCAGGCTCGGAGCTTCAAAGCGCGCTGCCAACAGCCCCCTGCCGCGGCTGCGCTCGGCCGCGAGAGAGCAGCAGGCTGAAATTTCAAAGCTTGGGAGCCCCCTCGTCGTCCTCCCGGAGTCGAGGGACGCTGCAGGAGCCGGGACAAGGCCCTGGGTAATGGTGTCCATTGAAAGCAGCAGGGGTTTTTCCCCCGCTTGCGTTGCAYGGGGGAGCAATCCTTAGAGGTTCGCCGAGGAAGGAGAAATAGCCTGGATGTCTCCCACCTCCGGGGCAGGGCTGAGAGGAGCGTCGGGCAGGCTCCTCTGCAGCGAGGAGAGGCTGTTGGTGACCGAGGAAAGGGGCAGATTCGTGAAGGTGAAATGGATTTCTCCCCGGGCCGCGCTTTGCACACGCCGGCAGCCTCCTATTGCCACGCAGGTAGGCAGAAAATTCCTCTTCGGGGAGGATCCGCGCTGAACCCGGTGCCTTTGTGCCTCTGCTGGCTCCGCTGATTTATATAGATCATCAATATGACAATTATATACACCTGCAGATTTAATTACCTCCATTTTCGTCAGGCAGTGACAGATTTATGCCTCTATTCAGTTCCTGTAAATCTGAAACAAGCTTGACTAGACCCAAAAGTCCTCACATTGATCACTGCGCACTGGCTGGTCTCTGGCCCTCTTGACAAGCTCTTCTTTCAAAAGTGATAAATTTAAGATGCGCAGTCAACTTTTTCCCCTTCTACATCTTTCTTTTTTTTTTTTTTCCTTCCCTCTCTGCTATTTCTCAAAGTCTCTCCGCACGCTTGAAAACGAAGCTTGAAATCGGGTTACACGCTCCCAAGCGCCCAAGTCTTTGCGACGTTAACCCGTGTGGAGAGCCGCGGTGGGCAGCAGCGGCTCCGCGCACCGGTGGGCAGGGGCTCCCCTGCCTTCTCCATCCCCGTGCGTCGGCAGCACCAGTGCAGATTCATCCTGCCCCCGGTGTCAGGCATCAGCTTTGGGCCCTGCTGGGGAGGTGGGAGGAGGAGGAGGAGGGTCGCCCCTTCTCGGAAAACTCTCGGTTGTGCCTTCAGCACGGAGACTGCTGTGGCCCACCGGCAGATGAGGAGCGACCGGCCGTTCTCGTTTCCCGTGCAAAGGCTGAGGATGCTAAAATAATGTCTAATTTGCTTGACCTCTTGGCCTCAGCGTAACGAGCACTTAAACAAATTAGTCTGCAGAAGCGGGCTGAAATTTACCCTTGAAGTGGAGTCCGTCTCGTCTCTCTAATGCATCCCCCTCCTGTCCCCCCAGCGTCTCCGCCTGACCTAGCCTGGACGATATGCTCTGATGTCTTGCTAAGTGCCTGGCAGATGGTCTGGAGTGGCTGGCCGTTACCTTCCCTGTCAGCCCGCTATGGATATAAATAGCCATTTGCCTCCCTGTGAGAATCGCTGGCTGTCTCGGAAAGCTGAAGGTAATCTTGGTAGATATCTTGGAGCTGTAGGATTTCAAGGCGCAGAGGTGTAGAGGGACGGGATCATCGACAGGGTAGCAAGGAGCCCGTCTCAAAGAGCCCATCTCCATGTCTCCTCCCCCCAGCGAGGCAGTGCCTGGAGGAGCAGAAGGGCAGGACAGTCTCAGCTGCTTTTGAAGGGACACGTTGGCGTGGGACGTGTCCTCTAATGGTGGACTGGACAGCACCAAGCAGGCTTTGCAGCCGCCCTCCATCCCGAAGGTGTTGGGCGGTATGAGGGACAGGGAGATTGGGACATGTCTCTAGAGTCTGTAGTAGGAGGAGGGAAGTGCAAGTGAGAAGAAATCAGGGACTGTGAGGGTGAAAAAACCTCTTAGATGTTGTGGGAGGCCTCTTGGATTGACCATTTCACTCTTTATCTTACTGATTTTACTGGAGTATTTAAAGAAGTTGGAGCCAAGCCCTAGCCCCGAGATGTTGAACCGGAAGGGTTCAACAGTGTTGGGGTATTAGGCTCTTGCTTGCAGGGTAGAAATTTTAGCTCTATCTCTTTGCTGGTCTTCAAAACGGCTTCCTGTGGGAAAGGGTGAACTCTGGGAGATTTGAGAGGTCCCCCTGGGTTAAGCTTTCTATTGAAGACCTATCAGAAAAGGAAGGCAAGGACGTTTCTGAGTCTGACGGGGTGCAAGGGAGACAGGTACCCCCAGGGTGCTGCAGTCTGCGTTGTGGGAAGCTCTTCTCCAGGGCAGTGGGCGAGTAGTGCCTGGCTAGCAGAGGAAGCTGGGCATTTTCCAGATTTTCATTTTACCTGGTGATTTTTGAGTACATCCTTTGGGACATCATGCTGCTTTGCAGAGCATCCCAGGTCAATCCAACTGACTGTGTATCTTGGCATCTCATCTCCAGCTATGGCAAGTAGCTGATGTTTGGGAAAAAAATGTAAAAACCATGACATATATCGAGTAGCCCTTTCCTTACAGCCTAGGTCTGTGCCCTAGGGATTTCCTGAGCAGGAATTTGTCTCTGTCCTGTCGTGCTTGATAGCCACGGATGGATCTGTTCTCCTTGATTTAATTCCTTTTTCAATGCTTTTATACTTTATGGTGGACGAAACATTGCCTTTTGTTAGTTTTCACACTCCTAATTCTTGTAGTGTGAGAAATAGTGAATAATCATTCTCTTTTCAGCTGCTTCACTGGCTTCATGATTTTATGGGTTTTTATCGTATTGCTGCTCAGTTGTTCGGTTTCCTTGCTGAGGAGTCCTAATGCAGTTAGTTTCTCCTCTCCATAAAGCCATTTCTGACATCTGACCTTCCTTGTCCCCTTCCTCTGAACCCTTTTAGTTTTGCTGCGTCCTTTCTAAGATGAATGACCTGAATACTGCTAGTGGCATTCGAGGTCGTGTTGCTTTCACCAAAGCTGACTTTCACCTGCCATTTTCTTGCCCGCTTTCCTGTAGCACTTCACAGCTTTAGCTTTGAGGAGACTAAATTTAGGATTGGTGGCCAACTTTGTTATTCGCCTCCTTTTCCAGAGCATTTCTGCACTTCTGAGGTCCTAGTGAAGATCTCCGCGGGGTCCCAGGTAACCTCCTTTTGCTGTGAAAGCTGTCCCCCTATTTCTTCCCTTCCTGGTGGGCTTCGAGAGGATGCACCCTCTTATCCCATGCCCGCTCACACTCTTTGGAAAACTTGGAGGGTGGGTTTTGACCTGAGCTCTTTGAAACGAGGCTATCACACTGGGTGACCCTTGTCTGCTGGCTTACTGGCAGCTTTGAGTGGTCCGTATTTATCCATGTGCCTACCAGTTCCTTTTCTTTATTGCAGTTGCTAACTGTCCAGGGCAGAAGTAGGATTTACTGGTCTGTAATTTCCAGGGCGCATGAGAGCTTTTTAAAGAGATTGGGGTCTCCTTTGCCAAGTTTCATTCTTCTGGTAGCTCGCCCTTTCTGAACGATGGGTCGTGTGTCGCCGGAGCCCGGCGGCTGTCCTCCTTTGGCGCTCGTAGGCGAATACGATCTGGGCCGAGTGATTCATACTGCTCGTTTTATTGATTTGTTCTAAAACCTCCTCAGCGAACGCTGCCGTTCGAGCCAGTCCTGCTGACTTGTCCGCGGGGAGGGCACCGCTCCAGGGTGGGAAACGCCCTGCGCTCTCCGAGTGGACGCCGGYGCGGGGAACCCACCCCGCATAGCCATGCCTTCTCTGAGCGCTCCTCTTCCCTTCCGCTTGACTGTCAGCCTTAGTGATGTGCTGGCAGGCTGCCTCCGTCTAACGGGGTTGTGTCCGCTTCAGGGACGCTGGGGAACATCTCTTTTTCAGGTGGGTCATTGCCCCCAGATTCTTGCGCTTGAACCCAGTAGGCAATTTGGAAAACCTTGGCTGTGCTGGGTAGGCGAGTGAGGGGATGTGATTTTTTTTTCTTATGGGAATGCGGGGGCTTACATGTGTTAAGCCTGTGAGAATGCCGGGAATTGGCTGAGGCCTCCCAGGTGTGGGATGTCAACAACAAATGTGGTCCTTTCTGGCGTTCAGATATGAGCTTTGCATCTCTTAGGGGTATTCATCCTCTTTATTTCAGTCACTGTCATGATATTGAGTGCGCGGCTTGCTTTATTTTCTTTTTTTTTCTTTTTTTCCCTATGACCACGTCTCCAGGGCATTGGTCCGGGACGTAGATTTGTCTCTCTTCCCAGATCTCCCCTATATTTCATGTTTATGGCAGATGGAAGTGAACTAAAAAAACATGAGTAAAAATCAAACACCGGCAAATGTTCCAGCCTGCATGTTGCAGCTGTGTGCATCAGCCAAGCTTTTGCCCAGCTTTTGGTCAAACTTGTGAAGCGCAGTGGCGAATAACCTCGGAGGGGACGTTGCACAAGTGCGGCCGGGCACGTCCTTGGGTCTGCAGAGGCCAGTGGAGCAAAGGGGCGCATCTCGAAGGGTCAGGAGCTACAGAGCAAAGCTGATCGGCTGGGACCCGTTAATGACGGATTGGTATCTTCGCTCTGGAAACAGCAGTGCGGCACAATGTCATTCCAAGAGTAAAGGACGGTTTTGTTGTTAAAGGACCAATTAGGGCGGCGGCATATTCGGGACAAAAATCCCAGTTCAAGGGTAAAGCGCGATTCAGCTTTGGAGAGTAACTCCTKGTGTTGCTTGGGGACTTTCCCGAAAGCAAACACCCCCTGCACCCCAAGGAGAAACCTGGTTAGCTGCCAGCCTTGCAGCAGCTAAGGGCAGAGCGTGACCGACCTGTGTGCAGACGTCACGGTGGGGTGGTATCTCTGACATGGCCAGAGAGTGGCTCCAGAAAGAGCGGGTGGCCTTTTTCTTGAATCTTTAGATTCTCTTGTGTCCACGGATCCTTTGGAAATTTTGCCTAAGGTGCCTAGAAAGAGTGTCTGATAGTATGGAAAAGCTGGATTGTCTTAAAAGGCAGAATGACCTACAGGCTGGGCTCATTTTCCTACCTGAAACTGAAGAGAGGGAGAAAAAACCCAAATAAAATACAGATATTCAGTGACGAAYGTCATTTTTTTTTTCAATTGGCCATAAAACCATGAATATTATCCCATGAAAGACATGTCAGTAAAATCTTGGAAGTAAAAAATCTTTATGGGTCAGGATATGCATTTTGACATCTGAATTTATTTGAATCGAGTTCTGAGGTGGAGATGCCCAAACGCACAAGGCAAACGGCTTATTGTGGGAACGGCACCTGACCCGTTCCCGCGGTATTTCCGAGGACAGAGATTCCTGAAGGACACTAAGGCAAGCGCTTGCTTCATTTGGGTCGGAGCCCTTTAAAGGGCGTGCAAGTTTTCGACATGGAGCAAAAAGGTTAGCTAATGTGGAACTTAAATAAAAACACAGTCGGGTTCCGGATGGAAAATAAGCCAGGTTTAAATGTTAACGAGGAAATATAAGTCCAAGTCAAAATCTGTGCTCTGCTGTATAAAATGAGTCTGCAGAGACTGACATTATGGCAGAGTTCATTTGACTAATCAGAGGCATCTATTAGAGCAAAATGCTTCCAAATGGAAATGAAAATTGTTTTGCCGTTTTTCATCAAAATGTTGGCACGCGTTTTTAAGGAGAGTTGCTTTTTTGCGTGCACGCATTTTTTTCCCCCCCCTCCTGACAAGTTCTCAGGTCTCAGAGGGGGAATGAGGAAATGGGAATAACTTGATGTCCGTGCCGGGCTCGGGGTAGGGGGCTGTAGTTATGACATTGCACCATCTCAGGCAGATCAGCTCTGTGCAGGAAGTCAAAATTGAGCCGCCAAGGCCAAGCTCAGCTCCCGCCGAGGTCCCTGTTGCCTTCAGAAAGACCACGAGCTTGGCAACTCGGCGGTGAAAATACCCTTTGCTTTGTACTGGCTGGTGGAGGACAAGTGGAGGGTGAGCGGAGGAGACCTTGGCCCCGCAGGTCTCCGTCCCCTGTCCATCTGTGGCTGTGTGCGTGGGGAGGTCGACTCATCGGAGCAGGCAGCTTGGGAAAGATGTAGGCATGAGCCCACGCTGCAGGGTGTCAGAATTGTTGGAGATGAGCCGTTGTCCCCCATTAATCGGGGTTATTTGGGAAGCGATCAATAATGAGGCAGGTGGTGGACCCACAGCAGGTATGAAGCTGCCAGCCTCCAGCGACTTCATCTGGACTTTCCTCTTCTCCTCGCCTCAGTCTGCTCCTCTTCAACCTTTCTTGTCCCCCTCCTTCCCGTCACAGATGGCCGGGGAGGGGAGCAGCCGCCGCCGTTATGTTGGAGGCAGCAGCTGGGGTCTTTGGAGGCTGATGTTCCTGTAGATGTCAAGGACCTGGGCCACGTTTGATACCAAGCTAACGCATCGCGGCGTAATTAGTGGTCTCCTACTGTTATTAACCCCTGACTTGGCCAGGCTATTTTTTAACGGAGGCGCAGGAAGTTAATACTAGTGCTAATGGCTGCRCATCCAAGGCCTTAATGAAAGGCGTGTGGGGACCAGGCCTGTCATCAATATCTTTCACACTTTGAACTTGAAATGATCCGCTCTCCTCCCGCCTTTTCGCGGCTCTCCGCATGCCTTTGGGATGAAGCTCTGGGTGCCGCCCCCGAGCCGTCACCCCGGACGGGAGCCGCGGCCAGCGGAGCACCCCTGCTCTGCAGGTCCACAGAGACGTCGTCGCCCGCYGGTTTTGGGGGGACGCGTCGGGGTGGTAGGGGCTGGCTTCTGGCATTYCTCTTCTTTTCCGTACTTCTGACTTATTCGCGAGACGGCAGGGAGGGAGGGAGTGCCGGGGGTCGCCCGGCAGTGTCTGGGGGGGGAAGAGAGAACGCGTGACGGCTCGGCGGCTAGATTGTGCTCTTTTAAAATCAGAATCCATTTTTTTATTGAAATACATTTTTCTTTTTAAAAATAAGGCTGTTTAAATAAATCTGAAATTATGACAACCTATTTTAAGGCCTAAATTTACTATAATCTATTAATCATTTAAATAACTTCCATCAAGGAGTCCTCCTCAAATATTAATGAGCTGAAGGGTGCTACTTTTTCAATGATATGTCAAATCAGGGGGAAAACATCTTTAACTCTA
The DNA here is from genome assembly GCF_003343035.1 of Apteryx rowi. NCBI lineage: Eukaryota > Metazoa > Chordata > Aves > Apterygiformes > Apterygidae > Apteryx > Apteryx rowi. The sequence continues at coordinate 792,432 of NW_020450927.1, read as the reverse complement.
GCTTTCTAAATGTCACAATGTCATATACTTAGTATCTATTATTTTCAGTTTTTACAATGGAGCAAATGCTGGTATTTACATTTTTCCAAATGTCAGTGCATTGAGTTCCTGTTGTGCGTAAAAGCTCTTGCCTTAATTACTCCTAATTTCACGTTAGCAAGCAGGTGCGGGGAGAATATTTTCTTCAATTTGGGCTAGTTCAGTTGAAGTTGGGAAACTGGGGAGCTGAGAAAGCAGGAAAGCTTGTTTTCCCCTTTCAGCCTATGAATAAAGACCAGGTGGGAGAGGAGGAGATCTGCTTTCTCTGGCCCTCGCAGCTCCCGGCGCTGGATTTTCCAAGGGGATCTGTGTGCCTAAATACGCAGCTCAGCAGTTAGAGGGAATTTCAGAAGTGCTTCTGGCTGGATAGATGCTTTAACTCCTCTCCGTTTTGCTTCCCGGTGATTTGAGGAGAGCTCGGCGTCGCTCTGCTTGGGACACTTTAAGCGCACTGATTACCGCCAGAAATATGGCCCGTGCTGAGCAGAAACAAGCTGCCAATTCACTTGCTGCAGCTAATGTTTCTTTTGATTAATCAAATCAGTTTGGAAGGGCGAACCTGGTTTCTGATGCAGTTTTTTTCCCCCTTGGTAGCTAGCTCACTTAAGGCAGCCTAATGAAATTAATTAACAGTAAATTTAAAATGTTGTTTTTTGGCACCGTAATTGAATTCCGGTTTTCGTTTGAAGGCAGCTCGAGACAGGCAAAATAAAGATGACAATTTGCAAAGCGAGCCCATGCTATTTCCCAGCACAATAAAAATGTGCCACTACAAATAGGAATGAGAAGATGTGTATGGCCAGAATGGGTCCTGCGTAGCGGAGATGGGAGGAAAGGCTGTATCTCGTTGTGAAGCTCATCATGTTTTTAATGGTCATTCCAACAAATGCAAATGAAGCTTATTTTTCAGGAAACGTGTCCCCGTCCTCGGCTGTTCCCTGTCCCTCCTGCTTGCATTTCCCAGCCTYGTGCATCTGCTGTTGTAACGGCATGTAACGTCGCTCCTTAACCCAGCCCTGCCTGTCTGTTCTGGTGCAGAAAAACCCTGAAGTTAAAAGTCCTTCTGCAAAGTTGGAGTGTTTGGGCAAACGTGCAGGTGCATCTGGGGGTGTCCCCTGGGCGGGGAGCTGCAAAAGGTGGCCAAAGACTGAGACCTCTTAGCGCATCTCAGTTACAGCCAGACTTGCAGGTCAGATGGTGGCTCATGTCTGCCTCTGCCAGCTGCGTGCAGACTCGTTCATGAAGGAAGGGGAAATATTTTCTGTTTGAAATAATGGACAGCAGGATCCCAGTGATCCCGTTAGTGCTGCTGAGAAGTTGTCCTAGATCCTCGACTGCCCGAGACTGGGGCCGTATTTAACATTAAGCGCACATGTAAACCCCAGCTGAATTAGGGCCAGAAAGATGTCATCAGACTTGGTGGCTCTGGCCAGAAGTTGCTGTCGGTACATGTCCTGTCCCCACACCACARTTACAGCTGGGTTCGTTGGCACTTCCTTGTAGAGCCGCCTATAATTTGGGAGAAAATTTACTCTGCTGTGCAAGGAGAAGAGGGGCCGCAACCCTGATTTTGCCTGCGGGGCTCCTTCTGGTCGTGGGTGGCTGGCAGCGAGGGGGACAGTGGTGGTCCTGGACGAAGAGGTGGATGGGCACCTTCAGCTTGTGAGCTTGCCAGGGCATGTGCCTTGGGGCCAGCTGGATGCCGGTGCAGCTGATTGCTCCCTCCGTCTGTCCGTTTTTTGGAAAGGGTGAACGGCCCTGCTGGTGGCTCTCCCATGCCTCATTTCATGCGTGACCGGCTTTCCTTTTACAGAGATCTCTGGAAACACGGACGACATCCCCCTGGTCCGCTGGCGGCAGCAGTGGCTGGAGAACGGCACGCTGCTCTTCCACATCCACCACCAAGACGGTGCCCCCAACCTGCCCGGCTTTGAGCCCACCGAAGAGCCCCAGACCGAGTCGGCTGAAGAGGAGCTGAGGATCCTCCACATCTCCGTCATGGTACGTGCCGTGAGGGCGCAGAGCACCTCGCTTCCCCTCTCGCTACCGTCCCTGCTCCCCAGAGCTCTTAAGGGCCGGGAGTTAAAGCCGGAGAGATTTAGGGATCCAGAAACCTTTAGAAAATCGGGTCTCCGTATATTTCCCCACGTTGCCAAAGCTGAGCCTGGCCCAGAGGGCTGCTGTGCGTGCAAGGATCACTGAGCAGGTCCCGTGCCCAGGGCCCAGGCTCTGGACAAGGAGTGGGGCCGGAGCTTGGGAGCATCCAGATGTTCCCAGCAGCTGGGCAGCTCCTGGCGGCGCTGGTACTACACCTGGGGCTTGCTCCCGAGGCCCAAGCAGAGTTGCTTTTAAATTGGATGGCTTTAAACATCTCCCTTTAGCTCACATCCCTTTCCAAATGAACGTCGCCTGATTGGATCCAGGCTACGGCTCTTTTGCTGGTGTGCTTTTATCCTCGGCGGTTTAAAGGTCTTAACCACCTGCCTGGGGTTAATTCAGACTGACTTTTTTGGGAGTCCTTCACCCCRTGGCTTGCAGACACCACGCTTTGGTTCTCCCCTGCCTCTGGAACCCGGGTGACCAAAAAATAGCAGCAACCAGCCCCCGCAGCCAACCCGGAGCTCAGCATGGCCCCGGATGCGGGGGGAGCGAGCGGGCAAGCGGCAAACCCGCCCGGAGCAGTGATGTGCTCCAGCCCCGCGGGGAGTGGGGAGGGAGTGTATCGCTCCTTCTCCGCCTCCGTCCCCGCAGCGTCTGCGCTCAGYGCAGATCCGGCGCCTGCTGCCCCGCCGCTCCGTTACGCGACGAGCAGCGCTTTTCCGCCGGGCRCTCCGTCAGCGCCTCCGCTTTTATCCGCGCTGCAGCCTGGTGGCTTTGATTTTGCAAGCCTGAGCTTCCTGTAAGCGCGCGTCTCGTGTGTGCAGAGGGCTCTGCGTTCCCCYGCCGGCTCTCCGCTGCTCTCCGCCTTCCTGCAGAAACTCAGCAAAAGAATTTAACGGCAGAGAAATGGGGGAAGACAGAGCGCAGTGTTTGTGAGGTGGCTTTGGAGTTTTTTTTCTTATCACCGGGAAGAATCTGAAGAATCCTATGATTTTTTTTTTTTTTTTTTTTGCCACCAGAAGATAATTAGCTGGAGACGATGTGTTTCCGAGGCTGCAAGCAGGCTGTTTAATGGTGCCTACCCTAATGAGAGTGTCAATAGCTCTTCCAGATTGCAGCCCGAGGCCAGGTTTCTCCTGCATCATTTGTGCTTGATTAGTCTCGGGGAAAAAAAAAAAAAACCACTGGCAAAGTCAACCCCAAAACATTTTAGTCCACCACTTCTTTTTTTTATTCCTTCCTGCTTATGAGATGATGGGTGGCGTCTCAGGGACCAGGGGACATGGTGGACTTGCTGGGGGAGCCCGAAGCTAGGGGCTGGCTTCCCAGGCTCTCCAAGCTTTGCTCCACACGGACCTCACTCCCGTTTTCCAGTGGGGACAGCAGCACGCAGGGTTACACCGCGGCACAAAGGCTGCGTGTCCAGGCTGGGGGCCGAACCCTCCCARTATCTGCAGGTTTCTCCAGCCATGAGGACAGCAGCTTCACAGGGGTCTGGTCATCTCCTGCGGTGCTTGTTGAGCAGGTCTGTGACTCCTCCTTTCCCACCCCTCTGGCTTCACAACCCCTGTATGATCCTGTTTGGCCAGGCCAAGCCTTTTGGGTGCACCGCATCTCTTGGGCAAGCGGGAAATCTGTGTCCCTTTGGTCCTAGTTGGCAGTGGTGGCCCTTGGGCTTGTCGTGCCTACATCTCTGCCTTGGTGGCCTTGCACTTTTCAGGGCTTCAGATCCCTTAGGGGCRGCTCATTGGTGATATTAGGGAAGGCTGAAGAGTGGCAGTGATCTTGGCCAAAACATGCATCCATGAAGTGAAACGTTAAGTTATGCAAATGCCTGGCAGGACCTCCACCGTTGTCTTGACTTTCTTGAGCACCGGCAAATAACAGGATCCAGAAAGGAGTCATTGAGATAGGGCTTATTATCAAGTTGATGAAAAGGATGTCTGCTAATTGCTGCTCTTGTACCAAAGTATGTAACTACAGATTGAATTCTCCCTCTCCCCCTTCTTTTTTCATCACTCTCGGYGCCTCTCAGGCGGCATCCTCACACCCGTACAAAAAGAAGTTGGTTTTTGTGCCAAGAATCAGCATCACGTGTAATTTTCAAGGCTGTTTTTCTTTCCTGTTTTGTTGCCAAGAGAAGAAATGGGAGTGAGAGGCTGTATCCATCACTTGAAACCGCTTGTGATCGTGGTGTGAACATGGACCTCGTGAGGCTCTCTTTTTTCTGCGAAACACTCCAGCATATCTGTCTAGTGCAGGGRTCCTCTAGGAACCGCTGCTGCCTGTCCAGTGTGACGAGGTGAAGCCAGAGCTAGTTTTCTGCGTTCACGTGGAGAGGCACTTGGGGTCTAAGTTGGTTCCTGCGCCTTCCCTGACCTGCTCCAACTGGTGGAGGAGTGATGGAGATGCCAGGGCTGGTTTTAGTGCCTCCTTCTTGAGTCTCTCCAAGTGTGAAGTGACTGGAGGCTTATTCTCAAGCATAGTTTGAGCGCTCAGACTATTGGAGCAGAAGAAATTCCAGTTTCAATTAAATAGTAACCATTTATTAGACACCCACAACAGACTTCTACCCAACTCGAGCTCTAGCTTTGTGTTCCTTGTTTACCGCCCACCACGTGCAGGTGTAACGCAGAGCGCTCTGGCATTTGAGGGATATAATGTGCATGCAGATGAAAGCCAGGAGTGCCGAGGCGTTGCTCRCATCTGCCTGTCGTCTCATCTGCTGATGGGGTCTTCCACATGGTGAGGGAGAGCCAGGATGTGGGAGCCCGCCCCCGGTGCGGATGGAGATAGCCCCTGCTTATTTATGGGGCAGAGGAACTCAGAGAGATTTGAGCGTGATGGAGAATTGGGCCCTGACCGCATCCTTGCCGTTGAGCAATGCAGGTTGAGCAAGGCCAGGTGGGAATCCAGCACCAGTTTTCAGCCCCAGTGAAAGATTTCCTTTCTGCTGCAGCGTCCTGGTGGTGCAAAACATGCCCTGGGAGCAGCGTAAGGCTGGAGAGACCTCTGCGTTCCCGCTGATCACCCTGTCCTCTGCGTGACTGCTGGTCTGCTGCTTCTCTGGATTTTTCTTTCTTTTTTTTCTTTTTTGAAGAAATTTTGGAAGGAGGGCTGGGAGGGTGCATTGCATCTCCATTATCCTGGGAATGAAAGAGGGTTAAAACRTAATGGCCATTAGAGCTCTTTTTGCCAGCTGCCTCTCCTGTTTCCCATTCAATAATTCCCATAATGTTTTGTCCTAATGGAGCAGATTATTACTATTATTTTATTTTATCAAGATCACCTATTGCATAAAAAGGAGGAGGAAGACTGGAGCCAGCCATGGACCTCGAGCTCTTAGCTGGCTCCTGTGTATTCTTTATTATTATTATTATTCTTGGCAGRCAAGACTTAAAGGACCAGCCTGAGCTTTTATCTCGCCGGCTTTATCTGCGGGCTGCGGCAGCGCTGTCTCTGAAGGAGAGTGACGTTGCAGATGGCGGCGAGGCGGGAGGGCTGGGTGCCCCGGCACCTGGGCACGGCCCGGGGGAAGCAGCAGCAGCACCTGCCGGTGCCTCTGGTCCCCGTCGGCGATGCGGAGGGAGCTGGCCTCGGCTTTCCCGGTGCCGACGTTGAGGGCCCGTCCCCGTGGGGCAGGAGTCTTCTCGCTCGGTTTGCCTGGGCGTTCTGCAAACGGCAGCTCCGTCGTCTCCAGGCTTGATCTCGTTTAATCCGTGCTGAAATTTCTGCAGGATACCCTGGGAAAATTTCCCGAGATTGAGTGTGACAGCGCTGAAACCAGTTGGAAATGGGTCAGAAAAAGTTGCCCCTAGGAGCATTTGCCTCTAATAAATCTGAGCTCTGCTTTCAAAGACTTACGGGAGAGCGAAACAAAACACGCTCTCCTCTACATGCTTCTCTTTTGTGTCGAGGTAGTGACTTCAAAGCCAGTCCGGCTCGAGCCAGGCTTCGGCTCGGAGCTCCCTGCCAGCTCCGGCGCTCCGTGTGCCAGCACGCTCTTATCAGCGAGACCGGGCTTCTCCCAGCACTGGCGTCTTTCTGGAATAACCCCGGGACATTTGCAGCCCTGAACGGGTTCGCCCCTCCGTGCGCCCCTCGCCTGCCAGCAAAGTCGGGGCTGGGTTTGCTCTGGCCTCAGCAGAAGCCGTGGGAGCTGCAGGGCCCTGGATCCCGGTGCCGCCGCAGCCGCCGGCACCCGCGCGCTTGCTGTGCCGACCCGAAGCCACCGCGCGTGGCCGGCGTATCCGGCTGCAGCCCCGGCTGCCCTGGGCAGGGCTGCGGTGCGTCGGCGGGAGGACTCGGCGGGGCGCCAGCGCTGCGGGTAGCAAGCTGCCTCTCCCGGGCTGGCAGCCGGGCCTCGTTCGAGAGCGCTGCTAAAAAGCACGGCTTAACATGGAAAGTCACCGGCGCGATTTAAAGGCCAATCAGTGTCGGGGATTTTTTTGGGGTGGCAGCGGATGCGTTTGGAAATTYGGGCTCCGAGGGAGGTGAGGGCTGTCCGCTGGGAGCGGTGATGTTTAGGCGCCTTTTCTCGTGCGGATGAATGTGGGTTCCCCCCAGCGGATGCGGGAACGGGATCGCGGCGCCCCACTGCCGCTAACTCCTGCGCTGAACCTGGCGTGCGTTTGCACCCCCAGGGAGGGATGATCGCCCTGCTGCTCTCCATCCTGTGCCTGGTGATGATCCTCTACACCCGCCGGCGGTGGTGCAAGCGGCGCCGCGTGCCGCAGCCCCAGAAGAGCGCCAGCGCCGAGGCGGCCAACGAAATCCACTACATCCCGTCGGTGCTCATCGGGGGCCACGGGCGCGAGAGCCTGCGCAACGCCCGCGTGCAGGGCCACAACTCCAGCGGCACGCTCAGCATCCGCGAGACCCCCATCCTGGACGGCTACGAGTACGACATCACCGACCTGCGGCACCACCTGCAGCGGGAGTGCATGAACGGCGGCGAGGACTTCGCCAGCCAGGTCACCCGCACCTTGGACTCGCTGCAGGGCTGCAACGAGAAGTCCAGCATGGACCTCACGCCAGGTAGGGGAGGGACTGGGGGCACGTGGGTTGAACTGGGTCCTCTCCACCTTGTCTTTCCTCTCTGCGAGTGAGGCATCGTTGCATTTGCAGCGTTTTCCCCTGAGTGACCAGACGCAGCTGTTTCTCTGGGTTTCCCCTACATGTGAGACRTTAGTGGGTTTGCAATCCTTTGAGGTCACTTCTTTTGCTTGGTAACCTCCTTGCGACGAGGTGGCTGTAGGCCCTGTTGAATGGGTTGTGGCTGAGCAACGCAGGATTGAGGCTTGAGAGGCAGGGCTGTTGAAAACTGAAATGATATCCTCTCCAAGCTCCACCGTGGTGACTCCGTAAGTTCCCTTTGCTATTTCAGGAGTTCTGGTGTCTGCTTMAGCTGTGGTATTTAGTGGCAAAATTTTAGTTGTCATCAGTATGATTCAGAGTTAACACTGCCTTCTTAACACCAGCAAAGATTCTCTGAGGTGTGCCTGAGCCCCAGCTGTTGCTGGACCCCGTGTCATAACATACTTGCTTGCTGGCCATATTACTAAGCGAGCTGTGGAGATGGAGCCTGCTTAACTGTGACACAGTTTTGGGAAGGCTGCGATGTGGATTTGTAAAGCTGTCCAGGGGTTTCCTTTGGAGACCTGGGATCCAGAGCCCCAGGTGCCCTGTGSCTGAGAGCACTGAAATCTCAGCTGTCGGCTAGGTATTGGCAGACCTGCTGGTCTCCGCTGGGCTTTGAAGAGCTCACAGCGGTGTGTTGGAGGCAGTCCTGCTGCTCAGGGCACTGGCCAGGCACCCATAGCTGGCCCGGTCCGTTGGCCGAGGTGCCCTTRGCATCTCATCCAGGCGCTGGGGCTGGAAATAGATCCCAGGAAATCTTTTCTCTCCCTCGCCTCCCTCCTTTTTTGTCTCTGTCCCTGAAAGACTTTGCCTTACCTTCTTCCCGCCCAGGAAGCGATAACGCCAAGCTGTCCCTGATGAACAAGTACAAGGATAACATCATCGCCACGAGCCCCGTGGACTCCAACCACCAGCAGGCCACGCTGCTGTCCCACACCTCCAGCAGCCAGCGCAAGCGCATCAATAACAAAGCGCGAGGTACCGGGGCTCTGGGCGATGCTCCCCGGGGGCTGCGGCCGGCTGGGCTTCGGTCCGTGCCGAAGCTCCCTGGTGCGACCTGGGAGCTGGTCCCTGCTGTGCCGCGGGCGGCCGGCTGCCTCCTGCTCCGTGTCCTCCGGATGGGGATTGCTCGGGGCCAGGCTGGGCAGCGGGGCGCACAGATTGCGGGTCCTGGGGGCGGCGCGGAGGCCGGCGGGAGCGGGAGGCGAGGTGCCGGCCCCAGCCGTGACGGCGCTCGGTGTCGCCCGCAGCCGGCTCCGCGTTTCTTAACCCCGAGGGGGACTCCGGGACGGAGGCGGACAATGATCCCCAGCTGACCTTCTACACGGACCCGTCGCGGAGCCGCAGGCGCAGCCGAGGTGGGTGAGCGCGGGAGCAGCCCAGGTGCCGCCCGACCCCGAGGTGTCTCAACCCCCCTCTGAGCCCACGCAGCAGTGTTTGCTGTAGAAATACGATTTTCCATCCCTCTGGRTTTATCCAAGAGAGGCAGGAGTGGAAAAACACGCGTAGGGTGTGGAGTGGCGGAGAGGGACGTGCTTGGTCCTTGGGCAGGGGGTTTCGCCCCGGAGCCCTGGACGTGCAAGCGTGGAGCATCGCGGTGGACGCAGCGAGCCTGCGGGGAGCGGACGGAGCAGCGGTGCTTTGCGTGCTGCGGCGCACCGACGGGCGCTGCGGTGCCGTGAGCGAGCCGGGGCTGCCGGCTGCGCGGGCGAGCGCTGGCCCCAGCCGGCAGGAGAGAGAGGATCCCGCGGCAGCGGCTGCTTTCTGCTCCCGCGCTCTTGAGACTCTAAAGCTTAGTCGGGTCGACTCTGGGTTTGCAGCCGCGTGGCAGGGAGCAGGAAGGGGCTGGCGAGGGGAGCCTGGGCAGGGCTGACGCGGGTCCCTGCCCGGCTGCGGGGCCGCGCATCGCTCCGTCCCCCGTGCTGCCCGCGCCTGGAAAGGCTGCGCTGGGCTGCGCTGCCTTTGATCCTGGGGCTGGGAGGTGGTGGCCTCCCTGGAGGCTCTCCTAGCGGGAGCCCAGCAGGCAGGCGTCGCGTCCGGGACTTGACTCCGCTTGCTTGCTTTCAAGTGGGCTCGCCCCGSAGTCCCGTCAACAAGACCACGCTGACCCTCATCAGTGTGACGAGCTGCGTCATCAGCCTGGTGTGCTCGTCCCACATGAGCTGCCCGCTGGTCGTCAAGATCACCCTTCACGTGCCCGAGCACCTCATCGCTGACGGTGAGCAGAGCGGCGTCCCGCTGCCGCAGCCCCCTCTTGCACCCCCCCCCCGCTGCGGGGACGCCGAGCTCCCGGTGCCCAGCGCACCGAGGTGGGACACGGCCGGGGGGGCCGGAAAACCCGGGGCCGTGCGCGCGGCGGAGGGGGAGCAGCGGGTCCCCGTCACCGCTTCCTCTCCCCGCGGCAGGGAGCCGGTTTATCCTGCTGGAGGGGAGCCAGCTGGACGCCAGCGACTGGCTCAACCCGGCGCAGGTCGTCCTCTTCTCGCAGCAGAACTCCAGCGGGCCCTGGGCCCTGGACCTCTGCGCCCGGCGCCTCCTCGACCCCTGCGAGCACCAGTGCGACCCCGAGACTGGTAAGCGGGAGCCGGGGCCGGGCGCGGGCAGAGCAGCACCCCTCGGCCGCAGCCCCGTTTAACACCCGGGTCTGGCAAAACGCAGCGAGCGGGGAGGGTGTGGAAACCGCTCCGGGCTGTCTGCTCGGAAACCTACCCCCTTCCCAGCTGGGACGGAGAGCAGCCTCTTCTTTGGCAGCTCGCTCTCGCCGGAGCTTGGCTGCAATCCTGCGTTGAATTTCAAAGCATCTGGTGTCCAGGTTTGAACTCGGCAGCATATGTCTGTACRGGATTGGCAGGCGGGTCCCAGGCTCGACCCAGCTCCGAGCCAGGCAGCTCCGCGCGTCTGCAGCGCAGCCCGGGCTAGTGCAAGCCCTGCGGAAAGATCACGCGGTGTTAACCCATCGCCGCGGCTTCTGGCTCCTGGCTGGCTGAGAAACGGCACCTCCGTGCCGGCGCGCCACCGCTTTGCTGCCAGCCCCTCGCTGGCCGCCCGTGCGACGCCGAAGGAGGGAGGCTGGATTTCTGCATTTCGGCCGCGCAGGTTGGCAGGATGCAGTACGGCTGGACCCAGCCCGCTTCCAGCGCTGTCTCTAGCTGGCCGGCGTCCCTCTGGTTTCACTCGCTTCTCTTCTTGCTTTTCCGCTAGTAAACTCATCAGTTTGGGTTGAAAGTGCCCCTGTTTGCCTCCGCTCCCGCCGTGCCTCCGCAGGGCTGTTTCCCAAACAGGCTTCGCTGCCTGCAGTCGGTGGGCTGTGCCGAGCAGCGCGTCYCGCAGCCGCAGCGAAACCTTGCCCCCGAATTAGAAATGCTGCTCGGGGCCGCGCTCCTTGCTGCGGGGTTAATTCCCGTCCGCCCGCKGCCTCTGCCGCTGCCGGTCCCGGCACGAGCGGGGTGGCAGCACCTCCCGAGCTCTCGCTGGCGCTTTGCTCTCCCCCAGCCGGGAGCCTTCGCATYTGCTGTGCGAGTCCGAGCACCCGCGTTTCTCCTGCCACAGGCGCGTTGAAACCCCCCGCCTTCGCCTTGCTGCCCTGGCTTCGCTTTCGGCACTGGCTTCGTAGCCGGCATCAGCAACGCGCGGCACGTTTCGCGGAGCGGAGCGTTTAAACGCATCTTTAGCTCTCGGCGCAGAAGGAGTCCCAGTGCAGCCCTTATGCTTAAGCGTGAGCTTAGACCTAGAGCACTTGATAAATATTAATTAAGCGGGAGCCGGGCTTACCTCCGCCACTCAGCGATGCGCAGCGCGCAGGGGCTTGCTCAGCGCCAGCCCCGGCAGGTCTGGTGGGAGAGSGAAGACTTTTGCACCTTGTCCCATCCTTGCGGAGGTGTCTCTGCCGCAGCGATGCCGGAGAGGGGGAGCGTGGAGGGAAAGGCTCCGGGTGCTTGCTGCCGCCCAGGCTGAACGCCCGGGGAGGGCGACGGGGTGCTGCGGGGACCTCGCCGGTGCTGGAACGGAGCTGCCAGGCGCCCCGGGCCGCCGTTAGCCGAATCCGCTAGGAGAGCGCCGAGAGAGCCTCGGCCGTGGTCCTTCACGCTGCCTCCCCTCTCTCCGCAGGTGARTGCCTTTGCTACGAAGGTTACATGAAGGACCCCGTGCACAAGCATCTCTGCATCCGGAACGAGTGGGGAACGAACCAGGGGTGAGTCTGGCCGCTGCTGCCGCGGGGGTCGCGCCCGGACCGTGCTGCCCGGAGCGGAAGGCCTGCAGGTCCGCGGGCTGGAAACACAGCAAAGGTGGATTTTGATTTCAGGAAAGCCGTTGATCCCACCCAAACAAAATTTCAGCCTGCCCGATGTGGCAGGGAGGGACCGGATCCCCGGCAGCAGTGACAGGTGTTGCTGTGGCCTGCGGTGTTTTGTGCCGCTTGCCAGTTTTCCATGTGTTGGAGAGCTCGAGGCTGCGTTGTCAGAGCTGTTTGCTGGCAGGGAGGCAGCTGGCAGGCAGACGGGTGGKTTTAGAGAGCAGCATGTCCACGAGAGATGAGGATTGTTATTGTTAGAAGTAACCAGAGCTGAAGAATGCTGGTGTAGAAGATGCCATCATTAAGTTTCAGGGTAAACGTGCCCCCTCCCCTAGGAGGATCAGGGCTGCTTCTCTGCCCTTCTGGGAGCTTTCCTTGGCAGCCTGCATTTTGTGGTGTTTTAAGTTTGGGTGCGAGACGTGTTGGCAAACCGGGCGAAGGATGGGAACCGCGGGGTGGGGAGCGCACGGAGGAGGGCAGCAGCAGGCAGGCGCCGGAGCCGCGCGTAAAGGCTGATGGCACTTGGTGGCACCTACAGGCAGGGTCCAGGCGCAGGGCTGATTACCTGGCTTTTCCTTAGTTAACGCGCTCGTTTAACGTTGGTAATAGCTGCGCAGGTCCCAGGGCTGTGGCCTGCGCGAGCTGCCTCGGGGAGCTCGGGAGACGGTCCCCTGGCCTTGCCTTGCCGCTGGACGTGGCCGTTCCTCCTCGGGGGGGG
>NW_020450927.1:618353-779816 GCF_003343035.1 Apteryx rowi | reverse complement strand
GGATGCCCTCTCCGAAGTCGTTAGTACTCGCAGCGGGGGGAGAAAATCGTCAAAGACCCCGTTTCCCGGCGATCCCCGGCGTGCCGCTCCGCGCCGGAGGAGCGCCGGGGCGATGTGAGTCCGCCCGCGCCTTCCCGGCCCCAGCGCCACTCCTTTGAGCCGGGGCCCGGGGAGGGGGCCGCTGCCTCCATCTCCGAACCCTTCTCCGAGCCTTTCGTTTTAAAGCCGGTTTAGCAATTAAGCGCCATGCCGAGCGCCGGCCGAGGGAGCGCGGCTCGGTGGCACGGATGGGGCGGCCGTCGTTTCGGGTGCCCGGAGCGGCGCTGGGGATGGGGCGATGCGGACGGGACCCCAAATCCGCCCCGAGGATTTCCCATCCTGCCGGCATGGGAAAGTATGGACCCACAGTGGCAGCTCTATCCTGCTTGTGTCCAGGGCCAAAAGCCCCACAAGGACCCGGCGCTCCCCGGCTTTGCTCCCCCGGTGCCCCCGCTAACGAACAGCGTCACGTAACGAGGGTGGAGGCGATGGGAGTGGGATGTTGCCCCTCTTACGGACTTGTCYGGGGGATGTTGGGCTCAGCGATATCTCGTAGCAGGTCGGCAAAAGCCCATTGCCCCCGTGGCTTGGATGCCACCCTGCTCCCGTGTCCTGGGCCCACCACTTTGCGAGAAGCAAAGGGTCAGGTGACTTTGTCCGTCAGGGCTGGTGGTAAACGTGGGTAATCACGCGGGGGTAAGCGTTTGCTCCCTTCCTTTCCGTTTTTCCACCGGTTCCTGGGGAGTGGGACTGCAGCTTCATGCCCCTGTCTGAATGTCCCCTTCTCTTCTCTAACGTCTTCTTGATCTACCTGCTCCTGTGTGGAAAGGGAAAAGGGAGAAGGAAGGAAGCCAGTTACAGGCAAATTAGGAAACCTGTGGATGGTAAAGAACAGGAGGGAAGGCAGGGGCAGGAAGGCAAAACCCGTTCCCGCAGCCCGCCAGACCCCTCACAGCTCTGCACCTACCGAGCTGTTGCCTCAGTACTGCCAGGCTGCAAGGTGCTGAGGACCTGCTCCGTTCCTCCGGCGACGTGGGGCCGCTTCTGGGGCCCAGCTCCGTCCTGCTGCGCCCACGGGAGCCTTCTCCGCATTCACAGTTAAAGCACTTGCGRAGCGTGTCGCCGCTCGGCTAATTTTAGCCCCTCGGCGTCCTCCAGACGCGTTCTTCGGCGGGCGCCCGTGGGCGCCTGCGGAGGGTCTGGCTCGACGTGCTTGAGCGGGCTAATCAAACAGTCGCCGATCTGCTGCCTGTAACCAACTCATCTGGTGTCCCACGGCGAGCAAACCGTGCTAGCGGTGGTGCTGCGTTGCCGCTCAGTACGGTGCGCGACACCTCTGCTCGGAAGGAGAGAGAGTAACAGCCCTTTAATCAGGAGTCATTTTTCCTGCTTAATTCAAATGGAGCTTCGTCATCGCTTGGATAAATAGGACCCAGGGACCCTGGGGTTTTTTGCTACGAGGCTCTTGTATTATCATTTTTGCTATGTTCATACTTCTCTGCCCTTTCTCCTGCAGTAGTGCTCATATCTGGCCAGAATATATGTTGTCTTGGGTCTCTTCTTATATACGTAAGTGTCCAGCTGTTCATCACAAATTATATGTAGCATTTCCAACGTGCACTGCTGTTYGGAGCAGAGAAACCTGGCAGAGCCTCTCTTTCTCCCCCCGCCACCCCAAGGTGATGCGGAGCCCTGGATCATGCAGGTGCCACTGAAAATCCTGCTGCCCTTCTCTGAACTCTCAATAAATCTTAGATGCTCAGCAGTATCTGGGCTTTTTCATCAGCTGCGCTTTGAGAGTTACTCACTCAAGCTGTTTGAAACTAGGGTCATTTTGTGTTTCTTCCTTGAACTTGTCGGATTTTGTTTCAGAAAATGGTAGTAGCTGAAATTCATACTTAGTGCGGTCTTCCCTGCCTGCAGCTTTCACTATTTATAGGGACTCTTGAAAGCATGTCCACACTGGGAATCGCGGTGCTGGGGCCAGTTTCACGTTTAATGAGAATTTTTTACTGCTCTGCGATCCATGCCTGCTCTGCGCAGCAGCTCCTGTGGAGGGTCGTATAGTGTTTAAGGTCTCTTCTGCCCCATCCAGCTTCCCCTAGYGAGTCTCAGACAGCTTCAGCTGAACGACTGAGCAGCTGGTTATTTCCACCCGGAGGAGATTTCGTTTGCGCCGTGGTCGCTGGTCAGGAAGCCTGTGCCATTGGATCGGTGCGTGGGAAGCAGGTCGCTTTCTGCCACCATTTGGGGACGAGCTGTGTAAAGACCTTAATGTTCCCCATCACGATCTCTGCAAAGACATTTCTACGAGGACTTCTGCCTCGCTTTGGCACAGCACGACTTACTTGTCAGAGCTCTCACGCCTTTTTAACTCGTCTTACTGAACCTGGTATTTATGTCTTTTGGAGCAGAGGTGGCCTTCTGCGACGCCGGAAGGCACGCCGTCTTTCGTCATGTTCCTCAGCTCATTTGCAGCTCTAACCTGGCAAAATTGCCTGTAGGCTCTTAAAAAAAGAGATATCTTGAAATCAGCTGCTCTGTCCACCCCATCCCAAGGCAAAATCGATCGTGTCTGAACCATTTCTGAGAGGTGTTTGTCTAGTGCGTTCCTAAACCCTCCAATATTGGAGCTGTGCACTGTAATGATTAGTAACACAGGTCTTYGAAACTCTCCAGGTGGTGAGTCAGTCCGCAGGGGAAGTCACATCGGCACAGCCCTTAGCAAAAAGGAGGTCAATAAGGCAGAATTTGGGGGCTTTGCCTTTGGGGTGGCTTGCCAAATCCCTCAACGTGCTGGGAAGTGATGTTTCGCTGTCTAGGTAAGACCTCTTCTGTTTCGATGGAGTGGTGGCTTTATCTGAAAAGTCATTTCAACCCTTTGGACTGAGCTACGTTTCTGACTGGTTCGTTTTTATTTACAGTGATTATGAGTTGACTCAGTATCTATTCGCTCAGCAGCATCTCGTTTTGGTCGTAAAGGCAAGCTCATCTTTGAACTTTATTTGCGATGGCAGTGAGCTTTTATGTGTTGTGTGTATTTTGGGTACCATGCTGAGATCCACATCACTGTGATACATCTTTTACTTAACGCATCCAGCCCCTAAATCATCATCAGTTTTTCAAAAACAGTCTTTTTGATCATGGTTAGCACATACATTTGATTATCTACTTTTGTGTGCTGCTCTTCAACTGTTTTAAACAAATCTGGCTTGTGCTGTTTGTTTTTTCACAGTCTGTCTTTATACTTTGATATGCATTTTTAATTAGGGAAAGAACGGAAAAGCAGCTGAAATTTCTCAGGTAGGAAGCCGTTTTCAGCAGTGCAGCCTGGTCCTTGCTAATCAAATCTAATTCCCGTGGTTCCTTCATGGTATGACTCTACCAAAAGCAAATCAGCTAATTCTGCCTTTAGTTAATAATCCATCTGTTACCTGTCCACATTTGTACTTCTTCGTCTCGCCCCGCAGGCTCATAATGCGATTGCCCGTGGCTTTTTCATTCCCAAGTGGTGTTCTTGCCTGGGTGCACTTTTAAGACACCCCGGGGTAGGGGTTTAAGATGGTCTGCGTTTCAGGGGTCTTTGTCATTGTGCCTCTTTCAGTGCAAGCGYGCTGCACCGTTGCGAGTCTTCAGTCGGATCCTTCTGTTTGCCGTTGTTGCGCAGTGGGAGCAGTCTCGCGGGAAAGGGGAAGGGGGGACTTGGTGGTGGTCTCCAGTAGGCTGAGCTGCAGAGCCAGCTCTAATTTCTTCTTGCAGGGGATGAGAGGAGGACAGGGTGTACAACTAAATTTGTTTTTTCTGGGTCTGGGGGAGCAGTGCCTCTGCTGAGCCCGTCAAGGGTGGGATTTGGGCCGTGGAGGTCGGCAGMGGGGCCTGGAGACGGGACCAAGGGCACCCAAGAGCGGTGGGTGGGTACCAGCAGGGGCTGAGAAGTACGTGGGAAAGCGACCCTTTTCTCCATCCCAGAGGCTTGTGGCCTTTTTTTCTTGCCCTCACAGGTCTCCCTGAGCATCTGGGCCGCTCTTGAGTAACCAGTTCCAGGATCTGGATTGGTGTAACAGCCCCTACCTGAACTGGTGTAACAGCCCATGCCCCTGCCCGTCTCAGCTGCCTCCCTTTCCCACTGTGCCGCTTCTCTCCTCTTCTGTTCCTCCATCCACTTCTTCTCTGGGTCCCTTCCCCTGGCCGTGCACACACCCACCATCGCATGCGCCCTTAGACACCCTCACCCCTGCAGAGGAGCAAGAGGAACCCGGGACGTGTGAATCCAGCTGAAGTTACAAGGACAGCACTTTCCCTGCTTTAGTTCTTCCCCCCCCCCCCGCCTTTCTCTTCTCCCCCCCCACCTTTTCTTTCTGTCTTTTTTTTATCTGCCTCTTTCCATCCCCTGCTGTGTGCCTCGGCTTTGCGAGATTGAAGGACGGCCAGATAAAAAGCTTCTTTTTCTTTCAGATCCTTTCACCAAACCACCCATCCGCCTCCTCCTCCCCGCCCCATTCTCCTTGCAGATTTACAGGCAACCCAGGGAGAAAGTGTTGGCATTAGCATTTTTAATAAAGAGCTGGTTGGGAAGGATGGCAGGGGGGTGGGGAGACGGGAAGTGAAAAGGCGCAGACAGCTGAAGCTCAAGTGAAGATGCTGCAAGGCAGAGCAAAGGCAGAGGAGGAGCACAAATGGGGCCGGTGGCTGGTTCCCGTGGAGCAGCTGGGACAGGGGCACCGCGGGGCGAGATCAGCCTGCAGCTCCGGACACTGATGGTGCCTGCTCCTTGCTGATGTCCCGTCTTCTCTCTTTCCTGCATAAGTTCTCCCCAAATCAGACCACGTTACTCTTTGGTCTTTGTCCTCTTGTGGGGAGAGGACCGTTGGGCGGAGAGGAGAGCCATGTGCGCTGGAGGGACGCTTCTTGCCTGCTTGTTCTGCGCCCAAAATCCACTGATGCCAAAGAAGGGGCTGTGGATAGTGCATTGACCTCGCATTGGTCCAGCTGGTAGCCCTCCCTGTTGTCCACTTTTGAGAAGTTAAAACTGACTCCGTGCTTGTCTCCTTCACGCCATTCATTTTAAGTATACACTTGAGGGTGGTACCTTGCTCATGCCAGTGGTGGTTCAACTGGACGTGGCTCAGCTCGGCGGTTCTTGGGCCACTGSCTGGGTGGGAGCCCCAGAGAGCTCAAAGAAACAGATGACTTCTTTAGTGAACTATTTACAGAGCTTAATAGCAGGCTGCCTTCTTCTCCAGTGGCGTTTTAGCCACACTCGCATGCAGTGACTTCTTAATGCYGTCTCCAAACCCTCCTCTCCTGCAGACCCTCTGCTCTTCCTGCCAGATCCCTTGGAAGCTGTGACGGCTTGCGGTTATCTCACCATGCCATGGACTCCATGCTGTGATTCCTTGTCCCTTCTGGCTTTTTGATCAGAAAAAGAACTTTGCAGGAAGTCAGGAGTGGAAAGGAGTGTGGTTCTTGATGCTGGGGGTTAGTTTGGCCTGTGCCCCTTTAGGCCAGAATTTGAGTGTTGCCAGGATCCCAGAGAGGTAGATCAGAGCATCATAAACAGCACCGAGTCCAGAGGGCCTAGCGGTTATTTTGGAAATTTCCACTCAAGCTCAGAACTGGAGCAAAGCACAGATGACGGTCCAGCTGGAAAAAGCAAAGAGGCCTGAAGATTATCCTGGGGAGGCACTGGTTGCAGAAACTCGCTCACTGAATTTGGTGAACTTGGTTGATTCTCTTCTGCTCTGCTGACTCCCCGTTTTGTAGTTTCAGATGCCTACCTGCATGCCAAGGCTCGCAAGGAGATGCGAGCTGTCATTTCTAGCCCATTTAATCCAATCCGATCAGATGCAGAGCTGCTTCTGATCAGTGTCTGTTTCTTTTGTGAGCTCTAAAGAGCATGCAACCAAAATACCCGCCAAGAGCAACAAAAACGGAACAGCGAGGTGCCTCTGGTGATCACAGAGCATGGGGAGGGAGACAGATGCAGAGGCACGTGCTTGCTTGGACAGGAGAAGAAAGAGGGGATGAAACAGAGTGGCAGACCCATAGTGGGCAAAGGGCAGTGGTCGCGGAGGTGAGATGTGCATGGGGAGAGGAAATCCCTCCCGGTCCTCTGAAGCAAAAGGCACAAGTAAGCAAGAAAAGGTGCCTTTTCTTCTGCCTGAGCAGAACAGTCAGTGTCGAGCTCTTGGAGAGCTTCAGAGATGAGGATGGGCAAATACCTCTCGTTGAGCTGGAAGTCTTCTACTGAGAACGTCCCGGGGCTTCCCTCCTGGGGCTGGTGCCAGGCACATTCCTTTTTTAATGCTCCACTTGAGTTTTAAGGTTAGCTTCTGCCTTCCCTTCCTGGGGGCATTTCCCAGACTTGTCTCAGTACCAAAGGGAGCGCGACACCCGCATCCCTCTCGGACTCAGCAGGGCCGGGTCAGGCTCCCCTCCAGAGCCCCTTCGAAATCCCATGCCGTGTAGTCACGCAGCTAAAGGCTGAGCAATGCCTAGTGCAGCTCTCGTTTTAATGGGCCTTTTAGATGCTGAGTAGGTGCAAAGTGGAACTGCCTGGGAAGATCATGCCGCAGTCCCCAGGGTCTCTTCCTAGAGCACTTAATGCTGGAAACCTGTTTCCAAGCTCAAAACCAGCATCGCACTAATTTTAGCACCGGTGGGAAATTGCAGCTCAGAGGGATGCAAGGCGACCTGGGCACTGATTTACGTCTTCCAGGCAGGCCAGAGCCCACCGGCTGCGTGGTGTGGACATGTCAGCATCCGCAGGCTGCCAAATCTGCCCGTTCGTGGCTGAGCAGTGAAGTCTGCCTTTCCACCGTGTCATTGCAGCGCCTTCCTCAGGGCTGACTTCTGGAAGAAAAGAGTGGCTCTTGTAACAGTTTTTCTACCTGAGTCGATGAGGAACAATACTTTGCCTCTGCTTTTGTTCCCTGCCTGGCGTGCTCCTGAGAAGCAAGAATAAAGCCCATCGGCAGGAGGACTGAAAGGTGGAGACGTGAAGTGTTCAAGGTACTGGTGAGATGCGAGGAGCGCACCGCTTTCCGTCTAAAGCTGACCTCTTTCAAGGCAATCCGATCTGGGGGCTGAATGTAATCCTCCACTTCTAGCCGACTGGACAAAAAGTAGCATTGTGTCCCAGCAAGGAAATTAGATGGGGCCCTGTAATCCTGCAATCAGGATTTTTTTGTCCTTGCTAAAATAACTTCAGGTTAGAAATTAAAGTGCTTGTGCAGGAGAGCTGTAATTGCCTCCCGAGAAAATCCCCGAGCTTGCGGGCGGCAGGGTACTTACCTTGCACCTTGCAGGGAAGTGTGCTCTCACCTTTTTCGCCCGGCAATGTGTTCTTAAAGGCAACAATATGATGGGACGGAAAATTTCTTTCTCTCCCCAGCTCTGAGCTTTCCACTTGCAAATGGGATTCGGAGCTTGAGGGTTCAGGATTGGAGGGGGCGAAGGGGTTTGCATTTGCATTTTGCTTTACAGTGTTCCCTGAATTCTCTCCAATTCCTCAGTATCTTTTTGAAAATGATAATCTGCGAAGCTGTGCTGCAGCTGGAGGCCTGCGGTTTGCAGAGCATCGTGTCCCTGGGTACCGATGCCCCTGTGAATTCAGCCCTCAGCTGCGTGGGGGCAGCTAGGTTGCATTTCTGGTTTGCAGATTATTTTCTGTGGGCAGAGCATGGTAACAGATACCCTCAGGTGTGCGTCGGCGTGCATCACGCTGAAGGTGCACGAGACTCTAAATTGCATTGATATGTAGCTCTGTGCTATGTAGGGCAGAGCRGGTGGAGAAGATGGGACCCATCAGCTCTTCAACCTCCTACTTTGCTCCAGACTYCCAGCTTATCTTTCAGACCAGTTTACAAAGTGATACGCCTTCATAAGCCAAAACTCCTGAAGCCGTTGGCACTTACGCTGTCAGACGTGGGAGAGAGGCCCTCACTCCTTTAGCATCCCYGCTGGTGGACATATGGACGTCACCACGCAGCCCTGAAAACTGACACCGTGCTCCACTTTCTGGCCACAAGGGAAAGGCACAGTCCCATCACCCGGTCATTACAGCTCTGCAGCTGCCGGGTACTGCAACTCATGAGGCAAAACGCAAAGTCTTTGAATATGTAAATAAACAAACATCTGTTTTGTACTGACCTCCAGGTGAAAATTCCCCATTTTTGAGGCAAAAGGAAATAAATGCTTTGGCTATTTTTGGATTAGCACCCTCCCCTCCAAAACCAGTGAGAGGTAAAGGAAATCAGCCGGGTGGTGAAGCAGCGTCCCAAAACCTGAAAGGCTTCCTTTAAAAGCGTTGCAAAGAAACGTTTCAGTTGCTTTTTGGTTTCCCTTTTGCGCTTTGATGGATGTGACGCAAATCCCTAAAACGGGAGCCGGGTGGGTGGTACCGGCRCGTACAGAAGCGTGCGCGGCTTACAGATCCCGGGCGCCAACGGTGGCAAGAGCGGTCTGGAGTATRTTGTGCCGCCGCTTGTATGTTACGTTTCAGGGAAACGCGTCTGCGCGCGTTGAGYGCAACGTGGGTCTCGCAGCTCTCCGCTCGCTCCGGCGCCGCCTGCCGGAGCTCAGGGCTCGGGGCCAAGCCTGGGAAGCGTTTTGGGCAACGAGCAGCAGCGCAAGTGCRATAGCAATATGATTGTTTTGGGTTTCTGCTTCCAGGCCCTGGCCGTACACCATATTCCAGCGCGGGTTCGACTTGGTGCTGGGAGAGCAGCCGTCAGATAAGATCTTTCGGTGAGTGTTGCTGCCGTTCGTCCCTCCTGGCGTCGCCCCTGCCGCCCCCTTCCCTGCCCTGCTCTCCCTAGCAGTAGCTTGATGCGTTTTGCTGGGGCTTCCCCTCCGCGCCGCGGGTTTTCACCTCGAATCCGCCCCCTTCCCGTTCCTCTAGCCGTGGGCTCGGTTYCCCCTCCGTTTGCAAACCGTGTCCTGGGGAGATTGCCCTTTCCAAAGGGCATGTTTCAGTCTCGATTTCCCAAGGGCCGGGCCTTGAGCACGCTGCTTAGGTTGGTTGCGATTTAGACGGAAATCCCCCAGAAGGCAGGCTCGGTGAGCACCAAGCCCACCTYGGCCCTGGGCCCGAGCGAGGCCAGCACAAGGGCGCCAGCCCTGTCTGAACGCCAGGGGCCACCCAGAAGGCCTCTCTTCTCTTTGCATCACGAGCGTTTCTGCTCCTCATCCACACGCAATGACGGCGCGGTGGCGAGAGGGAGGGCGCAGATCCTAAGCACACAGGAAGATGGGGCGTTTCGAGTGGGTGAAGGGTCCGGATAGAGGCAGCAAGCGCTCGGGCTTGGTTCCAGGGCTCTGCAAGCAGCACATCCTCCGGTTTCCCAGATGCGGGGGTTTCTAAGGACGCACCAGCTGATGGGCTGCCTTCGGACCGTGGAGCGGCCTCGGGGACATTGCGCGTCCCCCCTCTGCAGAGGTGCTGGAGATGTCTGCACGGGGGCTTGCTTCCAGCATGGTGGCAATGGGGAGATGCAAGACGCAGGGAAGGGGGCACACATCCCAGCATCCCACCATACGTGGRCCTCTGGGGTGGCATAATCTCTCTCCTTCCCTTTCCCATGCTGCTGGTGATGGCTGTGGTTTTTCATGTCTCCTCCCTGGGTTTTATGCTATGGAGGCTTTGGCCTCGGTCCTGCAGTCCTGCTGTCGCGTGCCCTTGAGCCTGGCCTTGTCCATGGGATGGAGCTGGCAAGCAGATGACGTGGTTGGCAGTGAAGATCCTTGAGGTTCCTCAGACAGCCAGAAAACATGGTCTAGAAAGAAAGGCTGAGCGAGGTGGGGGTCTCTGACTAGCTGAATGTTTGCAAAGGACTCCCATGGTTGGTAGGAGAAGCTTCCTTGGCTTAGAGAGATTTAAACAAGGAAGAGAGCTGTAGTGACCGGTCTGTATTGGTGCAGGTTAGAAACGCATCTCTCAGGTGTGGCTTAGGTTGACTCAGCAGGATTTTGGGACATACAGATGGTGCACAGTGATCTCTTGAAACCCTGCGGTGCCCTCTTTTCCACATCTGTAGCCTTCAAGGCACCTTTCTGCTCCCTCAGCCATGTGAGATGGTTTTCACCCCCGCATGATTCCCTYGGCAGCCTCCCTGTAAGCCAGCGGGTTGCAGCTGAAGGCAATGCGCCTTTGGGCAGCCCGGTCAGCGCAGGTCAGGGCTGCCTTCACGGGGTTTGGAAGCATCGCCCAGTCCGCTGGCTTTGGAGTGAGGAGAAATGTAGCCTCCGGGGAGGCTTTGGAGAAGCCCTGGCCCTGCAGCCAGCGCAGGGGGAGCGCGGCGGGCTGTTTCTCCCTGGCCGGGGGCTCTGGGAGGACCCAGGTGGCTGCGCATGGCCGTACTGTGCCACCTCCTGGAGAAACACGAGCACGGCCGAAGGGCTCCGAGCCACAGCCAGATTCACAGCTGCCGAGGCGTCTTTCACGGGGTGATGTATTCCCAGGGGCTGGTTCCTCCTCTCCCTCCTGGRTGAGAGCTAGTTTTAGGCTCTGAAGTAGGAAGGTATCTACTGGAAGGGAAAATGCCTTGGTTTTTTTRCTGATGCTTTTGCGGGTCATTCAAAAACCTTTGGAAGAGCTCTGTCCCTTCGTGCTGCTCCGGCTGTGCGGTTCAAAGAGGCGTCCGYGCACGGTATCCACGCCTCTCCCTGCCGTCGCTCCTGCCACAGCGAGGCGTCTGCCTCTGCCCTCTCTTCTCCTGCTAACTCTGCAGCACACATGGAAGGTCTGGACACCTTCAAAAGGAGGAATAAATACAGGAATTATCCCTCATTGTTCCTCCCTCCTCCTCCTCCTCCTCCTCCTCCTCCCCCCCATGCTCCCTGCCAGCATACGCTTGGCTGATGGATGGCAGCTTCCCATGCCTGTTGCGTGTGAGCAGGGTCGGATCCTCCCGCGTGCCTGGACCGCTGTCATGGCTGCTGGGCTCTTGATATGCGGGAGGCAGTGGAAATGTCCCGTCCATCCACCTRTCTCCCTGAGGCGGCTGCTGAACTCCTTTCTCCGTTAAAGACACAAGAGAAAAAATACCAAGAGATACCCACATATGAGGGTAAAATTCCTCAGCAAGGAGCCAGCTGCCTGCACCAGCCTATTCGGTTTGCGGGACGGCACTATTCAGGGTGGCCTTGAGACCACATACCCTCTGTTCTGATGTAAAACCAAAGTATTTGATAAGCCACGTAAGGAGGGGCGCAGGTGCAGTGTTTTGGGTGAGCTATGAAATATGTGGCGTGGGGAAGCTAGATGGCACCTAGGTGTGGTTAGCTGCCCTGCCTTGCTTGGTGTTCCCTTTCATCACAGGCCTCTTTGCTCTGCCCGGCAGGTTCACCTACACCCTGGGGGAAGGCATGTGGCTGCCGCTGAGCAAGAGCTTCGTCATCCCACCGGCCGAGCTGGCTATCAATCCCTCCGCCAAGTGCAAGACCGACATGACGGTGATGGAGGACGCAGTGGAGGTCAGGTAGGTGCAGTCTCGGGATAGAGTAGGGGTGCTCCACAGAGACCGTGCAAGATTCTCAGGGAGGGTTTGATGCTGGGGAACTCATAGCCTTGGCATGGCTCCGTGACGTGGCTGCTGTGCGACTGAGCCCTTTGGAGACCAGGGTGATCGTGTTTGGCATGCTCCACCAAGCGCTTCTCACAGCCCCGGGACAAACCCAAAATCTTTCATGCCTTACTCCAAGGTGCTCCAGCAACACAGCGAGAAAGCTGAAGAGGAGTAGTGTGGAATCCTTTCCTCACCCCAAACCTGACGATGGGTTTAATCCCGATGTACGAGCGTAGCCTGATATTGAGAGGTATTCCAGCAAATATGCCGGCGCTACCTCCCCAGGTGTGTGCCTGGGGCAAGAGGGCCAACCCAAAGCACATGGGAATTGGTAACAGTTGACTCAGCCTATAGCCCCGCATTTCATGGGCAGAGATCACTACATCGACCGACACCTGCCCCTCCGTGGGCTCTGCTCCCCCGTGCCTTCAAAAGCCGAGCCGTCAGAGATATCTCCCCTCATCTCGGTGGATACAGCGTCACTCTAAAAGCTTGACTAGTGTTCAGTTCTTAGCTTGCTGTCAGCTTGAGGAAAAGCAGGGCCATGGAGAGCGCACGTGACGGCTGCGGTTGTGGGTGCAGTGCCTCCCCTTGGCGAGTAGCTGGGTGGTGGCGTGCGCAGGTCTCGCTCCAGCTCCTCAGGCTGGCACCAGAAGGAGAAGGGCTGCCCATCTGGTGTCACTGGAGGTGCAA
Source organism: Apteryx rowi (assembly GCF_003343035.1). Lineage (NCBI taxonomy): Eukaryota > Metazoa > Chordata > Aves > Apterygiformes > Apterygidae > Apteryx > Apteryx rowi. Next base: position 767,517 of record NW_020450927.1, on the reverse strand, counting down.
ACCTGCGTGTGAATGCATGTGTGAATGTGTCGTGCTGGGTGGGCGTGCTCTCATTAGCACTTTCTAATTTCGGTTAAACGCAACCGTTCCCAGAGCCAAAGCACTGGGTGTGACTGTCTCCTCCTTGTCACAGGGAAGAGCTGATGACCTCCTCCTCGTTTGATAGCCTGGAGGTCCTCCTCGATTCCTTCGGCCCCGTTCGTGACTGCTCCAGGGACAACGGGGGCTGCAGCAAGAACTTCCGCTGCATCTCGGACCGCAAGCTGGACTCGACAGGCTGCGTGGTGCGTACCCCCAGCCAGGGACCCCCGGAGCGCTCACCTGCTTTCTTCCTGAAGGGTGTGGGAGCTGCCAGAGATTTCCAGAGCGTGAAGCCAAGGAGGATCAAGTCAGCCCAGCACTTAACATGGTGGGGAGTGGAAATCTTGTTTTAGGAGACAAATAGGGAGATGTTTGTTCCCTGTTTAATCCCGTCAGTGTCGTACAGGAGATGGGTTCAGCTCCTGCTTCCTGACAGACCACTGCCCTTGGAGGGGGAAGGACTCCTGGTGCTGGGGGAGATGCTGGCTGAGCTGGGATATAGACCCCAGAGAGGAAAGCAAATGCACAGGAAAAGGATAGAGAAAACAGGAGGGGAAAAGACAGAGGTGACAGCAGATGCAGGGGAAGGAGAGCGTGCACTGGGGGTCAGCCGTCCTGCCGTGGGATCTGGCTGAGGCACAGGGCATTGCTCTCCAGGGCTAAAGGATGGTGCTGGAAAGCTTTGGTGGTTGTGGGTCCCCTTCCTCTGTGGAGGTCGGTGTTCCTGAGGGCTGGAAGGGCAGCCTGGAAGGTGGGTGTTGTATGGCTTGGCCTGTGAACCTGCATCTCCATGTGAACCTGCCATGTCAGTGGCAAGGGGATGATGCAACCCTGCTTCCTTCCTCTTTTCCCATTGCCTTGGGCATAATGTTTTGAGGTTGTTTTTGCACCAGGAGGAGATGTTTTCTGCTTGGGTTGCTGCAGCATCTCCTGCATCCCTGCCCTTGCCGCACACACTCACGCTTCTGTCAAGGGGAGCGAAAACAGCCCATCTGCTTCAGCGGCTCTCCAGGAAGTCCCTCATCATTCACGCGCTTCCCTGTCAGCACCGCAGCTGTTTGGCTGCGTGGGGAAAGTGTTTGCCCCCAGACAGATGTGCTAGCGGGGCTGTGGGGAGCTGATGGGGCTCCCCCAGACGGCTGCTGCCAGCAGCAGTTTTCGTTCACCGTGTCGACAAAATGGATGTGAACGTGATTGTATCCCTGCTGCCGCGTGCTTCCGTAGGCCGTGGTTGTTGCTGGAGAATACCTGCACTGGGGTGCAAGGGCTTTGGGGACCACCCCGTGGTGTCTCCCTGCCTACGGGCGCATTGGCACTGCTATGTCGCATTGCATCTCGTGCACCTATGTCCACCCCGGTCCTTGCAGAAAGCAATGCGCTGTGCTGCAGAGCCCTGAAATCGGCACTGCATGGTGCAAATTGCTTCTCAGGGTTGGAAAATAGCCCCTTTGCCCAGATGTTAGGACACCTCTACCTGTGCGCCCAGATGTGCATGTGGCTGAGCAGCTGGGTGCCGAGGAGGACTCTGAGTCCGGGAGGTGAGCAGCGTTGGATGGGGAAGGAGAGAAGGGCTCAGGGCCGAGTGTGGTTGAGGCTGCTCTGCCTGCTACCAGCTTGTTGCATGCCAGGCAGGATTAAGGGGCAGTGGGCTCAAGGCTTGCTCCAGGGGTTCCCACCTGTGGGACCATGCTCCTAACGGCCGCAAAGCGGCTTCGGTGCGGGAGGAAAGCTTTCAGATGAGGCAGCCGTGTGCTGCTGTCCCCACGCTGGCCCGTTCCCCTCCATCTCGGCCGTGCCAGTGCACACGCCGCTGCCGTCCCTCCAGCGTCCCCCACGCTCCCGTGGTGCCAGGCCACACACGAGTGACTAACTGAGTCTCTGGATGCAAACTGACCCCATGCGATGTGCAGATGGGAGACGCAGATGGGTTTCTTATTGTAAGGGTAATGCCACCTTCCTGAAGCACAGCCACCTGAGGTCAGTGCAAATTCCTGACCATTTGCTAACCGTGAAGCGTACTTCACGTTTCGTCCCCACTGTGGCCCCCTTTCTCCAGAGCCTGGGCTCACCTCTTGCTCTCCGCTCCGCTAGTGCCCGACGGGACTGAGCCCCATGAAAGACGGCACAGGTTGTTACGACCGTCACGTCGGCGTGGACTGCTCGGACGGCTTCAATGGGGGCTGCGAGCAGCTGTGCCTCCAGCAGATGGTCCCGCTGCCCGACGACCCTCTGCTCTACAACATCCTCATGTTCTGCGGGTGAGCGTCTCCGGGGTCCGGCCGCTGCAGCATGCGCCAGGGACTCGGGAGGAGCACTGGGCGCTCCTTCCTCCCCGGACACACACCTGTGAGCAGGAGACCTCCCTCCGCAGCCCATTTGTATTCCTCGCTCGAGGAGGGCAAACAGGTGCAAGTTTATGAGCTTACGCGACCAACTGTGAAATGAGATCATTACTTATGCTCGGGATTTGCTGCACTGTAACCTCTTCCCAAGCAAAATTCAAAGCAGGCCAGCTCCAGCTCTGCCACGTGCTGGACCTATCTGGGGATAGCACGTGGTGATGAAGTGAGCGGGGCCGAGCAGCAGAGCTGCCTCCCGAGCGCTACCGCAGAGCCCGGGCTCCCGAACCAGTGACAGCCCAGCTGAGCAAGGGCGAGGAGGAGACAGGGTGCTGCTGCTGAGGAGTTGTACCCAAGCTCATAGGATGTGGTGGCTCTTGCAGCCAGCGTTAGGGAGGGTCTACTCCACTCCCGGGGTCCCCGGTGGGGTGGCTCCGAGTCCCTGGTCCTGGGGGCTGCGGCCTGATGGCAGGACTCTTGCTGCGTTCCCAGGTGCATCGAGGACTACAAGCTGGGCATAGACGGGCGGTCGTGCCAGCTCATCTCGGAGTCGTGCCCTGAGGGAGGAGACTGCGGGGAGACCCGGGAGCTGCCCATGAACCAGACTCTCTTTGGGGAGATCTTCTATGGCTACAATAACCACTCCAAGGAGGTGGCAGCGGGGCAGGTGCTCAAAGGGACATTCAGGTGAGCAGGGGTGTCGGGAGATGACCCCTGGCAGGATTAGCCCTCACCATCCTGTCTGGAGCCTCGAGAGATTGCCTGGTCCTTCGAGCTTGGCAGGACCTCAGGAGGCTGGTGGGCAATTCTGCTTCTGAAGCTTTCCGTGGAGAGCAGGTGCCTCTGTAAAGGGGATGTCCCAGGGCGGGCTTGGTGCTGCATTGGGTTTTTGGGGTGTGTTACTGGTCAGATCAGAAGATCCTGGGAGGGTTGCCTTTCCTCAAACCCTGCCTTCCTCTCTGCAATGAATTTCCAGGCAGAACAACTTTGCCCGGGGCTTGGAGCAGCAGCTGCCGGATGGGCTGGTGGTGGCCACGGTGCCACTGGAAAACCAGTGCCAAGAAGAGCTCTCGGACCCCACACCCGACCCCGAGTTCCTCACTGGTGAGTGAGCCCAGCGGCGTTTGGGGCCCTCTCACCCCGTCCCTGCCGCCAGCACGCCTGGCTTCAGCCTTCATCCCTCGCAGAAGATGCCTTCCCAAGCAGTCCGAAAAAGTCAGGCCGGGCTCCTGTCTGATTTATCTAATCTGGCTTTAGCCTCCCTCGCTCACCTGTAGCGACATCTGTAAGAGGAAGGCAATATATTTCCCACAAAATTGTTTTTGGCCACCTGCAAGTGGAGGGAGTCTGTAACGTTGCCTGGATGGGGCTGTCTTTTGCCAGATTGTCCATTTGCGGGAAAGAGGACGAGAGACTGAGTGAAGAAGAGCCATAAATTAATTGTGTCATAAAAGCTCAAGTATCCAGCAGATATTTATAAAAAGGCTTTTGTTTATTCAAGGCATTTTTTTTCCAAATGCCTTGCATTTGATTTCCAAATCAGAAACTCTTCGCCGGGGTAACAAAGCATTCAAAACCTGTCACAACCGAACCAAAATATCTTGGTTTGTCCCAACAGAGCGTTGCAGGCCATGAGAAATGAGGCTCATGGGTTCCTAGACAACCTTAAATAATTTCCCTTTTTCCCACCCAGTTGCCAGCATTCCCAGATAGCCTTTATTTCCTTGGTGCTTGTTTCTGAGGCTGGCCTGTTGGTTGCAATGGCTGAGGACAGCGGGCAGCTATCTGGCGTTTAAATAACCGGTATGGATATGTAGGTATTTTGTAAGGTTTCTGCAGGGTGATCTTGTCTCAGACCTTGTGCACTCGCCCGGTGCCTTCCTGCCTTGGGTGGGTGATGCCTTTTCCCTCCTGCCTCCCGGGAATGAGCATCCCTCGGGCCCGGCTCTCCCCAGTTCGGGGATGCTGAGTCCGGAGGTTGAGCCCACCTCGAAGAGGCCCTGCTTTTCGTCCCTGCGGCCGTTGCCATGGTGGCACAGATGCAACGAAGGCGGTGCTGCCACGGCCTCAGCGTCGTGGAGGGGTCGGCGGGACTGGAGCTTCGCTGGCAATTATGTCGACGAGGCAGAAGCCGGCAAATTACCCTATTCATTTCCCCCTGCTCTGCTGGCTTTTTGTGGCTGATTAAGAAAAAAAAAAAGAGAGGGAAGAAGTAAAATCTCTGCTTGTCAGTGAGCGGATCTGGATATTGCTCTGAATACACGAGAGGCAGAGCTGCTGAGTAAGGAAGGGCTGGTTTTGCATAAACACTTTGCAGGGAAGAGCAGCACTTTAAAGCTGTCGGGAGCAGCCGGCACCGACGGAAGAGGCACTGCAAGGCGCACGGCGCCTTATCCCCCACCTTCGTTCCTCGTTACAGAGGAGACGCACTTTATTGTCCTCCTGAACTCCTGGGGCTGATTCGGAGGGGCAGGACTAAGCGGCCACCCAGGGGCCTTTCCAGGCCTCTTCTCCATGAATTTCTGGCTGTGGCAATGCACAATTAAATGGCCAGAGAATGGGGTCTCTTTGCTTGGAGAAGAAGGTGCTAGTGGCCCTGGTTAATACTAGTGTGCATGCTGGAGCTGGCACATCCGCTAGCTTTCTCCTTCTCCCAGCTTCTGGCCTTACCCTACCTCTCTGCTTCCATCCCACCGGCCGCTGCGGTCGCCCCCGTGTCTGCCCTGCGTAACACCAGGGTGCCGACCCACATCCAGGCCCTCTCCAAAGGCTTTCTGGCCTTGTCCAGTCCTGCCCGAGCTTTGCACCGGCATTTGGAGGCCCATGACTTCCCTAGCGTGCACTTGCGCCGCTCGGCACCAGCCACAGCCTCCCCCTTAGCCAGGTCCGGGCACGTGGGACACGGCTGTCCCCGCAGCACCGCCACCAGCAGCACACGTGGACCGGCCCAGCCGGCCGTGCGCTGATGAACGGCTCATTAAAAAGCACCGTGCTCATTAGCAAAATAATTAACACACCTGGGCATGTCTTGGGACCAGTCTCTGGGAAGGAAGCAGGAGGCGATGGAGGAAGGCAGCTTGTTAGCTTCAGAAGCAGAGCCTGGGACTGCGAGAAGAAATGAGCCTGGACGCTTTCCTTTAAAGCTGTGATTTTAATTGCCGGGGAGCAGCTGACCCTCAGCCCTTCTCCGAATACGGCACCACCTTCCCCCATGGGTACACACACACACACACACACGCACACGCACACACACACATATATGCTTGTTCCCACCCCGCTGGCTGATTACTTTGCCCAAGGCAAGGTGGAGCTGGGCAGCTTTGCTCGGAGGCTGCAGGAGATGGGGAGGGTGCTGGTGAAATGCTCCTGTGTAGGTTGAAGGTAGCTGTGGGGCCAGAGTGCGGAGGGGACTTGGCGTGGGTGCAATCCTGGCCTGGGCGCCGGTGGTGCTGAAGCCGCGGTGTCGTGTCTCCGGCAGGGATGGTGAACTTCAGCGAGGTGTCCGGATACCCCCTCCTGCAGCACTGGAAGGTGCAGTCCGTCATGTACCACGTCCGGCTCAACCAGCTGACCATCTCCCAGGGTGAGGGTGCAGGGCTGTAGCTGCTGGAGAGGGCGGGAGGGTGGGTAGTTTTACCCTTGGGGCAATTTGGATGAATTGAGGCATTTCACTGCTGAAATGCTGCGTCGGGTCCTTGGGAAAGAAAGGGCAGCGTTGTCATGGCTGTTCCCCAGCGCAGAGGGGAGGCAAGAGGAAATACAGCCTTATTTTGGCAGATGGAGGGCTCAGAGGTTCGTTCCCCGTTGCAAGCGAGGGGTGTATGGGGTGGCAAGGGCTCGGGCTGGGGCTCCCCTGGGATTTGAGCATCTCCGTCTGTATCCTCTGCAGCTTTCAGCAATGCGCTCCACTCCCTGGATGGAGCCACCTCCCGCGGAGATTTCGTGGCTCTGCTGGACCAGTTTGGCAACCACTACATCCAGGAGGCCATGTACGGCTTCGAGGAGTCCTGCTCCATCTGGTACCCCAACAGGCAGGTCCAGCGGCAGCTCTGGCTGGAGTACGAGGACATCAGCAAAGGTAGGAGCCCATCTCCAGGAAGGCTCCCCCAGCGTGCACAGATCCCCTCCTGCGTGCCCACCTCCTCCCTGGCTCATAGCCCTGGGGCTGCACGAAGCCGAAGGTGGGTTTGCGCTGGGCTGTGCTGCCCTCGGCGTAACGGGGGAAGTGCTGAGCCCAGCGTAAGGGCTGCTCCTCATTTCGTTCTTATTTATACCCTGCTCTCACGCCCTTTGAAGTGGTCGAAGGACTCCCATGGGCTGCAGTAGGCTTTAGTCTAGGCCACAAATACCCCAGTCCCTAGGGAGATGAAAGACAAATGCATTAATCCCGCCAAGCCGTGCTGCCTAATTCTGGATTTAACTGTTATTTGTCTTTAATCCTATTCCTTCCTTTCTTTTGTCTCTTCCATATCTGTGCTATTCCACTTGTGTCCTGGAGCCAGACTTCTTTTTTCTCTCTTTTTTCCCCGTGTAATGTGTTTTCTTCTCCCAGGTTGTCAGGGCTTTGCTTTTAATGTCTCGAAACCAGTTATGAACTGGTCACTGGGCAGGACGGCTCAAGGAAGCAGGGAGCTGGGAAGGAGCCAGGTACTTGCTTTGTTCTGCCTGTTAAAAGCCAGCCAGGGCGGTTGGCAGATCCTGGGTGCTGAGCCGAGACCGACTTTGATGTCGAGAAGCGGGCATTTGAAATGTGCTTTAGAAGTAACGCGCGTCAGTGAAAACTTGGAAATCCCAGGCATCAAGTGACCAGGCATCAGCCCCCGGCAGACTGCGTTTAGGGGGCTTTGCAGATTGGTGACGGCTCGTTGGCCTTTGAGTGGTTTGCATGAAGCTTTCCGAAGGCAGAGGGAGCCGAACGCCCGGTCGTCCTTGGACATCGCTGGCGCCTTCCTCTCGTTTGGGCCTTTGGAAAGCAGCCCGGAGATGTTTCGTTTTCTTCCCCCTCCCCAGCATGGCTCTGGCGCTCCGGGACCGAGGACGTGGGCTCTCGGCAGGCGCTTTTCGAGAGGTCGCTTCGCTCGGGATGGCGCCACGCTCCCTGCAGCTGTCTCCCAAGCCTGGACGCTGGTTATCGCGGAGCGGAGCTGTCGCTTTGCAGGGCCGGAGGTGGCTTTGGCTTGTTGCGTCCTGCCCGGGGTGTTTACGGCTGCGTGCAGCCAGGGAGCTGCCGTTTGCAGCTCAAAGTCACCGTGACCCGATAGATCGTTTTCATCGTGAAGCTCCGTAATGCTTGGTGTTGGCACCAGAATATTGCGCTGGTCGTGCTGCGCCTCAGCCGCAAAGACGTTTGTTTTCTCTCCGGGGCTGTCTTGCGGGAAGCGCTCCTTTCCGAGTCTCTGTTGGATCCTGTGGATTCAGCCCTCGTGGAGCCTGGCCCTCTTCCCGAGCCCACCTGCAAGAGTACAAACCCGCCGCTGTTCTGCTGTGGGCTGTCTCCAGATGTGCCATCTTTTGATTGTATTTACTTTTTTTCCTCCTGCAATTTCCTCCTCTTTGATTTTCCTGCTTGGAGACTTTTCAGGTCTGGCAGTCTCTTTCCACCCACAATATCACATTTCGGTTTCACTCTGGCACCTGCCACTTTCCCTCCTTTGCTTTTTTGTTTGCAAAAGTCAGAAGTTGGTTATCGATTGAGAAATTGCAAGAGACAAATCATTCTTGGGCTCCTCTGCTTTCCCTCTGTGCGTGCTAAGCTGCAACTCGCAGCTAGCCCAAAGTGATCCATTTCCAGCTCTATGGGGTAGCAAAGCAATGCTCTTGCACCCTGCTTTTTGTTTAACAACAGCCTTGTTTTCTTTGCAGGAGTCTCGGAGATAGGCTATCGCTGGCCTGTTTTGCTACAGTACCTTGAAACAGGAGGTTCTCCCGCAAGGCGCAAGATAGAGACTGATCGTTTCTTTAGCTCAGGCACCAGGTCTTCTCGCCCCGGCAATAACCCTCCATGGCAGGCAGCGTGGCACGGGGCGACGGTCCTAAGATGTGGTCCCCAGGTGGGACTGGAGGGCAGATGCTGCTAGGAGTCTCCAGAGCATTTTCCTCAGAGCGCGGAGAGCAAAGAGCCCGAGAGCGCTCCTGCCTCTGCCCACTCCCATTCGCAGCCTGCTGCCAGCTCTGAGCCGCGGACTGGGGAGAAAACTAAGGAGACATTTGGAAAGATCAGTAGATGTTCTCCACTGTGGTTTGCCTGGGCATCCTTCGGCTTCCCTCCAACCCCACCAGCCTGCCTAGTCCTCATCTCCATATGTCCCACCGGGCCGAATGCTGCTCTCTCTTTCTTTGGCGTAAAGACAGGGATGTTTTCTATCCTTTGACAGGGCTCTTGGGTTGGAAGCACCACTCTGCACATCAAGGCTCGCAGCAGCAGGGCAGTCACTAGCTAGGGGCACAGAAACGATACGCAAATCCTACCTTTTCATCTGCCACAAAATGCCTGTTTTCTCCCCCGTGCGGCGTGCCAAAGTGTTTCCTGCTGCGTGAGCATCGGAGACGCTCCCGCCAAGCAACATCAATGCTTTTCTCTTTTAAATGGCAAGGATCTGTCAGCTCCTCTGTTCAAAGTGAGATGCAAGGCAGCGTGCCAGCCAGTGGCTTAGCCAGGCCCCCAGCTCGCCCGCTCCTTTTGCCAAGGACTTTCCTTCCCCCAACACCCTCCTTTGCCCTCTGCCACCTGGCACTGACCCAGCAAAATAAGAAGGAAAACTATGTTTGCTGGATTGCAGCCTAGATCCCTGGATGCCTAGACTCCATCTTTGCTCCCTAGCCAGTCCTGGACTTAAGTTCTCTTCTCCAGGCGCTCCTGGATGTGTTGCCCGTGCTCCCACTGCCCTGGAGAAGGATCCTCCCTTCTCCTGGAGCTCCCTGCTTCGTAGTCGAGTGCAGGGCAGACAGTCCATCTGCAGCCACCCACGCAAGGCTTTGGGGCTTAACATCAGGAAAGAAGACTTCTCTACTGACCAGTGGTAGAACGGGCAAGTAGTAAACGGCTCCCAGCCTCAGGGTGCGGTGTGGAAGGTCTTTGTGACGTGACGGACCTGCCTCGAACCCACAGGAGAAGCACTTCTTCCTTCTCAGCGTTCCCACATGTCAAATGGTTATACTGCTCCTTGCCTATCATTCAAAAATACGTAGGTCTTGAACGCTACCGAAGGGCCAAGCCCTGCTACCCTGCCCACGCCACCTGCTCGGTGCCAGACTGCAGGGACTACAGTGGCACACAGCATCACCACCGTTGCTTAGAGCTCAGAAAAGCATAGACCATGACAATCCTTTACTGCTGCAAATCTTTTGCCGAGAGCGCTCGGGGCCTTTGAGGGCAGGCAGGCAGCCAAGTGTGTGACGGGACTGTGGCAGCTCCAGCAGCGGGCTCACTTCTGGAGAATATCCCTGCTAGCACAAGGTGTCTTGCAAAGGCTCCCTGTGACGAGACTTCCCATGGCATTTTCTTTTGCAAAGGCCATTTCCACAAGGGCTTGCCTTGCCTCCCCTGGGGTTGCATGTATTTAAGATAGATGCTGAATATTTTTTCAAGAGTTGCTATTTTACTCCATCCACAACCACCTGGGTGGAAGTGCCATGCTCCGCCTGCAATGAGGGTTGCTGTGGATGCATATACATGCCCTGAAGGGGAGAGCCCAGTGCGGGCCGGCACTGTTAGGCCCCACTCCTCCTTGACGTGAACCTGCCCGGCCCATCTCAACTGCTCTTGTAGTGAGGGCTGCTCATTAGAAAGATGGTTTTGCAGGGCTTTTGAAACGATCCCAAACTTCCTTTGCTATAGCTGGGGGTCATGTTTTTTTTGAACACTTAGATTCTTGCTAACCAGAGCATATGTTCTCATATGTTCTCCTGTTATCTTTTAATTGGTTTCTCTTCTAAAATTAATACCGACTGTTCGTGCTGGCGGCAGAGGCTGCCACTGCTGAACCAGTAAAGTGTCTGCCAGCTTCACAGCTCTGCATGAAGACAGAGCCCTGTAAGTGTGCTTGTGCGCCCCAGCATGCCTGGCTGCTCCCTGGCCCCCCTCCATCCCTTCCCGTCCTTGCTGGCTTCTGGGAGAGAGGGCCCAGAAGGGGCTTCTTCCAGGCATGGGCAGGGTTTGGTTTCGCGTGAGGTCACTGAGCCTTGATTTCACCTGAAAGTTGGAGGTCTGCAGTGGAGAGGGATGCTGAGCGGCAGAGCCAGGCAGCTTTGCCCAAACTGTCTGCAGAGGCATTTGGGCAACATGTTCTTAAGACCTCCACGGATGGAGATGCTGTGTCTTCCCTCGATGATCCGCTCCAAGGCTTTCTCCATCCCTGCCATTTGCACACAGGCCAGCGTGGATCTGCTGCCGCACCCTGTGTGAGCTGACTGCTCCCTTCCTCGCTGCAGAGTCCTGCGTCGGATCACCTTGGGCTTTGCTGTGAGGCACGTTGGCCATGAAAGGCTGGCAGGAGGGCTTGATGTGCCTCACGGCTCACTGCAGGATGGGAGACGAATCAGCTGCTACCTGTCCTGGTACCTGAGGCTTTGAATTTGGACCTCCCCCTGCCTCCTGCGGCCCGTGATGGCATTTCTGTTGCATGTTCTGTAGGAAGCTCCCTATCTTCTGTGGCCCCCAAGAGCTGTGGGACGCGGCTGCATTTGACTTTGCAGGGCAGAAGTGAGATTAACTCCTTCAGACAACTGGCTCAAGCATTCCTCCCCCGGGGCAAAGACCTCACCCCAGCTGTAAGTCTGTGAGCTGCTGTGCAGGCAGATCTCCTGCTCAGGAGCAATTTGGGGTACCAGCATATCCCCTTCCTCTGCAAGGGAAAGTAGCCAGTGTTGCTCTCAGGGGATCCCAGTTCTGCTGAGTAGCTGTTATATCTCAAGGTGGAAAAACCTTCAAAAATGCCTGTGATGCGCCAAGGAGATGATTCATCCAGCGTTGCCACTTGCCTCTTCCTTTGCGGATGGCGCTAGGTTCCCCTGGCACTGCTCCCCTTCCTGTGAGAGCAGCTCATCGGTCCGTCGGGTGCCTGGAGACGGCTCAGCATTAGTGCGCATCAAACTTTGTTTCCTTTCGAAATACAAAAGGATGCAGACAATTTGCCTTGCTCCAACTCCACGCCACCTTCCTACCACAGTGTTTCACTGCAGAACGACCCTGTCTGTGCTGTGTCATGGGAGGCATCTCAGAGAGGCTGTAGGAGTGCTTGAGGTCCTGCCAGCAAGGCTATTAGATGTCCTGGTCCACTTGGTTCACGTGATGTAGGACTATGCTGGAGCTGTTCCGTTTGGATATCTCTGCCCATTTGGGGCTGATTTACGAGGAGAAGGATGTGGCAGGAGTAAAGAGGCTACAATAAGCAGCAACTATGTCTTAAAGCCTCACGGTCCTTGACAGTTCATTAGGGGCTCTGAACTGTTCAGGGAGGAAGAGATGCGGCTTAGTACATTATTCAAAATCCCCGAGGGATTAGGCAGGGCAGAGATGTCTCTGCCTTACCTGTCTCTTTAGCTGGAGGCAGCCCACAAACAGAAGAGCATGACCCGAACTGAAAGGAAAGCTAGGAGGTCCCAGGGCCAGGAGGATGTCTTTGGAGCACACACTTCAGACATGGACAACATTGCCTGGCACAGCAGTATAACAGATTGTTTCTTCGGAGGAACTATGACAGAGAGTAGGATGTGGGGGGCCAGCCATGCTGGGTGACCCAGCATGCAGGGGAGTCAGAAGGACGGGCTCTCCCAAGCTCTCTGGCCACCTGTCCTGTCCCAAAGCCCCTCTCCTTTGTCTGAGCATGGACTCCTTCCACCCCTTCCCTTTGGTTCAGACAAAAGACAAACAGACCCAAGGAGCCAGGCTTGAACCATGAGAACACTCCCTTTCTCGCGGTGGGAACCAAGCACAGGTATGAGGAGGGGACTGGAGAAGGTCTTGGTGGCATTGTGTGGGTTGTCCAAGCTATGGAGTCCGTTCAGAGCACCTTGAGATGCTTGGAAATATGCATTCAAGGAGTATTTCTATGCTGCTGCGTGTAGACAACAGCCGCCAGAGCATGGATTTGAGGTCTTTGTGTCTCAAAGGCTTATTCCTCCCACTCCCTGTGCTTGTGTAAGCCTCTGCCTACGAACGCTTGTGGCTACTGCTGGCTCTGTTTGCACAGACAGGTCTCTGAGACATCGAGAAAGGCAAGAGGTAGGGGGAGCTGACTGGCGAGGGGGTCCTAGCCTGCACAACACGCATTTTGTGAACCTCCAGGTCCATTTCGTACAGTTTTGTTCAAAAGCAGTAGTGGCAGTATGCTGTGCGCGATGGGCTTGTGTTTCAAAGCAGACCACAGCCACCCTGGGAAGTGATGACTGCCCACAGGCAGGCCACTGGCAGGGTACACCCGGTAACGCTTATATATCTGGTGCTGGAGACGCCACTTGTAAAACTGGGAAACTTGCTTTATCCCATTGGCGACAGTAAAGACCCAAACAATACCGTGTAGATGGGTCCGAAACCAGCTGAATCAGTCAGTGGGTGAGATGTTCCTTCCTAAAACCCCAAATAGCTCATGATCAGGATTATCATCCTCTGCCTTCTGCAGAAGGGAGGGAAGGGGGGGCTGAGTCCACATAGTTGCTGTATGGCCTAGTCTGAAACCGAATTGCCCTGGTTTTCAACATGCTTTTGTGTGTCACTGCCCGCAAGCTGCTGGGTTTGACAGTGGGTCTTTGGGAGCTGAAAGAGTCAAGTAAAGAAATCAGCTGCAATCCAGAAAGGGCAGAAGGGATCACCTGCAGGCTCGAGGGGCAGACGGCTCCTGTGCCAAGGCTGGCAAGGAAGAGCTTTAGCACCAAAGGGTTTTGGCAGAGGGTTTTGGCGGAGGGCTTCAGCGCAGGGCAGGGAGGAAGGAGCCCAGGCGAGTTCTCCGTGAGCCTCCAGCTGCAAGAAGGAGGCTCCCTCTCGTGGGGACCGGAGCTGATGCAGGGACAGTCTGTCCACCGGCATGCCAGGCATTGGGTAAAGGCAGCCAGGGAAGGTCCAGGCCTGGGGAAAATGAGGCACGGGGAGACGAAGCTACTTGCAGTAGCAGGGTCCAGGTGCCAAGACCTGTCAGCATTTCCTCTCTGCAGAGCCAGGGGGGTTTCTGTGTGCCGTTCCCCTAAAGCCTGCTCTCCTGGGAGCAAGGCGGCACGGTAGCCCCCCTGCATCACCTTACTGTTGGCTCAGAGTCCACCCTTACACCCGTCTTTCCCCATTCCCCAGGCAACTCCCCATCGGACGAGTCGGAGGAGCGAGAGCGAGACCCTAAGGTGCTCACCTTCCCCGAGTACATCGCCAGCCTCTCCGAGTCAGGCACCAAGCGCATGGCAGCCGGCGTGCGGATGGAGTGCCAGAGCAGAGGGCACTGCCCCTCATCCTGCCCGCTGTGCCACGTCAGCTCCGGCCCCGACACGCCTACCGAGCCCATCCTGCTTGAGGTCACCAAGGCAGCACCCATCTACGAGCTGGTCACTAACAACCAGACCCAGCGGGTGAGGAGCTGCTTGCGCAGTGGTGGGATGGGACCAGGCTCCTGCCCGCCCGGCACTGACCACCTTCTCCTCCCTCCCAGCTCTTGCAGGAGGCCACCATGAGCTCGCTGTGGTGCTCGGGGAGCGGGGACGTTATCGAGGACTGGTGCCGGTGCGACTCGAGCGCCTTCGGGGCCGACGGGCTGCCCACCTGCGCGCCTCTCCCGCACCCCATGTAGGTCGCCAAGCGCGCCCAGCCGGCCCTCCTCGCGCAACGTGAGGTGCGCTGGGTCCCGGAGGAGGTGGCGATGGCAGTGGCTTCCCCAGCACCCTAGCCACGGGATGGAGCCGTTCCCAGTGGCGTGGTGGCACAACGTGGTGGGGGGCAGCAAGGCAGGCGGATGGGGGACCTGGACCCAAGGCAGAGGGTGCAGAGACACGGCGTCTTTTCTAGATTAAGCTGTGGATTGGGGACCATTTGTTGGATCTGTCCTGATAGAGCAACCTCAGGGAAGGAGCCCAGGGAGACACTGAGGGACCGGGTATGCCCAGAGCCAGGAGGGGTAGGAGAGAGGGAGTCACTTCTGTCCTTTCCTCCTCTGCTTTCGTGCGTTATGGCTTTGACACCTTTCTGAAAGGAGGCCATAAATGTGGGTTGGGTGGGTGGCAGGGCGGCTGGCAGACCTTCCCCTCTCAAGATGCTGACCAGCTGGCATTGCCCCCCAGCCTGCGGCTGTCCACTGTGCATGAGCCCAGCAGCACCCTGGTGGTGCTGGAGTGGGAGCACTCAGAGCCGCCCATCGGGGTGCAGATTGTCGACTACCTCCTCCGCCAGGAGAAAGTCACCGACAGGATGGACCACTCCAAGGTGGAGACCGGTGAGTGGGGGCTCCCAACCAACCGGCAGCACCCGGTTCTCTCTGGGGAGGGTGGGATGGGTGCTTGCTTCTCCCTCATGGCCTCCCAGTTTGCATGTGTCCCAGCCGAAACAGCTCCCTGTCCCCATTGGCAGCAGTCAGCACATTAGTGGGCACAGCCCTTTCTGCCCAGCTCCCAGCCTCGGTGCCTTCCCTTGGCAGCTCGTTTTGGCTCCAGGGGATGGGGTGTCTGGATAGTCACCTGTGGTGCGTCCTCCCCTCTCTCCCTAGAGACGGTGCTGAGCTTTGTAGACGACATCATCTCCGGTGCCAAGTCGCCCTGCGCGATGCCGGCCCAAGTGCCCGACAGGCTGTCCTCCACCATCTCCCTCATCGTTCGCTGCCTGGAGCCCGACACCACTTACATGTGAGTTGTCCTCCTCCGCCACCTCTTGCACGCTGCAGTGCCCTCGCTTCTGCTCTTAACCGTGAGCACGATGCTGATGTTTCTGGTTGGCACCTCCTAATGTTATTGCTCATGTCATTCATTCTTGGTCCTGGTGCTGGGTGCCTTTGCATTGCCCCATGCCGTGCTTGGGTGAGCTTCACCCAGCTCTGCGTGCAAATGCTCTGCCACGCCAGCCTCCCCTCAGCCAGCGCCGCGGGGGGAGAGGCTGGGACCGCTGGGCTCTGCACCCGCTCAACGGGGCTGTTTCGTGCTTCCCCAGGTGCTTGCAAGGTGGGTGCGAACAGCACGCTGCATGTGCCAGTAGGGTCAAAGCTGTCCGGCTCAAGGCGGGAATGCAGGAGGAAGGTGAAGGGCTCAGGAGCCCTTGCTCTGCCCAGATCTTCACTGCTTTCCTTCTCCGCCAGGTTCACGCTCTGGGGAGTTGATAACACAGGGAGACGCTCCAGGTCCAGTGACGTGACGGTCAAGACCCCCTGTCCTGTAGTAGATGATGTGAAAGCTCAAGGTGAGCTGCAGGGGCTGGAAGGCGCTGCCTGCGCATGCAGCCACTCTGACCTGAGGTCTCACGCTTGTGGGCAGAACTGACTGAGTTGAGTAGAAAGAGAGTGCTAGGAAATAGCTTTGTTGTGCTGGACATGGAGACCTGACTGAGCCGTGGGTTGGAAAGGCCCTGCATGGAGTTCAGGACCAGCCCGAATCTGTGTTCCTGCATTTTGTTGCAGGACTCCCCCCGCACTCCCAAGGCCGAACGCCCCCGGCATGGGTGGTGCTTGGGAACTGCAATAAGGAGATCCCCCTTCCAGCACATCTCTGCTCACATCTTGTGGCCCTGCTGCAAGACCTTCTTCACCTGAGATGGCCCCAGGTGCTGCATGGGTGCTAAGGGCTGGGTTGGAGGGCAGCGGGAGAAGATACCTATTGATATGATGTAAATTATATCCTGGGGGGAGAAAGCTTAGCTCTAATAAAAGCAACAGAAGGTTTGTCTCTTGGGTTTAACTGAAGCCGGGCGCTATCCCAATGGGCTTTGTCCATTCCTTTTTCACATACCCCTGTGAATATCTCCTCTGTCCTTCTGTCCAGAAATAGCAGACAAGATCTACAACCTCTTCAATGGCTATACCAGTGGCAAGGAGCAGCAAACAGCCTACAATACCCTGCTGGATCTGGGTTCCCCCAGCCTGCACCGTGTCCTTTACCACTACAACCAGCACTACGAGAGCTTTGGAGAGTTCACCTGGCGCTGTGAAGACGAACTGGGGCCCAGGTATGCTCAGGAACTGGGTTGGCTAGTTAGGCGGACCTGCTAACCCAACACACATGAATTTGTCTGATGATATTGCTTAGAGTCTCACAGTGTGGTTCCTGTTTTGCTAGATGCTGTGCAATGCTTGGGATCCAGCCATCTTCTCTTACCCTTGAAGGATTATAAATATTAGACAAGTTGGAAGATGGTGGGCTGTTGTCAACCCATCATCTTCTGCTATCCCACCATCCCTAAATTGTCTCTGGAATTTGGCCTGCTCCTTTCCTGCCTTGCAGGGAGGGAAGGGGCCAGGGAAGGGATTCTGCTTTTCCCTCAGTAGCTGCTGCCTCAGGCAAAAAGGCAGAAAGTCTTGGAAAAAATAAACAGTGCACCTATGTGTAATGGAGGTTGTTGCAGGTGAGAAGGGAAGGGAATGTGGTTGGAGAGTTTTGCTTGAGAGGGGCCATGGGCATTGATTGAGGGGTGAAGGAACAAGGAGGTGGTTGTGTCTTCAAGCCTGCTGGAGAAGGTGACAAAGAAAAGCTTGGCTGTGGAAGCTGATGGATAAAATTGTGCATGCAAACACATGTACAAGTGCTGAAACAGGCCAAGGTCAAACTTAGCTTTCCTCCTTTTTCCTAGGCTTTGGTTCGACTTAAATTCAGCTCTGTGCGTTGAACTTGTGGTCCAGGGCAGGCAGTGGATTGATGTTGGCTCTGAATTGCTTGTGTGTTGCTGCCTTTTGATTACTTCCTCTGGTCGTGTAGGGCGGTCTCAGAGACAGAAGTGTTTTCTGTGCCCGGGCAGTGCTGAGGTGCCACGGCAGGTTTTGGGGGAAGTTGCACTGTGCCCTTCCTGGGTGAGACAGTTCTGGCCCTCCTGCGAGAGCACTGCGTCCTCTCCCCAGGAGCTCCTCCAGCTCACGGTGGGCCCCCCTGGCTAGCTGGGGAGGGGATGCCTCATGCCCTGTGACCGCAGCAGCCGCCAACTTGTTTGCTTCTTCCCAAGTCCTTCGATATGAGCATTTGTCTGGGTGGTTTCCCAGCAACATGGATATTCCCATTCAGATTAGGTAGCTGGGCTGGGAGATTGTGTGGACTGATGCGTGGTTCTGCCCCTTACCCCACATGCCACGTTTCCTCTCCCCAGCCTCACCGCTAGCTGTCTTCCAGTCCTGCTTCTCCAGGGCTGTGGTTTATATCCTCTTCTCCACTTTGCAGAGGGAACTAGGTGATCACTTGTGGATTTCTAGCAGAAGATCAGAGATCTCCTTTACCTTTTCTATCCTCAAAACCTCTGCTGGGGCATCAGAAAGACTCAGCAAATAGCTGGTGGCTCTCTAAAAATCTTATATTTAATGTCTCTTAGGTGACAGTCCTGGTTCAGCTTGGCGAGGAAACCTCCAAGCGTTTCTTAGCTCCCCAGGGCTCCTCAGAAGCCTTGCTCTGAGTCCTGGACAAAGCTGGGATCTCTCCACTTTTCCCTTGTTCCCACTTACATTCTAAGAAACCTAAACTCTTTGAGGCAGTGCCTCAAGCTCAGTAGAGACAACATAGCGTGTGGAGATAGGTCCCTGGAGTCCAAGACTTGCCATAAAAGGCTCAGGCTCCTGCAGGCTCCTCTGCCCAGGGTTACTTCTTTCCCATGATTGCTGAGTAAGACCAGCAAGCTTGGACTTATGTCTCACCTTCATCTCGAGCCCAGCTGCTGTGATGCAGCTCTGTTTCTGTTTCCACATGTGAAATCCAGCACTGGTTTGCACAGACCATCTGACATCTGTTGTGATGTTTTGTATGAGGAGTGGATAAGTTTCCTAAGTGACAGGCTGGACTCGTCACACAGTTGCTGCCATCGCCAAGGCTGTTGCTGCTCGTTGCACCAGTGAGACCAAGGACTGAGCAGAATATGGGGCAGAAGCTGCCTCCATGAGACAGAGATACATTGGCACAGAGCGACAAGAAATGCCACCGATCATCAGCTCTGAATTGCCTAAACGTTACCGTTTGCTGCATGAATCTACGAGTCAGAGGGTTAATTCTACCCTCTGGAAATGTTGGAGCATTTAAGATGGGATGACGCAAGTTGCTGATGAAGTGTTTGCAGCTCGCGCTATTTGGAAAGAAACATTTAGGCAGCTGCAGTGGGTTCTGGTGATGACAAATCTTGGAAAGCAGACCTCCTGTTTGATCGTCTGCAAGGGCGAAGCATCCAGACTGGTGGTGACAGGACAAATCACTTGCAGATGACATTATTTAGCCAGCAGACAGAGTGTTTGTTTGACTGTTGCTGATGCTCCTTTCAAGTCCTGGATATGGACCCACGCTACTCTGACTCTACCATGCTACTCCTCCTCCATCCTGCTATGCYGTGTCCCTGGTTCCGCTCACTCGTGGCATGCTCATCTCCCTTCTCAGCGATGCTGGTTGTTGGATCGAAGGAGGCAAGGGTGCACGCAGATAACTTGTCTGGGGTTAGGGAAGCGTGTTGCTCCCTTTCAGTCAGAGGAGGGCTGCAAAGAGCCCCATACTTTGTGTGAGGAGAGGGAATGGAGGAAAAGACAAGTTATTTTCCAGCAAGTAACAAGTGCAGTTAGGATTTGATCCAAAGTCTAGTGAAGTCTATTGGTTTCTATGGGCTTTAGGTCAAAATCTGTAGGATCATATTCAACCTTCCTATGACAGTACCTGTGATGCTGGAGGAAGAGAGGCATCATAGCACCTCACTTAGGCACGGAGGTGAACAGCCCAAGATCTACTACCTTCCTATGACTGGAAGACCTGGCCAGCTTGGGTGGTGGATGGTCTGGACTGGTTGTCACTATCTGGAGTGTCAGCGCTGCACTAAACCCCTGTGTCTTTCTGCTGCGCTGTACAGAGGTGCTCTGGATGTGAGCCCACGGGCTGCAGGTGTTACAAGGCCTCGGAGCAGCACAGCCTCTCGGTGGCTCCAAACTAGCCCCTCTGAGCTGTGGCCATCTGAAGCCTGCTAGTGAGGAGTGAGTTGTGCTAGGATCATCCACGCCATGATGGACCTCGTGAGGGTTTCCTCTTCAGGAAAACCGAGGCTGGCTGTTGCTGGGCCTGGAGTCCCACCTCACATCTCTCCAAGCAGCTCTTCCAGGCTCAGTACACATACCCTTGAATTGTCAAACCAGCCATGCGGTCCACACAAAAACCCTGCTTATCTAACAGAAAATGTGACAAAGAGGGTTTTTTTTCCCCAGCATTGTGATTTGTGTCTCCACTGCCTGCGCTGTGCTGAGTGGATGCTGAGTTATAGACACCAAAGGGATGTGTCTTCTTTTACCTGACTATGCCAACCCACAAACTGACCTTGAAGCTGACTAGGAAACTTATTCCAGCTCTTGGGACACTTAAACTTTTGTCTGGGTTTCCAGGCATGTCAGCAAGATACATTATTTGGATCCATTACCTCCACATTTGCCAGATTCCCTTGTGATCACCTGAAGTGCTAGACAAGCTTAAAATGAGCATAATGTGTTTTATTTGAATAAAGTGTTGTTCTTGATACCAACATGAGAAGTGCAATTCTCCAAGAGAAAAACATGAAAGAAGAGAGCACAATTTAGGCAATATTTGACCAGGATGATCTAAGCTGTTCCAGTATCTCATCCAACACGAGGGGCTGATAATTTAGCACTTCCCCATTATCAGAACAAGCCTGTACCAAGGCTGTGTTGCCCAGGGGGTGCTACATATCTGTCTTCTGCTAAAGATGGATTCCTCCTGGATGTCTTCTCTGTCTACCACTTGACCTTCTTTCCTAGTTCTTCTCAGTTGGTTTATGCAGTCAGGGTGTAGGCTGGTTGACAAGGAACTCTTTACCAGATGCAACTGCAAGAACATTGTTTTCCTTGTTTTGTTCTCTGCAGTTGGAAGATGCAAAATCCTATGCAAAAAGTGGGACATTTCACCACATCACCTGCTCTCTCAGAGCTTTTTAGCATCAAACTCCTGTTGTATGCCTTAATATGTTCCTTCTATCTTGCATGCTCTCCTGTAAGACATTTCCTGAAAGTATGTTACTAAACTTTATAAATCATACATCATGAGTCTCATGCATTGTACTTGTATCTTATAAGATTCATAATTTTCAGCTGACTTTCAGCCTTCCATACAGACCCACAAGTCAGATGTATACAGATGACAGGCATGATATTTTGAGTGGTTTTTTCTGAATTGCTTTCTCCCTCTTTCCCTTCTTTTGGTCAGTTCTGGGAAGGGATGTCCTTTGCGACACTGGTTTTGTAAAGAGTTGCTGCCTTGATAGTCTTGTGCTCATCTCTTTGTCCTACACGTGTCACTTATGGAGCACAACCTTAAGCTAGTCTGTACGTAGTTGCACTCAGCGATGTCTTGGCACACTGGTCCTCAGGACCATGCATTTAGTCTCCATCACGTCCTACTCGAGTGGCAGGATATCCTACCCTTTGGCAAGAGAGCGACACTCCCCGCCTGTTAGCCTTCTCCCTGCCCTTCCTGCCGTGTTCATTGGGACATCCTGCGTGAAGCCATGAGTGACTAGCACTGTTGCCGGACACGTAATGCATGCCCTTCGCAGAGAAGACACAGGCAGCTACATGCCTGTCACCCCTGCCCAGACTGGCCCAAAACATCATGCAGATGACTTCTAGTGTTTTTTTTTTCTTCCCTCAGTTATAAGCACTGCCTGCAATGCTGTTTGCTCCTGCTTTTCCATCCTGTTATTTGGGGTCCGATAGCTTCAGTAGTGACAGATGATGCCATTTGAGTCTGTTATGATGATGATCCCTATACAACTCTCATGCTACTATTCCCCAAGGGGCGTAGGGGGTTTCACAGCTTCAGCAGTGACTCTCTGTCCCCTCACTATATCCTTAGCAAACTTGGTCTTGTGGCAGGGACAATACAGGTTTCCAAGGTGGAAGAAGAAGGGGGGGACAGAGTGGGGAAGCATAAAATGAGTCCCAAGATGAGTGCAGCAGGAACTGCAATGCCGTGGTGGTGTTGGTACCTCTGGTGTTGGTATGGTTAGCTCCTGTGTGCACTTAGACCTGCAGCGCTGCCGCGGGGTCGGTGTATCCCCCCCCACCCGGCTCCGCCGTTCCTCCTGATCCCTGGTGGATCCCCGTCTCTCAGGCATCGGTGCCTGTCCGTTGTGTGGTTTGTGTCAGCTCCGCGACTCTCCGTGTTGCCTGACTCTTATTCTCTCTTTTTTCCTTCGAGAAGCTGTCACGGTGTCCTTAACCTTTGCTTTTCTCTCCTCATACGCTCTTTCTGTCCTTCCTGCCATCTCCCCATCATTTCTCCATCGCCGCCCCCTCGCTGTCCCCGGCCTCTCCCCCCGCTCGCCCTCGCTGCAGGAAAGCTGGCCTCATTCTCTCGCAGCTTGGGGACCTCAGCAGCTGGTGCAACGGCCTCCTGCAGGAGCCCAAGATCAGCCTCCAGCGCGCGTCGCTCAAGTACCTCGCCTGCCGCTACAGTGAGATCAAGCCCTACGGGCTCAACTGGGCAGAGCTCAGCCGGGACCTCAAGAAGACGTGTGAAGAGCAAACACTAAGCGTCCTTTACAATGACTATGGTGACAAAGACTACTGAGGGTTGCAGGCACCCACTCTCACGCTGGCCTTCCCAAGGGCGTTTGTGAGGGTTTTATATATGGACCTTCAGTGGTGGGGGGAGGGTGTCACTGGCATTTCTGGAGACAAAAACTTGGACCAGGGAGAGAAACGACTGCTCTGTGCAGGACTCAGTATTAGAATCTTCTTCAACTTGGCCAAAAGCCTTTCTAGTTAGAAGTCTTGTGGGACCCAGTTTTCTTTGTTTATTTTATTCATTTTTACCGAGAGGTTCCTCAAATTGCAGAGGTGGATGCAAACTGCGGAGAGAGCAGCCTGGGAGGGCAGAGCCCTTTCTCCATGCTCGGTTCCCCTTCCTCTTCCGCTGGCTGCGGCAGCCAGTGCTGAGGCCGGTGGATCACCAGTTACCGAAGAAACATGGTGGCAGAGCCAGGAAGGGAGAGCAGGTCCCAGTCGGGAGTAATAAATGCAGCAGCTCAATTAATTCAGGGTTGGAACAATGAGGGCTGGGCATAGAGGTTAGATTGAAATGCTTTCCTCGAATGGTTATTTCTGAGCAAAACGGCCATCGTGCAGCCAAAAGGTTTTTTTTTTTTTTTTGCAGTTGTAAAGCATGAGGTCCAGATGAGACCCTCAGCAGCTGTGCGCCGTCACCGGGCAGGGCTGGCTTGGTGCTGTCAGATGGAGGAGAGTCGGGAAGAGGGGCGTTAGTGAGCACATCTCCTTTGGTTTGGTCTTGTGTCGTCGAATCCTGTATCTGCTCAGAGGTGCAGAGTCCTCCAGGTCAAATGCAGCTTGATCTCAGAGGGCCTGTGGACAGCTGGACATCCCTGTTGACCTTCCTGAACTTTTTTCTTGTGGGACCAAACTCCTAGGAAGTTAACTTAAAATTTCCTTCAAATTTTTTTTTCATACACCATAATAAAGATTTCTAAGCAGTGACTACTGTTCAGGGAAGCTCTGACAAAGACAAAAGTACCTAGACAGCATGAGCCAGGCTGTCTTCAGTATTAGCTGCTCTTTAACTGTGGTATAGCCCCAGCTCTGCGTAGCGAGAGGAGCCTAGCGTAGCATAGCCCCAGCGAATTTGTGCCAAATCTACATTCCCACGCTGCACCAGGCACTGTCTGCTGTGCACCCCCATCCCTTCTGCTCGCTTTGCACGCGGCTGAAAGCGCGGCCCCGCTCGCTAGCCTGCAGAGTGGCTGCCTGTCGAACCGCCGCGTGGCACTGCCCCCAGAGAGCCTCCGGAAATCTTGCCTCCGGGGGGCCTGAAGTCAAAGGATTTTTATCCAGTGCCACGTGGGGAAAGTGATTTCAGGACAGTCACCTGAGGGGCAAATCAGGCCCATTTGAAGAGAGACTCCAGCTCTGCAGGTCCAGGTGGTCTTTGGGACCTCAGGGCTGCCAGCTTTCCCTTCGGGCGTGTTGCCCAGATGTTCTGGTCCTGGTACCTGGAAGGGGTTGATGTAATGGGTGACGGTGGACAGGCTTGTGGAGTTGGTACTTTCCCGTATTTAGACTCACATCTGTAGCTATCACCAATGACTCCTTTTTTTAAACTGGAGAACTAAGGTGGTCCTGGGACACCGAGCTCAGTTCAGGACAAACTCTTCTCCGAAACCTTGTTACCGCGGGCAGTGTGGGAGGCAGCAAATGGCTTCATTTTAGCTTCAGCGTCCTGCTTTTGCTTGCAGAAGTCTGTTTTGTAGAGGAGGCATCTTTGAACTTGTCAGCTGTGCATCTTTGATCTGGACAAACCAGAAGCCCTATAGTGGGATTTTTTTATGATGCCTCTTCAGAGCAAAATTTCCTTTTCATTTTTCAGTCTTGGCAGGAGCAATCTTCAGCCTGTCTCTTACGATTTTCTGCCTCATTCCTCTTGCTACCTGCCAAGGCCATGGCTTGAATATTTGCTTTGTGTTGGGAGCGAGGCTGTTGTGGTCCACGGCCAGTCACAGCTAACAGTGCTGCATCACAGTATTTGCACAACAGCAATTCAGTGTGCGTGGAGAGTGTCTTTCTGCTCTTTGCACAGTAAAACAGTGCTTTGCTCTTCTTTTTTCTCGTTGACAAACCTCTCATTTAGATGCACTGGCCTTGACCAGGGAGCCGGTGGGAGCAGTCACTAGCAGTCAGTATTACCTGGAAGTCTGAGTGGCATTTGTGTAATGAATGTGCCTGGCAAAGATCACCAGGCAAAGGCCTGCTTGTTGCAGGAAAGGAGGTGAAGCCTACTGGATCCTTTTGGCTTCCTGTCATAAGTGTCTCCTTCTTAAATCCCAGATGACCTGCCCCGCTGCTGCCGGGTGCTGCCGCGGCATGAGGCTCAGAGCAGGACCGGCGCTGTCTCCGTGTGCATTTGCCCACCGGTGCCGATACGGAGAAGGAAGCACCACTCCTGACGGCGAGTATCCTGGATGCCCCTCTGTTCGCCCTGCCCAGCTGACGTCCCAGCTGAGCAGCATGGGGGCCTGGCTCTCAGGGCCAGCAATTCCCACTCGGAGGGTCTCAAGACACATCAGACAGCAGGGCTCAAACCTGCTCCTGGGTGCGTTGCAGGTATGGGTGGGCAGGTGCTCTGTATTCAGCTGTTGCTCCTTCTCCTTTCAGCCCCAGGGAATCTTGGCCAAGATACTTTGGTTTATCCTCTCGCTTCTTCCAGCAGATGCCAAGACAACTTTAACTTTCAACCGGGCAGCCATCCAGGGATGGGCAAAGGGCACCTCTGCTCAAAATCTTGGAAGGATACTTGAATGAAGGCTGCTCTGGCCCAGAAGCAAGTTGGTTGCTCACCAAGTAATACCGCTTACGTGGCCTTTATATGAAACACAGACTGTTTTCCTTTCGGTAGCAGACTCCTCTCTTTTATGACTTACTAGGTGCAGCAGCAGAGATGGGAATGGTACAGTCTGCCAGCCACTCCCTGTGAAAGCTGCCAAGAAAACCCTGCACGCTCCAGACTCTCCACACATTCACACCTGTCTAGGTTACTTTTTAGTCCGGCCCAAGATTTACGATGGGCTTTGCAGATATTTCCATTCTGCTTCCGCTCTTGCATTTCAAAGCACTTGCATGGTCATTCAAAAGAGCTGGTCAGCCACTGAGCCTGACTCTTCCCCAGAGACCAGCTCTCCCAGGTCGTCTTGTCCAGCTCCCAGCCAGAATGGTTTTCTCTCTTGCTGTCCTCCAATGCTCTGTTCAGGTTACTCTTGAAAAGACTGTGGTTCCTCTAGGTCCCCGGATCCAATCTCAGAGGTGAAATTAGCTCAAGAGACTCAAAACCACCTTGGCTACAGAGGAGATTGCCAGAAGCAGCAATCTGCAAGAGTCATGCAGCCCAATGGTCTTTTCCCATAGTAAATCCCCATTTGCCACTCAGAGCAGTTATTTGTGTCATGCTGTTTATGGGGAGGATCCGTTGTCCTTGCCTTTTGTGGGGCTGGGAGATGAACCACCCTAACAGGCTGGCCAGATGTTTGCACACTAAGGGTGAGGGGAAAGCGATTCATCCAAGGTCGTCTGGCAAAAGCGTTGCCCAAATTGGGCCTCAGCGTCCACCAACCCGTGACATGCCGCTGCACCCACTAGATCATGCTGTCCTCGAGTGATGCTGTGCAGGAACGATCGCTTGGCTTGGGTGAGCACAGTCTCTTTGCGTGCCAGAGAGCCATGACTGGATCTTGCACAGTATTTTCTCTCTTAGTCTCTTGGCATTTTGCAGGCTGCCAGCCACAATCTCCCTCATCCCCCTGCCCTCTCTCCTTGTTTTATTTCTGAATTAATGAGTGATTATTCACTTGAGATGAACCTCTGGGTTATTCTGTTTTCTTTGCTGCACCCGTACCCCTGTAATAGCATTACTACCTTTTACTTGTCGTGCAGTTATTTCACATATAAAGATGGTTTGGTCCTTTTCTTTAAAAAGATGGCTACAATTCATGTTCCTTGATGTTCTATTAAAACTCTAATGTGACGTTTTACTACTGTAGATTGAAAGTAGGGTGCTTTAGGGTGGGATAGCCACGTGGCAAGAAACACAAAACCCTTCAGGATTACTTTAAAAAATGGTTTTAAACAAAACAAAAACATTGTAACACTATGTAAAACTCCAGATGACAATTTAACTGACTATTAAACGGAGCTGTTAGTAATCCGTGGGTTTGGCAAACTGGAATGTTTGTTTATAGCTTTGGTCCAGTTGATGTCATCTTTGGTAGCGGATGAAAAGTGGAGGCTGCAAGTCCTTTGCCTTTGAACTCCAGTGCCTCTTCACACAAGTTTAGCATTAGCCTGTCTGCCCACTGGTTCAGCCAAGTCCTGACCCACTCGATGCACAGAGCCTGGCCAGAGGCCATCACCTTGGCTTGTGTACCTGCTCTGTGAAGGAAGATGTCAAGCCCTGGGGAGTCGAGCGCCTGTGGCCTGTCGGGTTTTGGGGGAGGCCTGCCCGCCAGCATCTCTCCCAGGTGAGCTGTGCCTGTTGCGGATTACTGTGCTGGTAGCAGCTTTAGGTTGCTCTCAGCTGTATTAACATACTCTCTGGAAGGTGTTTCCAGTCTTTGCCTTGCAGAGCTTTCCACAAGTCCATGGCCACCAGACATCTGCCTTTGGGCTCTTGCTAGCTCCTGCTCCCTGGCAGTGCTTGCTCATGCCTCACGGTGAGCTCGTTTTTTGGCCGAGGGATCAGACCTCAGCCTCTCAAAGACTACAGAGCTCCATCCAGCCTGGCAGTCTACTGGTGCTCCCATGGGCCAGGCTGGAAACAGCCGTTGAGCTTCTTCGTGATGATAGAAAGGCCTCGGTGGACTTCAGGAGCTGGGGAGCAGATTCCAAAGAGACATTCCTCCTCCCCTCCTTTTAGTCTTTTTCTTTTTTAGACAGTAAGGTGGATACGATTATGCTGTCTGGTGGTCAGCCGCCTGCAAAGACCTTTCTGGTCAATTTGGCAGACTTTTGACAGAGGAGTAGCGCTGTCAACAGTATTGACTTACCACAAGTTATGTGAAAATCAGTGCCTGAGCAGAGGTGAGAGATGCAGAGGAGTGCCTCCACGGATGAGAAGTCAGTTATAATGCAGCTTCTTGTCTAGCGCTTTGGCCAGGAGGCCAATCAGCGCATATATAACGGCTGGCTCGCTAACCAACCTTAGCATGTGCTCCGGCCGACCCTGCCAAATGGGTGGGAGACACGGGAGAGAGCTGGAGATTACTGTGTGCAGGGGGACGGGATGCCTGTGAGGACATGGGACGGGGGAATTTCGGCGATATAGAACATGAATCCATAGGAAACCAGACTTCATTAAGTCTCATGGAACAAGTTGATCTTTTTTCTTCCCGCTGCTAAATTGCAGGAAAGTAAGCTAAAAATACACCCAATACTTTCCTTCTGCTATTTTCCATGCAGTTAAGTGCTGTGGCACCGGATCGTTGCACAATAACCAGTGGCTGTGGAACGAGACGTGGGGAGGAGGAGGAGGAGACAGTCCACGTGTCAGCGGGGAGGAAGAGCATGGGGACAGCAAGGTGTGCGGTTGCAAATGTGGTCTGTAGTTTAAGGACATTTCTGTGTGACTGGTTCATCACCCCATTTCAGACACCTTCACCAGAGCACAATCTTCTTGGAGGTCAGCTGATTTGAGTGTAATAGAGTAATAGAGGTTTGGGGAAAGTCACCCCAAGAGCTAAAAGTGAGCTGTACAGGATACATCACTGACTGATTGAAGGAAAATGGCAGCTTTTTAGGAATGGTCTGTGCTTCCCCCAAAATGAGAGTTTTCCCAGATGCCCCTTCTTCCTACCTTGAGTTCCCCTCACCCCACAGCTCAGCAAGTGGCCACAGTTCACCTCCAAACTTGCTTCTCTTGCCTTCCTTGCATCTATTCAAGCATCCAGTTGCTAATTGCAAGTCTTTCTTCTGCTAATTAACAAGATAGGGACTGCTCAGGTGGGATCCTCCCTGAATCAAAAGGCAGAGAGCAGCACAGGTATTTATTTACTAGGAAGGAGAAGGAGATGGATTTTTTTTTCTTTTTTTCCCTCTGCAACGGGGAAGGGCTTTCTGCAGTGTTTGCCTGAGTTGCTGAACCAGGCTGACAAAGAGCGGAAGGAGCCTGGAAGAGCCCTTCAGTGCAATTTCCACGAGGAGAAACACCTCCACGTCCAAACCTGCCTGTCTTCTCATTTTGCTTGCCATGTCTGTTGGCCATCATATTGCCTCTGCCAAGCAAGCCAGCCCTTCTCTCAGGCCCAGATCTCCGAAGGGAAGATCCACTCATCCTTCCTGTAGCCACCTCGAGGGCCCTAGAGAAGAGGTAGAGACACAGTCCAGGGCTCTGATTCAGCATATACCTTGCTCCCACTGATGTCCCCATGGTTGAAAGTGCTGCTCTAATGTGCATGTGAATGTGTGTTTGAAGGACTGTCATTAGCAAGCAATCCTTATTCATCCTTTGTCTAAAAATGGATACTAGTAGGGATTCCTCTAGTTTAGACAGTGCATAAATGACGTGCCACGGTTTAGGCCTTCACACAAGACACGTGTGTCTCCACAGTCCCAGTAGCTGCCCCATTTTTTATGACTGGCTGTGCGGACAAGCATTGTAATTGCTGACAGAACTTTTCAAATCCAATTGGTTGATTTTGTTTATTAAAAGAGCCACCGCCCTGCTCAACTCCATGTACCCCTTGTCTTGGAGACAGAGGAGTCTGCCTCTCTTGAGGCTGGTTGTTCAGTGGAAGTGAGAAGGGCTCGGAAGGGGTCCCATGGAAAACAGCTTCGCACTTGGCTGTTGCCATAGCCAGCTGCCCTGTTTGTTTTAAATGCAAAACCTATGGTTTGGGTCTTGGTTGCCTGGCAGTCTCTCTCCCACTCCTGAGGCTATGGAGCCTCACCATATGCGGTCCTCCACGGGAGCAAATCTGGCCCTGGCAAAAAAGCATTGTTTTAGGAGCTGTGCCCCAGAGAGGATGGACATCAGGCGTCACCAGGATCTGCTGTTGCTTCTCAGGGGAGCGTCCATGCAAAGAGAAGTGAAGGAGGGGACAGTGCGGACCAAACAGAGGAACGTCAAAGTAAGAAATGCCTGGAAGAAGTGGGACTTAAAGACAGAATGGGGAGTGTGGGGAAATCAAAGATGAAAAGGAGGGAAACTCAGGATGAGTTGACTATTCCTAGCAGAAACAAACCCCTTCTTGGCTTTGGGCTTCTCCATCCCAGCCCATGGCGTGCCGCGAAGGGCAGCGCCACGTGTGGGGTGCCTCAGCAGCACCTCTGCCTGCAGCCGGGCTCGKGGGCAGCCCTGCGGGTGCCCCGCGCCACCGAAATCCAGGGAGCCGGGCGCTGGGGCTCGCAGAGGCCCCGCGCGCTTCCAGCAGTAACATAAAACCAAGGCACCTCAGCTTGTTTCAATCAGGGCTGCGTGCATATGCCTCCGATTGCCGGTGATGGGAGGGCCCCAGCATACCCGTGGCCACGGGGGACTTTTTCCTTCCCTTTTCCCAGCGCACCGCCCCGCTCCTGCGCCCCGGCCGTTCATTTGGATGAAGGCCCTCGACTCACTTGCGTCAACCCCGTGGGAGGAAATTTTATTGCTTTCTGTAGCATTCGCCCCGGGGCTGGGGCCCGGGGCGGACGGGCGCTTAGGGAGGTGCGGGGCTTTCCGAGTGCCCGGGCACCGGCCCGTCGAGCAGCCCGCCTGCCTGGGACCTGCTGCTGCGGCCTCTGCCGCGGGGCCCCGGCCGCCCCTCGGCTCCCTTGGCCCACTGCAGTCGCTGCTGTTTTTCAGTCCTTTCCGATCTTTCCGCTTGCTCAGCCGTGACTCACCTTCTCCACCATTTGGGAAGGAGGAGTGTGGCAAAGGAAAGATAAATAGCTTCTAGCACAGCTTTGGCCTTTTAAAACACCGCCAGCGAGCTGTGAAACAGCAAAGGGCCTCCTCGAGAGACCACCTCGTACCGGCGCAGGTAAGAGCTGGTTGAACTGGCTCCCGCAGGGTCCGGAGAAGGGGCCGGGCGCTGCTGGCCGGCTGCGGCGTTTGCCCCTGAGCCGTCGTCCGGAGCACCCTTAGCCTGACAAAGGGAGAGGCTTGAAATGGCCCCAAAACTGGTCCATTTGAAATGCCGTGTGGATTTCTTTAGCTGCCATTCTTGGTTGCTTGTTTTTGGAAACCAAAGTGACTTTTTTTTTTTTTTTTGTCAGGGCCATTTTATTTGCTGGGGCTAAACTGTCTTAAAAAAGAAAGAAAAGAAAACATAGGCTGGAAACTGGAAAACCCCAGTGATGGAAAACACAGCAGTCGGAAGTGAGGAGAAACCCTGTAAGCCCTTCTCCCCAAGTTCCTATGAGAAGTATAGTTTCATCGTGGTAAAAACCCTGCGGGCCCCTGCGGCAGTGACTCCCGGGCAGGTTAGCCCAGGCTTAGACGGGCCTACAGCCACTGCCAGCCCGGACGGCTCTTCCCCCCTCCAAAGCAGGAGGTGGTAGGACTTTCAAACCCGGCCTGGCCGTGCATGCAGGAGAGATAGAGGCCGGGACAGATACGCCACTAAAACTRTTTTAGCTCAGGCCATTGGGAGGCTCTTTGAGGTTTCCCAGTCTGTTATGTACAAAGTTCATTTGGTTGCTGTTCAAAAGAGGAAAAAAAAAAAAAAAGCAAACACACCGAGACACTCTACCTAGCTGTGCAAGTGAGGCGGGGAAGGGAGGCACTGCCTCTGGCTGGCATGCACGTGGCAGCTAGGAAATCCCTTTCGATATAAGGGGGAGAGGAACGAGCTGCGTTTTTCGTTCTTTTATGATGGGTTAATTTCAAAAAGAGATCAGAAACGGGTCATTTTGTGGCATAAGCCGTGAAAGACCATTTAATTGGAAAAGGCTGTGATGGTCACCTTTCAGCATCGCTGGCTCACTGGCACTAACCTGTCTGGACAACCTGGGATGGAAACGCTGGTGGCCCAGAGCCTGTCTGTCGACGTGTACTCACTGCGGGGGGGGCACAGCCAAAGCAGCCGGGGTGGCGGGCCTGAACATGGTGGGAATTGGCCACCCCACCTCCCCCCGCAAAAGAAAACCACAGCCAAAGGGAGCTCTTCCACCGGGTTGGGATGACGGCTGGGAAAGCCCACAGTCTGGGGCAGAGGAGGGCATGTGGGACTGCTGGTCCCAGGAGCCACCGAACCTCCTCCCTCCCCCCCCCAGTCTGGGCACCCTTCTGCTGCAGCAGCCATGCAATGAGGCAGAAGAGGTGGAGGATGAGAAGATTATTTATTTTTTCATAGATTTTTATAAAAAATAATTATCAAATACAAAAAATAAAAATAGCAGCAGCCTCCGTTGTGAATAAAACCCTAAAGGGGACAAAAACCGCTCAGTGTCGCTATAGAAGAACAATATTTCGGTACGTAGAAGCTATCTGTTCACGAGAAGCACAAATCTCTTATCAGCCTAGCCAACACCTAAGCCCTCCCCAGGCCCACCAGGCCCCTCACCTGGCTCGCGGCGCAGGGCCAGACCGCACACGGCCCCTTCCCTGCACCGGTGCCAGCGGTGCATGAGGCCGTGCACCCTACCAGTGATAAGGGACCTTTGGGCAAGTCACTACTGAGACGAGGCTTTTCATACTAAAGGGGTAAAAATTTGGCATCTAAATACTTAGGCTCCCACATTAATAGCCTGCCTTGTCCTCCAGCACCCAGCCTATGCTGAAGTCAGGCAGGGAAAGGTTTGACATGGCAAGATGCAGGTACTTGAAATTCTCCGGTCTCCCTCTGAGTGTCACCCTCATTCCACATATCCACCACGGCCACCACTTCCCTCATTTCTGCTTGCCACCCCCCTCTCCCCCCCCGCCCTGTTCTCCCAGGGCTCGGAGGGGCTGGCAGCACACCCGACAGCCCCAGCACCTTCGCAGGGCTTAGCCACAACCAGTGGTTTCGGCTGCGGGGTGGTGTGCCTCTTCGCTCCCACCCCAGTTATGGCTGGATTGGCTCAGCCCAGCAAATGCACCAGCAGGAATGAGCTTTCGGGTGAGCTCTGCTCCCTGCGGGGAGGTGACCCACCAAGGAGCCATGGGCACTCTCAGGATCGGAAAAGGGCTCGGGGAAGGATGAAGCATCTCATTTCTGGGCACCGGGTGGGATGTCTAGATGCCTCTGTTTCTATTCCTATCCTCCAGCCAAACATACCTTTTGGAGATGCCTGACAAAAATCAGGGCAGGCCAGCAAAAGCCAAAGGATGGGATGGCTGCCTTGAAAATCCCCAGTCTCTCCACACCGTGTCACCCTCTCTCCATCGCTCCTGTGCCAGCCAAACCCTGGCCCTGGCCTCAGCCCCAGTGCAGGCGTGCAGGCCTTGCCTGCGTGGGGCACAGCCGGGTAGGCTCGGCCTCGGCCCCAGCCTGGAGGGCTGCAGAGCATCCCGGCCCCAGCTGGGTTTTCCCGGTCTGACTCTGTTGCCCCTTCTCTTCTCTCTTCTCTCTAGCCCTTTTCCCTGCCTCTTTATCCTCTTCTCATTTCTCATGTCTGGCCGCAGAGTTGTTCCCAGCACCCAGCTATGAGAAATTTGAAGGGGGACACAGCAAGACCCCAGCACAGCCAAAAGCCAGGTGCCTTCTCTACCCTCTGCCTCTACAGGCCTGCATCCAGACCRCCAAGCTGAACGCCTGAGAATCAGCTTTGGGTCCCAAAGTTTCTATCTGGGCTTCTTCGTGGCTAGAAATTAATTAGGAGATTTTCACCTGGTACCTATGGAAGGAAGATACTCATGATACTCTGCGATTGTAAGCCCAGCAGTGTGGACTCAGCAACAGAGATAATAAGGAGAAGCTCAGTGGAAAAAGATGATGCTCAGAGTCTCCTGACAGGTCCTCTGCGCCCCATCTCTCCCTGTGCTCTGGGTCTCATCTCCTCACAGAGCTGCTGGCAACACTGCTGAAGCTCATGTTTGGAAAGGAGATGTGGGAAAAAAAAGCAGCTCTTTAGCTTCATTCATTTCAGAGCATCACACAGTTATCCTACGTTGCCCTCTATATCTCCTATCTAGTTGGGTCGTCACCAGCTGAAGCAAAAGGGGGAGCAAGGCAGAGTGGGAACGTGGAGCATCTTTGCTACTATCTGCCACGCCGCAATCCTCATGGACTTGTCACCCTTCCTGGAGTTATCATCTCAAATAGTGGGCCGAGTCTGTCAAGTCCTTCAGCAAAGTGATGTTCACCTAAGCTGCAGCAGTTGCTGGAATGAATCAGGGTACAGTAGTATTTCTTTTCAGGTACAGCTGTACCTCAGAATCCTGTCTCAGGACCCAAACCAGAGAAAGGCAAAGCACCTGCAAATCCCAACAGCAAAATTTGGCATTTGTAGCTGCTGAGAGCTTCTCAAGGTCCCAGCCTGCATGCTGTGTGCCCGGGGAGCTGTCTCCTCTCGTAGTCCAGTCGTTTGGCTTCTCTCTCTGTCCTCTTTCCAGCTCCCTCTTAGCAAATGAGGGGAAATTCCCTACTCATCCCGCCCCTACCTGCACTYTTCCCAATGGTTTGTACTTCACAGCAGCATGGGTGTGTGACAAAGGATATCCTTTCTCAGCTTCATAAAGAGCAAAGAAAATATAATATATATTTTTATATATATATTATATATATATGTATATATATATATATAAAATTAAGTTTAAATATTTGCAGAGAGATCACAACTACCTCGACCTTGCTAAAAGCAGCCTATACAGTAGAGGGGGGGTGAATAGTGACAAAATTCAGAGCAAAGACAGACACTCAGAATTGGCAACCCATCAATACAGTAACAGAACCAAGTGTCCGTGGCAGCTTCTCAGCTGTTGGCTTGGAGCCCAGCCCAGCGTGCGGCCAAGGCAGCGGCCAGACTCCTCGGTGAGCCCACTCGCGTGCACGGCAGGCCCCAGTTGCCGGGTTTGGTTTGGGAGGGAGCCCGAGGGGAAGGGTGCAGTGATGAGAGGGGACCACGGCAGTGCAGTGAATGCATCTGTCTTCTGCTCACCGGCTTCTTGGTGGCCTCGCCCCATCCCCGCCGTGCCCATCACTCCTCTCACATGCGGTGCCGCAGGACGCTGGGCACGTCCTTGGCGTTGCCATCTTCCCAACTGTCCAGCTCTTCCTCTTATGTCTCCTGACCCCCCTCGTGCGTCCTGCCACCCTCCCAGTGGCCCCTGTTGTTGCCCCTTTTCTCCTCTGGTGCTCGCCTCACCGAGAGAGGCCATTTGTGGTGCCGCTACTGGTTCTCCTCAGCTGCTGGGTCACGACAGGTGCATTCGTCCTGGTCACAGTCAGCAGCGAACGGGATCACCTGGAGGCACCAAAAGGGAAAAGTCAGCCTGGACCAAGCCTCTACCTTGAGCCCCCTGGCCCCCTGGGACCCCTCACCTCAGCAAACCCTCTCCACCCCTGTACAGACAGACCAACACTCTCAGTAAGGTCTGGATGTTGTTGATGCTGTAGAGACCACCAGGTTCCACTCTCAATGAGAAACAAGCTCTGCTCCAGGGTGCCCCTGGTGCTAACTGTGACCCACAGCTGGGTTTTGTTCTTTGAATTTTCCTTTCTGGTAACTTGTGTTGCAAATTTTGTAATAAAGGGTCAACCTGAGGGCTTGTGCCCCAAATATCAAATCCTTGGGAGAAATCTCCCATGGTGGTTATGGGCTTTTGGAATGGAGCTAGCAGTGGTGAGGTACCTCTAGATTTCAGGTCTACTTTCATCCTTGTTAGACGGCCACCCTTCATCCATATCAGAGTCCATGGCCCCGTCCTTCAGGCTACTCTTGACTCTTCCTGGCTCAGCTGTACCACCGCTCATTGCTTTCTCTACCTCAACTGTATGTGGTCAAGCAACCTTATGTTACCTGTGCCTTAATTGGTGGCAGCAGAACACAGTGGGAAGGTACCAGCAAAGCATCTAGCTCATGGTTGACCATTGCCTAGCAGTGGGCCATAGGAGCTGAGGAAACAATTTCTACTAGAGGCTTTTATGCAAACCAGGATAAGAGCCAAGAGTTTTTCTTACTGTAGAAGCACATTACATTTTTCACAGCCTGAGCCAGTGAGAGGCTGGAGCAGGTTGTTTTGTATTTGAAACCCATATTCCTATGTCTGCCTTAACAGCAAAGCGACGGAGGATTACATGGCTGGACAGCTAGGACCTGTGGGGGATGTGGGCTGAGGTGGGGGTCTCCTGAGAGCTTTGGGACATGAATTCCTCCGCCTTCCATTACAATCCTGTCCTTTATTCTGGCTGGAGATCAAGATGTCTCAGACCTCCTGAGAGCCATGCCATGCTCCAAGATGTCATGATATCACTGGGGAGATTTCACTCATCACTTGGGTGTAAAGCCTTTTCCCTCCTATCTGAACTGGATCTTCCCAGGATTTTATTTTTCCTTTCTGTGTGTGTATGTGTGTGATGAAAGGAAAAATGATTCAAGCTCCACAACAAAGACA
Organism: Apteryx rowi; assembly: GCF_003343035.1. NCBI lineage: Eukaryota > Metazoa > Chordata > Aves > Apterygiformes > Apterygidae > Apteryx > Apteryx rowi. The sequence continues at coordinate 731,956 of NW_020450927.1, read as the reverse complement.
AGAAGATCCAAATTCACATATTTTTGCAGTGAGAAATTATCTCATGCCCTATGGTTTGTTTTGCTCTTGGATACATTTAGGAAGGATGGGCTGTGAGTGCTGGATGGCAAGTTAGGTGGGAGGGGAGGTTGCGATGGGAGACAAAGAAGGGTCTGTGCATCTCTAACTCAAAGTTGCTACCTCTACATTATTCCTCCCTCCTTCCCTCCTGGGAGACTTGGGAAGGAAAGACAGTCCAGACTGGTCTTGTGGATGCCAACAAAAAAATCAAGTCCCCTGAGATTGTGCAGTTATGCAACAAGGTGCCTTCTGACTCATCACAACTAGCACTAAATCCTACAGAAGTAATTTCGTAGGGACTTGCGTTTTAAATGAGAAGGAATCCCATGAGCCTGAGTGGGAGCCTGGTTGAGCTTTGAGTTCCGTTGGCCCAGGTCCAAACCCTGCTGTAATCAATAGAACAACATCTATCAGCTTCAGCTGGCTTTGATTTAAAATCATGGATTTGTGCTCTACTCATGGGAGAATTGTCTTGTAGGCCTGGTTTCATGGTCAGCAAAGCCAGAGAGCATGGCAAATTGTGAATGCTTAATCCTAAATCTTGGCCTATGCCACAGAAGGTGCTCACTTACCTTCCTGGAGGACAGTGTGGAGGAGCAGCAGTCACCCCCGTCATACTGGCAGTATGCCCGATTGTTGATGGTGTCACACCAGCCATCTGCTTGGAAAGGCTACAGGCAGAGAAATGAGTTGTTGCTGAAAGGGTTATTCCAAAGTGGAAGGTTCATCCCAACAGCAGAGATCCCAGATCCGCAGCAAGCCCCTCAGACACCACTATAAAGGGCAGGGCCCAGTTCCACAATACASAACCACCTCTTCAAAGCCAAAGCAACACCAGAAAACTGGTATCCCACTTGGTGTGTATGGAGGACTTGGTGCTAAGAGGACAGCAGCTGTAGTGCAAGAATCAGCTTTCTTTACCCAAGGGAATTGCATCAGGAAGTGAGAAATCCATGTCGTTAGAGAGGGCCCCACACTGAATGCCAGAAGTTCAAGTCCCTGTCCCACTCGGCGCTTCTCCTTGGAGTCCAGTGCCACTCAACTGGGAGTGAATTCCCCACCTCCTCTGCACAGCACAGCTTGCACTGCTACCTCATTACACCACTCACATGCAACTCCACTGTAATCCAGCTCTCTCTGCGAGTGCAGCCAGGGTTGGGCTCTGTAAGAAGCTGACCCAGCTCTTCCCTGCAATACTCCTTCTTCTTAAGAGCTTGACTCTGAAGTTGAGCTTTGTGATGCAGCTTGGGCAGCTAAGTATAGAGAGACTGATATGAGGATCAACAGATGATCCTGTTAGAGGATCAATATCAGAGCACCCTTAGACTCCTCTTTCTCCCTTGGATTACGAGAAAGGTTCAGCAAGGTCAGGCAGCCTCCCAGAAATACTGGTGTCTAAGCTGAGCCAAATATTGGCAAGTGCTGGTTGCAGGGACTAAGCTTTTCCTGGAATGCTCTTGATCTGGCCCAGGTCCTGAGCATGCAGGAAGGGGGACATGTCCCCAGATTCCTCTAGACTCTCCACTAGAGAATCTATGCTGCGCTACAACACTCGACTCTGCCAAACCTTGCCAGATTGGACTACAAGACTGCTTTTTCTAGGCCAGCTGAGGAGGGCCACTAAAGAAGGAATCTTTATTAAGCGCTAGCTCCCCACAGGCAAAATCCAATTCTGAATTGAATAGAGAGGACACCTGCCTACTGATAACCAGAGATACTGGCAACTTGGCCACTTTCCATCTTCATTGATGGCCACCTTCCTCTTCATTTCTCCTCTTCATGGCCTGGATCCCACCCTCTATAAAGATGGTGTAAGGAAGTTCTGTGGTTGAGTGCCCTTCCTAGAGCTAAGCAGCAAACAATTCAGTGGGACAAATGCCTGTGGTCATTCCCTAGGACTTGCAAATGCATTCATTATGCTTCATTATATATTAAATATTCATTATTATTATTATATATTCATTATATATTGTAAATGCTGTTAATGCTCATGTTCTGGGAACATCTGTAACTCAGAGCAGACATCCCCAAAGTATGCAGATAATCCAGGAGCACAAATTCCCACCAAAGTCAACAGCACTGCTGCTCCTAAATTGCATGGCCACTTCAGAAAAGCCTACTTGCCCTATAGTAGGGGATTTTGCATTATCAGAATAATGCCAATGTTGTGTATGCTTTGTGAGTGTGAATGGTGCATCTTCTTGGTGTGSCAAAGTCCAGTACCCTTTGCTGCTCTGCTGTGAATCACTGTTGGGTCTACCTGAACCAGTAGGAATTTGCAGAGCTCAGCTTGCCTTGGTGCAGCTCAAATAAATGGCCCATCATTAACAACCTTTCTTTACTTTCAGCTCTAACATGGAAACAGAAAGCTATTCCAGCAGAATAGCTTTCTGACCAGAAATGTTAAATGGCACAAACAGCCATTCAGAAATCCGTTTTATTGTTGTTTAGTTACATAAGTCATCTGATCAGAGAAGAGAAACAACTAGGGTTGAGAAGCAGCCAACTAGGGCTGAGAAACAATGCTGTGTGACTGGTGTAACTAAATAACTTGCATGTGAAGCATTTGCAATGAACTGTCAGGAACAATCTGCAACTGAGGTTTATTTATCATAGATACACATCAGCACTGCCAAGTAACAAATAAATGTGCTAACAGAACGGAGAGGCCATTCATTAACTGAGTGATTAGTAATGAAATGCTTCTCTAGCTCTAGGCTCTGTGCTGTTAGCTGCTGACCCAGAAACAGTGGCCATACTCCAGAAGGACTGCTGTCATCAGCAAGGCTCCTGGCAGAAAGTTGGCCAACCCTTTGCTCCTGAAAGTGGCTGTTCCATTTTGCTGGATCTGGTGGCCTTCAATGACAACTGGGCTTCTCAAAATGTACCAGAACTCTGCTTTTGAAAGTCACTCACCAGTAGCACCACTAAGCCAACCAACTTCAGGCTGAGAAAGGTCATCATACCATGACAGGCCTGTATGCACTACACTGAAGCCAACATGCAAGAACAGATGATATTGCCACTTATTGCCATGAGAAAACTATGACCAAACCAGGTTACTGATGTAGCCTTTTGCCATCATGACTCATGAGGAACAGAAGCAGGCCCAATGCAAATTAACATCACTTTTGTTTCACCAAGGGCAGGAAATAAGAGCAGGGATTATGGCAAACCAATGAGTCTGTCAATGGTAGCAGTATTACAGTCACAGCTACAGTCCCTGGGCCAAATCCAAGCATCAAAGAAGAGATTGCATTTGCCTGGAAGATCTTGCATGAGAAGAAGAAAGGATGTGCCTTTTTGCAGCTGGGAAACTGAGGCATAGCAAGGTTATGTAACTCACTCAAGCATCCAGAAAGAAGCAGGGTCAGGGGAAGTGATTTGACGCCCATCATTGCCATCGCCATGACACCTGCTTCCTAGGGCTCAGTGGCAGTGCAGCCAGACACCTAAGTCTTGGCCAGATGTAGGCAATGCCTAGATACCTCTGTTCATACCGCCCCACTGCTCATCTGAGCTTTCTGCTGACAGAAACTGCAGCACCTGAGCTCCCAAGGGATGTGGGATGACAGCTTAGTTTCTAGAAGGTGCACAAAGCCCTGAAGCAAAGTCCCGCACAAAGCTTATTCTGGTGACACATATGCAAATCAGGAAAACCCCAGAGAAAAGCACTGTCTGTCTAGGGTCTCTCACCTCTCACCTTGCAGAAGCTGTTAGCTCGCCCAAGCCCTCAGCAAAGCAGAGAAAGATCGGTGCCATTGCTCACATGGGGAAACTGAGGAAGAGGGGCTTAGTGACTTGCCAGAGRCTGCCCTCCGAGCTACTCCTGGAGGGAGCTGGAAGGGCTAACCCGGGCCCCAGCACTGGGGCCCTCTAGGGTCACTTTCCTCTATTTGAAGACCAGAGGATGTCAGGGTGTAATTCCCCACACTGGAGTTTCACCAAGGTGACAGGGTTAACAMCCCTCTCCCAGTGAAAACTGCCAGCAGGTCCTAAATGACCGTGAGCGAGGAAGGCCTCCATTTGAGCCGCAAAGCAGCTTTGCATGCTGTCACAGCTGGCTGGGGCCACCGTGGGAGCGGGGCCGGAGCTTGCAAGTGCAGGGGGCTGACGGCAGGGGACCGGCCGGGGGCTCACCCGGCCGCTGGCGGGGAAAGCACTCTGGGTGTGATCTGCTTTTGCAGCATTCCACGCGGTGGAGTTTTTCCTTGAGCTTTGCTCCATATGTCATGACTCACTGGCAAAACAAAACCTACTTCTTCTGTAGTTTCCATATAATTATTGCAGAGGATTGCCTGTCCCGGCTACACAGGTCTGAAATGATTTCCAGATCGTGTCTTGTGTGCAAGGTGGGGGAGGACAGAGACAGGGACAGGACGGAGAACAAGAGGTTCTCGCTTTCTCTCTGCACCTATTAGGGCTAATTGCCCCCTCCCCTCGACCCGCCAGAACCCGTACCCCACCCTAAACAAATACAGGCTCCTATGGCAACGCTTGCTGGGGAAACTTAACAACTCATGCTCCAAATTACATTGGAAAAACATATGAGGGRAAAATACAAAATGACTAATTGGACTCGAGGCTCAAGAGAGCCAGATGTATGGTTTGGGGACCGATGGCTCTGCTCTGCTCTGCACAGCCGCCCGGGCTCCCCACAGCTATCTCGGCTGCCTCTCCTGAGTGGAGGTTCTACATCTACCTCCAGGGGACCGGCCCTGTTTCCAGTCCTGTTCCCTCTGGTCTCACTACCGCCATCAGCATTGCAGGGGATGGGGCGGCCCTGGCCTCAGCATGGTACAGGTCAGACTGGCTCTGCTCAAGGCGAAGGGCCTGTGACCATGGCCACCCGCTGCAGGCTTGAGCTGAGATCCTTTCTCACATGCTGTCCTCAGCCTGCTGCTGTTATTGCAACAGCGGCTCGTCTCAGAAACAGCCGTGCTTCTGTGAGCTATCCAGACCCCTCACATACACCATCCACAGGCTCCTGGGCTAATCTAGAGAGCACTGCAGGCCAGCCATGACAGTGGGAGCCCCACGGCATTCGTGTATGAGTCAGGTGACATCTCTCCCTCTCTCTTCCTGTCTCTACTGGAGTCAAACACTTCAGGACCATCCCAGGTCAGCATAACCCCCTGTGAAGGAGCCCAGGCATGAAGAAGTGATGGGACTTAGGAGCACAGCAGGGCCTAGGAAGGAAGGACAGCTAAGCCGTAGCTAGCACTGCAAGCTCTTCTGCTCCTCCATGGCCCAGTGATGTGGCTCTTGCACTGCCACAGTAGCTGGTACTTTATCCTAGGAGATGGCTGCAAATCTGCTTCTTGATGAGGCAGGAGAATTTCATTACTTCATTGGGCCTGAAACAACTCAAGACTAGCAATCAGAGTTGGGCTAGCAAGGAGCTGCACTTCTCAGTAATTTTCCAAGGGAGAAAAAGTGAATCCCATTGGTTTGGCTTCTCAAGGGCCTCCAGTTGGTTTCAGTCTTTGTAAGCAGAAAGAGAAAACTAAGATGTTGGTGGATCGATATTCATTTATGAGGGTACAGGTGTGGGCTTTGACATTCATTTGGTCATACTTCTATCAATCATCTCATTTAGGTTTTGCAAGAGGCAAGGCAGAGGAGGACACTGGCTGCATGAACAGCCATTTCCAGTGCAGGGTGACATGTGAGTGTGCATGTGCAAAAGATGCACACGGCCTTTTTCCAGGCTATGTTTGAGCCACGTGATTCTAAATTAGGATCCACAGAAAGCAATGTCAGTGGTGGGAGAAGGGAAGTTTGCCCATGTCAGCAACTCACAGAAATACTTGACAAAGTTTTAAGATGCTGGCAGGAAAAAAAACCAAACTGTGTAGATCTGGAGAAAATGTGGAAAGGCAAATGCAGCCAGGTGAAGGCAAGTGCATGTGATCCAGGAAAACGACCAGCTGAGTTTCAATCACCAGAATATGCATCCTCCAGCATGGGGAAAAAAAAAAGGATGGATTCAAACAGCTTGTATTAAATGGGAAAAAGTGACTAAGGTAATTGCTGTAACTGCTTCACACTGAATTAGCGATATGGAGCTTCTCAGCTAGGCTGCGTGACAGCTCGGGGCTGCTGGAGCCAGCCAGCGAGCTGGGCTGTGTCAGCTAATTTCCCCGCTCTCGACGTTTGTCTTCCTTGTTTATTCAGACAGTAGCTTCACTGGGGCATGTGTTAGCACATGGAGGTACAGCATCTGGCACCGTGGGGCCTGATATTTGCGCTACCATAATAAAAATAGTAACTGTGAATCAAATGCTTGGCAATTTAAATAAGCTAAAAAAACCACATGCTCTCAAAACTGGGAATAGGCACAGACGAAAAAAGGAAAAAAAAAAAAAAGAGGGAAAATTATTGCAGGAAAAAGCGGAATCTGATAAAGGATCGTTCAAGTCCCAGGGCTGCATTGCAGCCGGCTCGGCTCGGCAAGCGGGTGCATGCTGTCTGTTTAGACTGTGCGATTTCCTGGGCAGAAGCATTTCAGAGTGTTTTGCTGCATCGTTTCACTCACAGCTTCTGGGAGATGCTGTGCAGGGAGCAGTGTTTTGTAAACGACGTTTTCCACTGTCCCTGCAGATCCCTCAAAGCCAGGGCCGAGCTTGCTGGCTCTCTCCTTGTGTGCTGGCCCCCTTCCCAAGCCTTTTACATAGTCCAACATCGTGGGGGAGCATCCCAGGCCCTAGGGTTGCCTCTTGAATTCTCTTTCTCCCAGTGTCATTGGCGAGGTGGGCAGTGTCCCAATACATTTTTCAAACCATCTTATATGTAGGTTGATTCACTATGCAAGAACTTAAAAGGGTGTGACGGAGCAAGGGAAAGGAGGTAAGCAAGACAGACAGAGAAGATGGATTTGACGAAGGCAGTTGAGTATGAAGAATATATCACAAATGACATAAGTATCACACATATTTTGATGCTGCATCATAGACACTCAATGAACATTATTTCTTAGGAATGCAGGTTTTGTGCTAGTTGAACAGACCTGAAGGCCCAGTAGCTTGCTTTTGGCAGTGACCCATTCCAGATGCTTTGGAGGAAGGTGGAAAAAAAAAAAAAAACCACACAACATGCACCTGGCCAATTATGTAACATTACCCCAGCAAGAGGGGAGAATTCCTTCCTCAYTCCAGCTGAAAGTCTGCTTCTGGCTCCTGAGCAGGATGCAAAGCGCTTGCGATTTCAATTTGTCTATAGCTAGAGAAAGTCCAGATCCCAGTTTCAGGGGATCAAGTCCAGACTTATTAAGCAAAGCGTGTCCCCCAGCCTCTGGGAGGCTGCGCGTGTCCTGGGCTTTGCAGTGGTATTCGCTTCAATGCTGATCCCGTCCAAGGAGGGCAGGTAGTTTTCCTTTATGCTGCTTCTAAGTCAGCAAGAATTTTGCTGTCCTTGTGCCTTTCCCTATAGGCATCGGTATTTTGGGCTTTGATGTTTGAGATCTCAGAYGTGACTGGGCAAACCCTTTGCATGCTCAGATGACCGTGTGAGACCCTGCAGCTGATGACGTGCAGGTGTTTTTGTTCTCGTCAGCTGTAACTTTCAAAGCAACCGCAGAGGAACAGGGGAAACATCAGTTCAGCACTGGAGATGGGCAGGGACCAGCCCAGAAAAGCTGCCGCTGCTGCGCAGTCACACCCGTGCCTCTTGTATCAGCTTTGCCGCTATTGCTTCTGCTCTTCTCATGAGTGGTTAGTGGCGCTCAAAACTTGGGCTGAAAGATCGGTTGGAGGACATGGAAGGGGCCCTGCAGGGAGATGGTGCAGCAAGGGAGAAAGGCACGTGGCTGGGCGATAAACCTCTGCCGGGGAGACGCATCCCCTTCCTGCGTGCCGTGGTCTTCCCGACCCCACTGCATTTGCAGGGTCTTCGATGGAAGCAGAAGGATAAGAGTAAACTCTTGCTGATCCTTTCRATATGTGGCTGGAGAGGGGGGACCCACAGAGCAGCAACAGCTGCCGGTTGACAGCCAGAAACCCCTTGAGCTGGTCCAACACTAATTAACCCCTCATCCTGCCCATCCACGCCAACCCTTCTCCTCACCCACATCCAGCAAGCCCCAAAAGACAGCAGTGTTTGCTCAGCACCAGGAACAAGAAACCAGCAACAGCCAGAGCCCAGCTAGCAGGTAGCACAGCTGGAAACCGCAGACAATTGATGGCATTTGGGATGTCAGCCCAAATCAGGGCCCATTCCCAAGTCACTCTGACAGCCCTTGCACCCCATACCACAACAGCACAGGGGGCAAGGAGACCAGAGGACTTGAGGACATATACCTCGAGCAGCCCTCAGTGCTAGATACAACCACAGGTCTAAAGGATCTGAAGCTTGCGGGAGAAGCAGCATCCCGGGTGCAAAGCATGCATGTGCTGTCGCTGCGTGTCGTGGGGTGGAGCAGGCTTTGGGTGAGGGCTTCTGCAGAAGGGCAATGATGAAAGGAAGCGTGAAGAGGCTGTGATAGCCCTTTGCCAGTGGTAGGAAAAAAGGGCAGCTTCTCCCAACCACATGCCCTTCCTTCCCACCGCACCTCATTCACTAGCCAAAATATTCCAAAAAGTGCAGTTATTCTCGCACGTCCCTGGCAGGACATGAAGACTACCCAAGTCCTTGTTGAAGGTCTGATTCAGTAAAAAATCCAGTGCATCCATCACCCCAACATCCTGGCTTGGGTACCTGAAAATTCCCCCTTCCATCTTTCTGTCCCTATCCCTTCAACATCTTTCCAAACCACTGCTTCCCTTTAGAAAATTGAGCTTGTTTCAGTCCCTTCAGCTGCAGACATGGCAGGAGCTAGTTAAAGTGATGCTACAGCACAGTGTCCCCAGGACACATCCCTTTCCTTACACACACACAAACACACACACACACACACTGGTGAGGCAGAGAGCCCGGCAATTCTTGGCTCCTCCTGCTTGCCCAGGGAAGTTGACTGGGAATGCAGACTGTGGGAGGAAACGACAATGTTCATTGTTTGGATTAAATATTTTTCTTGGCCCTCTCTCTGTTGCAGTGTGTCTTTTATTTTATTATTTCCACCGCCACCCCCAACACCCCAAGCACATTCACTTTCCCTCTCTCCTTCCTGAGGCTCTCCGGCACGCAAAGAGGAAATCAGCTCTGAAAAACACAGAGAGGGGCAGAGAGGGAACAGTGCTGGCTTCTGGTCAAAAAGCTCTCTGGGATGCCTCGGTGCCCTGAGCAGCAAGCGAACGCTACCTGGCCCGTTGCACTGAGGGAGGCCGGGTGAGCACAGCTTGAGGGAAGAGAGCTTTAGAAATTTGGCAAGAGGCACCTGGGACCAAGTGGCCTGAAGAAGAGGAAACAAAAATAAATTCTTACAGGCCCAGTACTTCATACATTATTTCTGTGTCTTCCAGCTTCTGCCCCCTGAGCTGCTCCCGTGTGGCTTGTTAAACTACAGTGGATGACCATTGGAGGCGCATGTCCCTGGAATGACTTGCTTGGAGAAATCATTGACTTGCACCATCACTTCAGACATGGCCAGAAAGCRAAATGGAGAAATGCTGGTTGTTTCTGAGTTTGCTGGTGTCCCTGGGCTACTCACTTATCGGTTCACTATGCAGAGTTCCTTCATCATGTTTTCTCAGTTCTTCAGGAATGTCTGCTCCAGCTCCAGCATCCTTCTCCCCACTCCTCACTTAAAAAAAAAAAAAGGCTTCTTGCTTGAGAAAGAATACTCCATGTTCACATATCAGCCCCAGCTTTCAGTGGCTCTGGTACAATGAAGCCAAATTGTGCCTTTATCCCAGGCCAAGGTGGACTTGATCACTTGGTGTCAGAAACCAAAGCTGTACAGGAGAGACACCAACAAACACACMTTTCAGGGATCTTCAGCCTCATACCATCAGAAATGGCTGCTGTTGACCAAGTCTGCCAGGGCCATTCACAGGGACAGGAGAAGGTGTGTGGCCTGCACCCACTGAGCAACAATTAGTCTCTTTTGAAGGAAGAGGCGACAGGCTGGAAGGAGGCATCCTGTGGTCTGGTTTTAGCCCCTGCGCCATCGCTTGGACTCTGCTGCCCAAGGTAAATAAGTAAAGGCCCAGTTCCCAGCAGTGGTACTAACTGCAGTGTTGGTAGTTTGGAGGAGTTGCAGCTCCAGGTGGTCTTCAGGACAAAGAGGCTCCCCTGGACATGGGYTTCCTGCACACACCTGGGTCTTGGTTGAATCAGTCTGGATTGAGTTTGGAMAGGAATGGAGTCTGGAGTGGGATGAGAGCACAGTGGTTCGATCGCTGCTTGGTCTCCTGTTGGAATGCTGCTGTAGATGACCATACTGGGAGAGCAGGTCCTTGCCTTCATGGTGTTTGAAAACACTCCTGTGTCCCAGGCCAGGATTTGGTTTGGACACACTTCTGCTGCAGAAGTTRGTATGTAGCACCTCAGGCTACCAAATGGGGATGCACTACTTCTGCCCTGACAGTTTCTCTGTCTYGCTCCTCAGACACACTGTCTTTCAGCAGACAGCAATCCAAAAAGGGCATTACCACAGCCTACAGGAACAAGACTGAAGAAAGAGATGGAAAGATGGAGTAGATGAACACCATCCGAAAGCCTCTGTGGTGTCTATAAAAGCTTCTGTGTCCATGATCTATTCATGGCAGGGTCCTTAGCCTAATCCTTTCTACATGCTGATCTCAGTGCTGATAAGAGACAACGGGAGATAAAAACAGAAGCAGGAAAGAACAGGCAAAGGGGAGCACAAGAAGATACTGTATGTAGATAGTGCTCTTGGCAAGCACAGTGGCACTAGGAGGTGGGTCCCCAGCCCTCTCAGTTCCCGGGCTGGTGTTGTGTACATGTGAGAGAAGCCAGGACTTCCTATGCCACTAGCACCAGCCTGCAATAGTGCCCTCAGCAGCTTGCCTCTTGCCATGGATTAGATCTCCTGGCAAGACACTTGTGCAAAATATGCTGCAGGATAGAATGGGTTATGAAAAACAAGCCCTGAAAACCACAAGGGCCTCCTGACCCACTTGTATCTGGTTTCTGCCAAGTTCTTGTTACAGATCTTAAACAGAAAGAAAAACAATGTACAAGGGATGAAGGAGCTGAAGAGGAATATTCATGCTGGAAGAGCAGTTGGCTGGACTAAGGTTGGGAATATTTATTTATTATCAAAAGCGACTCRTTGATTTTTATTTCAGAGGATGTTTTCAGCAGCCTTCCACTCCCCCTGTCTGGGTCACAGGGTACAAGACCCGTGATCGGCTGAGAGAGAGGGGAAAGCAGGACACAGGCAGGGATGGAGGGATGGCAACTGAGCTGCAGAGGGCAGAAAAGTAGTAACAGGTTGGGGGTCCTGAGTGAACACACAGCCATGGCTTGCGGGGGCTGACTGCTGCTTCTGGTCCCTGTTCCCTCACTGTTCAAGAAGCAAGCAAAATATCTCTCTTTTCTCTGCCACTGTTACCCCACAGCCAAATCCCCTTCTTTCTGTCCTTCTTGGAAAAGCAACCAAACCCCATCCGCCTCTTTAGGTCTCCACCACCACTGGCTGTTGAGGTTCTACCTCTGCTAACCAGCCCACCCCACACATGGCAAGGGCAGCATGAAAACATGCCCAGCAGGTATTTACAGAGCTTCCCATCTTGTTTTCCACCTCCTCCGCATGAAAGGCTTTGCCCTTGCAGGTCAAGGGCTGCTTCTGAGACAAAACAGGGCACTGTTTAACAGTACCGCTCCATGAGGGGTGAAGGGATTAGGAAGGGAACCTGGCTGCCATCCATTCCTCCACACATTCCCAGGAGATAGATGGTGCCGCAGGACCTGGTAGTACCCAGGCACCCTGGCTCTGTGATTCAGAGAGGGACCACCTGTGCCACCACTACATGCACATTGTTTTGGGTATCCTTTGCTTCCCAGGGGGAAGCTTGGGGACTGGAAAGAGAGCACAGCCTGGGGCAACTAGCTGCCTGTGGAAGCAGATCTACATTCTACAGACCTGTATACCTTAGAGGTGGTTAACAAGCATCTAACCACACTGTTGGACTGCTGTCCTCCCCTCACAAACTTCCACATCCCACAGTGTATCAGTACAAGCTCGCAGCTAGATAACAGCTTAGATGGGTCAGGATAAGAACAAAAGTAATGCCAACTAGGTCAGAGCAATGGTTCATCTAGCCCAGAACTCCAATATTGACTGTAGAGGTGGCACTGGGACACAGCAGGTGAGACTGACCAGTATTTGCAGTCCATGCTCCTTGTACTCCCCCACCATCTGCAGTTACTGCATTAGGCATGGTGGAAGGTATATCCTTGTCTCTTCCTTTTAATATCTGTTCCACTAATGTCCACTAATTTGTTTAATCCCTCTTTGAACTTACAGCTACTACTCACCTCTGCAGCCTCATGCAGCAGCCAATTTCAGAATTCAGTGTTCACCATGTACAAAGTACTTTCTTTTACCTGTTTTAAACAAATCCCAGTCTCAGTGAGTGCTCCTTAGTTCTGCATTCCTCTTATCCAGCACATTCATGATTTTGTAAACCTCAAGCAGTCTTCTGCTTGCCAGACTGAAGAGTACCAGCCTTTTTAGGTTCTCCTTATAAGGCAGTTGCGGTGTCCCCTTAATCATTTTGATTGCTTTCCTCTAACTCCCCTATGTCCTCTTGAGATGTGGAGATCAACAGTGCCCACGCTATCCATGATGTGAATTTACCAAAGTCTAGGGCAACAATGCACTGAGTCATGTTTGGTCACTTGGATCATGTGGGTTTRTAGGCTTTAACTTTGATGAGACCCCTGAAGGAACAGGAACCACATGGTCTGCTTTTTGCCTGCTTACAAGAACAGCAATAATATCCAGTAGGATCCTCTTCACATTTTCAAAGCCAGGTGGCAGACAGGAAGAGTGCAGACTGAAAAAAGATGTCACGAAATGCTGCGATGGAGACAGGAGATCGGAGGTGAAATAGCAATGACATGAGCATCACAAAAGGGTGTCTTTAAATTCTGGCCATGCTGAGATCCCTGGTTTCTCTAGAGAGTCTCCTTGGAGAAGCTGGGGTGCTTGTCATCCTCATTGTCTTCAGCCCATGGAGAATCGAAGAGGATCTGTTTCCCAGTGTGGAGCATCCCACCAGAGTCACACTTCTGCCTGGTTTCCTGGGCTGAGCTTTGCCATGATACAAAACCAGAGCCCCTTGGGTCTGGGAGGAGGGACAATAAAGTAGGCCAGGCTGGCTAGATAACTACCCATCCCGAGGCCTTCTGCTGGTGAAGATGTTGCAGGTGATGTAGTAACAAGCACTTCCTACTATCATCGCTCTTTCAGCTACAGCACAGCGCAGAAAGGGCTTTGCAGGTTTCTGAGGCATGGACAGTGATCACACTTACCACTGTCTGCATCTTACCCTGCTGTTCCCAGATTACAGACATCCTACTCGCATCCATGCATACTGCCCCTATCTTACAGTTATCTCCGCCTGCAGCCAGCCACAGAGAGACTGAACTTTTGCCCTGATCTGCCACAAGACATCACTGATCATCACCTTTAGATATAATCCTTCACAAAGAGATGGAGCCACAAAAAAGACAGGCTGAGGTGATGCTGTTTTCTTGGCAGAAGCCTCCACACCCAGTTTTCTATCCCAGCTGCAGTTTAACAAAATTCAACTTTTGGCCCGTGCCGCAACCCCGCTGATGCTGATGAGCAGAGGCAGCTGCTTACAGCTGGGCCCAGGCTCCAGTGTTTTGCCTAGGGGAGCGAGTCACAGCCTGTCTCCCATCACAACACCTTGGCAACATTAAAACACAGTGGGACCCTAATTTTAGATGAGACTTCCCACTGCCACTATTGTAGATGCTTTCAAAAGGGTTAATTATGGCTGACAAATGCTGGACATATGCCACAGACATGCCAAGTGAGAGTTTTGTGCATATTAGTGGGAAGGGCTGTAGATGGTCCTTGACTACCTGCTGGACTGAGAGACAAGAACAACTTGTAACCACAGACACGCTTCAATCCCCTTTTCATCATTTCTGTAGTAATTATTCAGGAAAACCACAAAATAGAAAATGCGTTAGTATTCTACAGTTGCGATAACATGACCAGCAGCATACATAAGGGCAGCTAGACCTTGTCCTCATGCAGGGAAGACCTGAGAAATTCCCAGCAGTTCATGCTAGCAACAGCTTTCTGGTATGGCCTCTCTTCACCCAGGGTGTGAGGCAGTGATCTCGTGCTGAAGTATCTGGATGTTCCCCCAGCATACAGGCAGGGCTGCTCACAGGAAATGAAAACAAAAGCAAACTCAACCAGAGAAGGTAGCACAGCAGTCAACTCAGCTCAAAGGCTACCAGGTTTTCCTGGCAGGGGAGAGCACCTCTGTAACAGAAGCCAGGCCACTTCAATCCACCATGTCGCCCTGCACCCAGAAAGCTTGGCTGGAGGCTAGAATGGAGGGTCACCACAGGACCACAGATGCACAAATTCCCCATACTTCAGCTCTGAGACTTGAATCAGGGAACCTGCCTGTAGCCTGTCCTTTCCAGAGGAGCTGCAGGCAGCCAACTGAGCACGTGTGCCTCTATGGCCAGCATGAGTCACCAGTTGGCTACCTAAGGCCTGTGTCTGGAATACGTATAAGACAAGTGGAAGAGGAGTGAGGAGGGGGAGTTGGATAAGGAGGGGAGGATGATGAAAGCAAGGCGATGATCTGAGAGAGCGTGTGGAATGCAGCTGCAGATGGCTTGGATTAGAGGATTGAAATATGGCTAGTATCTACTACTAACCTCAGAGATACGCCACACATGTGGGTGAACACAGGGAGGCTTCTCACGCACACCCAATCCTGCTGTTATTGCTTGCAGACATGGAAATGGGCAATAAAAGTTGCCTGCTCTACTAATGCTGACAGGTTGGGGTGAGAAAGAGGTGCCAAGCACTGATTTTGGAGGAGCCGTAACCATGCATCAGTTGCTTCATGCACAGGCCCTAGTTGTAGATTGGGAACTTTCCTCTTGGTTATCACCAGCACTCTACGTTTCTCAAGACTCACTAGCGACATGACAGAAGGAAACAAGGGGCACCTTGTCTGGACCTTGGATGAAGATGGGGAGGAATGAGGCTGGAAAATGTTACACACACAATCAAGTAAGAGAGTCAGCCTACTCACTGTCGAAAAGAAGCCAGTTCAACAACTTGGAGGTATGGGACATGCCAGGAAGCAAGAGAGGTATATCAGAAGCAGTCTGCATTCAGCACCGAGTCACATTAAGAAGGAATTGCTAGGCTAGGAGACAGACCAATAGCTATTTTAGCTCTTGCCCAGATCCAGCCATAACAATATGAAGCTCTACCTGCTAATGGTCTATCCAGAGCATGCCGCTTTAAATCTCTTGCCATGAACCCTTTGCTACCTGCATGCAATGATGAAGAGGAGCAGGACTGAGGAGGGCCAGCATCTTGCAGAGCATACTGGCTTCCCAGAATAGCCTGTCCACATCTACTTTGATCATTCTAGCAGCCTGTGTTCCTTGCCCTGTCAGAGCGGGATGGTGGTAGTTACTCCATCCTGTGAGTAACACTGGATAAAAACATGATGATGATGAAATAAGCAATCTTTATCACCTAAACCACAGCCACAGTGTGAGAAGAGAGGAGCCCCTATGGTGGAAGAAATGGGAGCACAGAGCTGGAGAGTGGCACAACCTAGAAGAGGCACTGTAGCAGCTGGCAGCAGCTGACACTGGCCACATTCAGACAGCCACTGCATGGGTCATTTTAGAGCACGGCAGGAACAGGCTAAGCGAGCAGCCTGCAGTAACTTGTAGCCTGGATCTCTGTACATGCTCTCTCCTCCTCTGCAGGCAACAGCCTCACTTCAGTTATCCCTTGCTCTTGGGCATGGGAAGAGTGTGGATGAAAGCTTGTCACCTACTTATGGCTTGGGAGACCCCGCCTCAGAGATTGCAAACACCTTCTTAAGCTGCCAGGTAGAACACCAGGATCGTAACTATCTCTTCCCAGATCTTATGGAGGGAGAAGGGGGGTACTCTGCTGCTCCATTCCCCTCTCCACCCAGCCCCAAGTCCTCTCTGCATGCCCTCTCCTTTCACCCTGCCTTGCTGCCATCTGTTTTTCTACTGATGGCATGGGATGAGATGTTCCACTGGCTGTTGAGACGCGAAGCACACTCGGCAGTAACTCGTATTCCTGATGAGATTCTGGAATGCTTTTCATTCCTCCCTCTTTCATCCGCTGAACTACGTGCCTCCACGCTCCGGGAATGGGGAACTTGGCAAGACATAGCGAGAGATCAGGAGGCAGATGAACGACAAGATTAATGGAAAGAGAAGGGAGGTGGGGAGAGGAGAGAGAAAGAGATGAGCAGGCAGACTGATCCATCGCCAGTGTATGATAAAGATGAGTGAGAATTCCTCTAATGTCATTGCACAGTGACCTGAAATTTCCAGCAGGAGATTTGTGAGGCAGGGCTCCATCTGGGGCTGGGTAGGCTGGAGGCTGAGCTTGGCTAGTGCTCCCACACCCCAGCCTGAAGTGACTCCTCCAGGGAGAGACTGTAAGAGGAGCCAGGAGGCCTGGATTTCTCTTACGCAGGGTTGTTCCCCTGAGGTGTCCAGATGAGAAAGCTTCCTTATCCAACACACTCTCTGCTGTCAATGGAGAAACAATAGCATCTCCGAAGGGTGACTCAGACCTTAGGTGACCTGGATAGTCCATTGGAACAGTGTTTCTCTGCCCACTGCATAGCAGAGACTGCCTCCATTGACAGATTAACGTGAAATGAGGGACTGTGAATCTAGGGCTAAGAGGCACAGCTGGCAAGTCAAGCTGAACCAAGCCAGATCCAGCAGGGGCTATTAAAGCAAAACATTTCTCATGAAGATAAAGGAAGAAGAGAACAAGGAAAGGAGATGGGGGAGGCTCATGCAGCAAGAACAGATTAAACGTTATATTCCATGCCTTCTCTACATCCTACTCTAACTGTCTGATGTCCCCACATCCCCCAAGAAATTGGCACCCAAATGAAATGGCTTTCAAGAACTGCCATGATTTTGGTCACAAGGATGAAGGCAGGATAGCTAGGGGAATGAGGGTATGGGGACAGAAGTGAGCACAGATGAAGAAGAAACAAAATTTAGGGCATTTTCTGTGGTCACGCTAGGGGGACTGGTAATACCTCCCTTCTCTCCAGTGCCAAACAGCAGCTCCAAGTGCAATATTTTGAATAAGTCAGTTTTGGTATGAGTTATTCCTGATGGCCAGAGAATGACTATTCTAAAGCCCATGATAAAATAAAAAAGAGGGGAAATCATCTAGCAAAACTTGGCTTTTTAGGCTAACCTGAATAACATGCAAGATTGTAGAAGAAATCCCAATGAAAAGAATAATCAAAGACAAACATGTGAGAAGTGAGGAGAAAGAGAATAGGGAGGAGGTGGCTGTGGGCTTTTTCCAAAAAGGAAGGATCAGGCTGGAAGGAACAATCTGAAGATCAATCTTGATTAGTATTATGGTGAGTGGCTGTGACCTTAAGAGTACATCTGTACTGATGAAATTGCTCATGAGCCAAAGAAAAGAGACATTGTTCCACAGTGGAGGATCAGGATATCTGACAAATCATTAGTTGACCTGAAGGACTAGGGAGAGAAACAGGATGACATTCACTTGTATAAAATTGAAGGGCAAGCACTGGAGTACTGATAGTAAAACATCTGCTGTTAGCTTGGAGCTCATCAGCTGGAAATAAAAGAGGCAGAGAAAGATCTGGGTGTACTTGCTGACCTCAGGATATCTCTGAGCTGCCAAGCTGATGCAACTGCAGAAATGACAGATACATTCCTATCAGGAGAGAGATTTCTAGAACAAGAAGGCTTTGTGTACTGCTTGGTTATTCCTGCTGATAGACTAATTGAAAGCAGAAAAGGTGTAGAAAAGCCTACAAGGGTGAAGAACATGGATTCCCCATCTTCTGTTAGGACATTGTAAAATTTTGTCTTGCTTAACTTCCTGTAGGTTAAGACAGTTGTGTGTAATTGTCTTCTAAAAGTAGATGGGGATGACAAGCACACAGGAACAGAAAGAACTGGTGTTGACCATGAATACATTTAGGTGGCTAATGACAAGACAGTGACAATGTGAGATGTCGGTATTTCACATAGTTGCGCACACACGCTCTCTCTCTCTCGCTCTCTCTCACACACACACGCACACACACACACACAATATGGCATTTTTTCATCCTTCCTTGTGCGACCTCTTGCTGAAGACACAGATCCAAGCTGAGGTGCAGAAACCACAGAGGAAGAGGAGCTAAGGTAGGTCCAGTGTATCTGTGTCTAAGGGAGCATCCACAGGCTCTCACCTGAGCTGGATGGGAAGGGAGGAAGGAGCACAGCACAAAGTCTGCTTCCTTCTGGAAGGATCAACTCACAGAGGTGTGTGGGGGAGTAACCTGTCACCTAAACAGGCACCTCCATTCACTCAGTTTGACCCGCTCGCTAGCAGGAGAGCCACAGAGAAGGTCACAGGCTTATGTGAACTGCTTCAGATCCATTGCCCTGGAGCTGAGCTAAAGGGTATGCTTTAGAAAGACACAGTGCTCCCATGACAATGGAGGATCCATCCCTAAGCTCTGGTACTCAACCACCAAACGTCTATAGCACACAGCAGACTATTCCCCCATGCTTGGAGCCCATGGATTACAGTGGGCACATACAACACATCCATCGAAGCTGGGAAACAACCCTGCTGCACATTCTGCTGGACCATAACACTTCCTTCCTGGGGATGTGCCCCCTGCCCCTTGCAAAATTCAAACCACACAATCATATGTGGTCATATACATTGCCCTTTCACCCACACTTCAGTTGACAAAGAGCTGAGCTGGGGAGAACCAGTGAGCAAAACCAATCATTTGCAATGAAAGGAGTGTGTCAAAAAATAAATCAGCAAAACTCAGTGCTATTTTTGGTGTGCAAAGTTCATTTACATTTYCCTTTTTGGTAAAAATCCCAAAGTTTCAGCATACAACATTCCAAAATTCTCTTCCCCTCCCCTTTTCTTTTTACCCTCAATCATAATAACAAATAGTGTTTGACAAAGACTGCCTATTTTTTCTTTCCTTTGCGAACTGACTCCAAGCTGCCTATTATTTTCTCGTGCCTGGTCATTATTCAAAATGAAATGAGTGGCTAACCAATTTCTGCAAAGAATTCTTTGTCTGCAGATTCTTCAGGAGCGGTTTGTTTTGCATATACGACGCTGGAAATCCTAGTTGTTTTGATTGGATGCATGAATCACAAAGGGCTTTTCTGGATCAGTATTACTCTAGAACTGTAGTTCTGGTTAAGGAAATATTCAGGCTTGGAGTCAGCACATGCTTTCTGGGGATACCCCTTGCCAGTGAAATCCTTTGCTAGAACATTCTTCCTGAGTCAGCCAGGAAGAAGTGCACAAGCAAGGAAATATGTTATGAGGACCTGGCCCGATTCTGCAGCTTAGCAGTGCATTGCAATCTCATTCCCCAGCCTCATCCTGGCTGCTGTACTGTACACTCAGAGCGAGATATGGAAATGGCATTCACCACCATGCCACTTTCCAAGTCAATAATGCTCTGCTGACCCATCATCCATGTTCCACTCCACCAACTAGTTACTGATCCAATCCCTTCCTGCAGGACTCTGGCCCACAGATGGGTTTGAGTGGGGAAGTATCTTTATCTTTGATCATTCCTTTATCTCACCCATTTACATTTCTCTGTTAGCTTTGCACATGGACTGCAGAATTACATGCCTGTCTTACTGACACTGAGCATGCTGGAGATAAAGGGTACAGTAAAAGAGCTGACTCTCGGTTTTCTTCCAAAACAGGAGTTTCGGAAAAAAAAAACCCAAAACCCTTCAGTGCATTCCCATTGAATTTCTGATCTAAAACATCCTCAAACTTCAGGAAAGCTCAAATCTGCTTCAGGAGTCTGTGCTACTAACCCCAGACCTAATTACTCTTTCATTACACATGGGCTGTGGGCAGTCAGAGGCCAGAGTGCCAGGAATCACATGTGAAAATCTGTGGTATCTGGAAATCCCTGGTTGAGATCTGGCTGTTTTCCCTCTAGCCCATGCTCAACATGCCTGCACTGCCTGTACCCGTGGAGTTTCCTCCACCCTCTGTGATGTCTTGGCAGTATATGGCACTCTGAAAATCCAGCTTGTCATCGCTGCACTTTCCCAAGCATGCTTGTTCTGGTCTCTCTGCTCAGCCAGCAAGCCCTGGCCCAGCTCAGAGCAAACACTAACTCAAAGCTGTCCAGCTCCACCTCCGTGCCGGAGTGAGTCTGAATTGCCAGGAGCTCTCCTGCAATAAGCAGGCTGCTCGTACTGGGAGAAGGGGGGGCTTACCTCACACGATTGGATGCAGTGAATGACGGAGGGGTCTGGATACCATCGCAGCCTGCCTGTGCACACAATATGCTGAAGAGGAAAGGAGAAAAGAGATGTCAGGTGAGGTGAGAGAGTGAGTGCAAAAGCCCTGGATGCTCTCTGGAGGTGCTGCGTCTCCTACATCACTGCACTGTTCATCRCAGTGCAAAACAGCAGTACCACACCAGGACCCTCCCTGCACCTCCTTCCAGAGGAAAGCCCTTTGAAGTCCATCAAACCTGAGGCAACTGGGTCTGGTTCACCCACAAACCTGCGTACATTGCTCAAGGTAGAGGCCGTACAAATGGGAAATGACAAAGGGAGATGAAAGGGATTGCCAGAGAACTGAGGTCAGCTGGCAATGCTGTGTCATGGTGGCTAACTTGGGGCCATGCCCTGCTGTCTTGGCCACAAGTTGTTGCTGGAAAGGAGCCATCCAGGGCTACAACAAACTGGATCCTTCCATTCACCTCTTTGCAAAATGCTTGGTTTAGCAGCTTCTCACTTGTATCAGATGTAGGGCCCAACTGGTCGTCACTTGATGCCTATGTCGATAAGCTCCTTGATTCCTACTCAGGCTCTGAGAACTAGGTCTCCAAAGGACACTGGGGCACTAACCTCCCTGGACCTGGTCTGAAGTGGATACACTGGACTCATGTTCGCATGTGCGGATGAGGTTCTCTCTGGTATTTACAAGGCATTAAGTCAGCTGTTGCAACCAACCAGATACAAGAGTAAGATATGAAGGGCTTGGTTTCATCTAAATGGAATGCTCCATCCCACAAATTCTGAAGGGATATTGTTAAGAGCACACATGATTATACAGGGGGAAGAAAAACCCCACCACACATACAATTTCCTCCTTGTAAAGTTCAGGCAGACTTTGAAATCTGAGGTCCCATAAAATGACAGTTGGCCTGTGAAAGTGTCCTAGGATGCCCTTCACAGAACAGGAATTGTACAGAAGGGCACGTATATTTTCCCTAGTCTCACATTCGGAAAGTACAGTGGAAGGCAGCCCAGCTCCAGCATCCCCAGGAATCGTGCCAGCCAGGGATGGGGGAGCTCTCTCCAGTCAGTGGGAGGTCTGAATTCAAGGGGTCCCTTTAGCTGTGCGTTCAGTTGATGGCTGCTGAGGCAATGACGTGGCTCAGCAAGTTACACATTTAGCAGGGTGAAGGGTGAGGCAGCAGCAAGCTGGCTGGCTGGGTTATCATCTGCTTGACGCACCCTCATTTGCTCATGATGGAAGGTGGCCAGAAGACATGCTGATAGCCAGGACGCTGCTTTTCTCTAACGCCCTTGCAGGTGTCAAGAGACATATGAGATCCTTGTTCACCCAGACCCCTTGCATTTTAGTTGTATTTTTCAGCTTCTTCCTGCTGCAGTCAGTCTCTATTGCAGCCTGACAAGTTGCCAGGAGCAAGTCTGGCCTAACAGCACCATTCTCAGACGGTGCAGGCAACTCAGATCCAGGGGAAGCCGTGATCAGATGGGACAGAGGCCCAGGATGCTGGCTAAGCTAGTCGATTCCCAGTCAGCCCCAAGGATGTTTGGATCCTAACTCTGTTAGGATGCTTCCTACATATTTGTTGTGTGACTTGAATGGCAGTTTAGCATACTCATATTCCAGGTTGGGAAATTAAGGCACAGAGCAAATMTGCTTGGCTGCAGGACGCAATGAATCAGTGTTCAAAGCAAAACAGGACCCTGAGCGGTTCTCCCAGAGTGGTCTGTACAGCTCCCTGTGAGGAGGGCCAGCATAAGCTCTAGTTTGCCTCATCTTCTCCCTGTCACCTCAGGAGCACAGCAGCCCCCAAATATGGCAAGCCCAGACAGCCAACACTGCGTGAGCAATGTGGATTAGAGGAGCAAAAGTGGGGAGAGCAGAGGAAGAAGCTGGTGAAGAGATGAAAACAAGACGTTCCAGGGAGAGCTCCTGGCAAGGAGTGCCATTTCTTAAAATAATGCCTTCCTCCCTCCTCCTCCTTTCCTCCTCTCTGCAAAATGCTTCCCTTGCATGAGAGCCCACAGCGGTGGTGAAAGGGAAGCTGAATGCCACCGCCTTGACGGGCCAAACCATCTGATCCCTCAAATTTAAGGCCTCCTTCCAGCGCTCGTGCTTAACAATCCCACATGCCACGGGCATCCTCACTCCCAGACAGTGATCTGTTGTGGATCTGATTCAATACGACGTACAGTAGTATCCACAGGCACAAAGCACTGGTAATTCTGGGCCTCCTGCGGGTTCCCAGGAGGAGGGGAAAGTGTTTGGACGGGAGCGCTGGCTCCTAGGAAGATTGTTTGCTTTTCTTTGTTCCACCTCCTTCCTTATGCATCTCATTTTTATTTTAAGAAATATTACCCTGGTGGAGCTGCTTTTTGGGAGAGTTGTGCAGTTAAGATCCAAACTATTTGAGTTATTTGAGCTGTTTTGCCTACAAAATGAGTAAGAGATGGGGAGGAAAAGGCTCCCAGTCCCAGAAGCAGGAGGCAATCAGCAGGCCAGCGGGTCATGGCAGCCAGAGGCACCTTACAGCTGACAGTGCCTTGCCTCCTCCTTAGCAGGGAGATGCTTGCTTGGGGCTGCATCTCAGCTGCCAGGTAATTGGAGACCAGAACTCTCATTGTGCCAAGAGTCAAGGGTGGCTTTTTCTCCCAAACTCAACCCTCCTAGCACATTGGCTGACAATAACAACAGTGTAGCAGATTTAGGCACGCRCTATGTCCTGAAAAATCAGTGGGATTCCTGCATTTAATTTCATTCATTGCTATATCCTGCTAGTCCTTGAGAGCTCAGATGAGAGCTGATAGCTTACRTTGAATAGGCATAGGTATAGGAGAGTAGGAAGCTGTGCAGTAGCATCTAGAAGGGACAGAAAACAAAGAAGAAGTCGTGGGGATGGAGGAGGACCTCGGCACTGGAATCTAGTTATAAACTGGATCAGGGGAGCAGCATGCTTAGCGAGAGTTATCTTGAAGCTCTGTGGCCTCTGCTGAAGCAGGCATATGCAGAGAGACTGGTTAGAGCTTCCACTGACCATGGGTGAAGGCCTATCAACAGAAATGTACTTGGGGAGATGTGCATAGACACTGTAAAGACCTTTGCCAGAGCTTGCCAAAACGTGGGGAAATGAGAGCTTGAATATCCAAATATATTAATCTTAAAAAGGGCATAAATGTGAATACTTCTCAGCCCTCTTATCCTTAAGAAAGTCTATGCCATTTTTGTTGAAACTGAAAGAAATTATTTTAGCTCAAGGAGAACATTTGGTGTGGAAAATTGCAGGCCAGGGGGACATTCATGAGACACATGGTATCTCAGCACAGAGCTCCAGTCTCCCTCTTGGCTTTGCCACCCAGCTACCTCATCACTGCCAGGTGGATTTACCCAGAAGGGCTCAAGATGGGCAAGGGCAAGTGTCCTTAAGTAAGGGATTTCACTGGGAAAAGGTGAGAAATTTGACTATATCAGAGCCAAAAGCCATACAGATGCTACACTATGGCTAACATTTCCAAGAACAAAAGGTCTCTGATGAAGGACCTGCTGCCATATGCACCAATCATTTCAGGGGATGGTTTCCCCCTTGGCCATGCAGATGGCGCTTATCTGGCCTAGGTTCAGTACTCGCATATCCTGCAAGGCTTTCTCCCTGGCTGTGTGGAGCTCAGCCCAGTCTCCCCGTGGACGTTCAGGCAGAGGTGGCCAGAACGAGCAGCTAGCAGCTATCTCCACAGCACGCAGCCTCTGCAGCTCCTTGGAGAGAGCCAGCCAAACTCCACACATACTTATGCTACTTCCCTCTTCAACTTTTACCCTTCTTCACCCAAGGCAAAGGGCTTTTCTCTGAAAATCACTGTAGAGAGAGGAGACAGGACTAATGGGGCCACACTAGAAATATTCTAAGGCCTCTTCTCTACATTTGCCCAAGGCAGGCATGGGGAAGCCAGAACCAGAGAATCAAAATGCTGCCAGCGAATGCCCTGTTAGAGGAATAGCACCTCCCCTTTTACCTGGACTCTGGTGGGTTGCAGACGGTGATCCATAGTCTCAGCAGTTACATTTTCGGGCAGCATGACTGGATCGCTGGGGGGGATAATACAGGAAGGTATGCACACAGCACCTGCAGGAGGAGAGACACAGCCTTGAGGACTTACAGCAGGAACTAGGCAACTATGTTTTAAAGGATGGCACCAGACCCAAACGTCTAGGCTCTTCACTAAGGGCAGAAGCAGATGTAAAGGAGATCCTTTTCCTCCCAGCCTAGGATGACAATTCCCTCCCCAAATCCTAAATTACCCTGGAGACTACAGGAGTTGTTTTGGCCAACCAATTCCMCTCTTCCAGCTGAGTAGAAAATCAAACTTTACCTAATGAGATGGATTAAAGCTCAAATAGCAGGACATCAGATCCAGCACAAAAATAAGACTGCCCTGGATGTTATGGGATGTTTGCTGGTATGTTAGGGAGCTTCTTTCATAGTTTTTCTACCAAGCTGAATTCCCACTGCCTTGCTATGACCCAGGAGCTGCTCCTGCTGGAATGTAACCTATTGGCTCTTCTTGCATTAAGCTCTTAGCTGGAAATAACAACATGGCAATTAGTTTTCTGAAACAATGTTGGCACCTTGCAGGATGTCTGAATTCCTGAACAACAGATTTACCCATCATTTCCATTCTTCTGAGAACAGCAGGAAAACAGCTCGGCCCAGAGCCTTCATCGTCAAGAAATAAAACAAGCTTAACTGGCCCTACTGTAACCTAAGTCAATCCTATAATGTCTGGCTCCTTACAGCTATGGGTAAAGGGTCTTAGGAACTTAGGAACTAATAAAGACATGCAAGAAAAAGAAATGCAAAAAGCACCCTGAAAAAACAGGTGGGTCCCAGTCCTAATCCCAACCTCACATTAGATCTGTCCGAAGCTCAAACTTAGCAGGCCCTGCCCTTAGACTTATTTCAGCCAGTTTTGATCAGATGCAGATGATCATTGTTTTTGTTTCAGTGATGTGGGTTTTGCTCAAGTGTCTAGTCCAGCAGGATGCCAAATCAGATGTAATGATTATGACTGAGAACTGCAGTTTTTCCTGAAAACACGGAGGTACTAAAATCCAAGAAAGAAATGGATGGTGTGGTCCCTCATCTGGTGAAAGTGCCCTGTTACATGCCATTGTCACTCCAGCATTCGTCTAGAACCTGCCACATTAACCCTGCAGGAGTCAGCAATAATAATAAGTGTAGAGATGTTGTTGGGGTGGAGGGCCAGAGGAAGGGAAAATTACTGTAAAGGGCTGGATTTGCCCGGCTTCTTCTGAAAATACAGATCCTTGCACTGAAGCCAGCTTTAGCTGGGCTTTAGCTTGTCCATGAATACAATCAGTATGTGCACATAGCTAAAGCCACCCCACTGTCTCTGTGCTCAGAAAGAGGACAGAAAAGAAAACAGAATTCTGTCACAAATTTAGCGGGGATTGCTACAGCAAGAATAATCATCATGACCTTCCAGCTAGTTCTCTTGGAGGCGAGACACGACTGAGTCAACAAAGAGTCCATTCCAAGGAGAGAAAAGGGGGTTGGATCAGGGCTCCGCAATGTTTCAGTTCTTGTTTAGTTTTCCCCTGTCCTCACCTATTCCATGCCCCTGTTCACACTTGTACTCCACAAAATTCAGCTCTGGAGGTGGTGGGCAGTTCCCCTGTAAGTTCTCGCACAGTTTGAACTCTTCTGTCCATAAACCTTCCTTAGTACAAAGGATGGGAACCTGGAAAGTGAAGAGAGAGCAGTCCTCTTTACTACAAGCCAGCTGCAGGGCTCACCCCAACCTGGCTACTAGTGATATTTTCACACCAGCCGCTCAGCTCCAGGGGGTAATAGAAAGAAAAATGACCTTCTTCTGCCTGTGAAGTCTAGAGCAAAATTCTCCAGAGCAACTGGGTTGTGGCCATCTGGTCCAGTCTAAGGATACTTTSTACTACTGACCAGAGAGCAAATTGTTTTCCAGCTGCTGTTGGATCCCACCAGAGGGAATTCACTGCACTTCTTTAGACAAGACCTTTCCAGCAGGCCACCTTTGGTGGAAGAGCCTGGCAGGCAGCAGCCTCCATCCCCAGGTGAGCCCCTTGTCAGCAAGTCTGCTGCAGTGACGTTGCCAGTCATCCCAGGCAAATGCATTAGCAGCTACTCTCAAAGCCTGCTGGAAGCCCTCCACCTTTCATTTCCTACCCTTTTCATTAAAGACAGGCAGGCTTGCTGACAGGACAAATGGCTGCCTTTTGGAAGTGCTACCAGGGAGAGAGAGCATCCCCAGCCGGGGGTGCACCCCACGCCGGTGTCGGTATCCACACAGTCACGGTCATTGCCCAAAAGCAGTGAGCGAGAGCGGAAGGAGCTCCAGGGTTYGCAGGGTAACCGCTGCTCAGGGGCACCCAGCTGCTCCGCAATGCTGAGGGGAGAGCCCAGCTGACGTGAGGCCCCTCTGTGCAGCAGGTACAGAGAGCCCAGCCCTCCCACGAGGCTGCCTGTGGCCCCCTGAGCCTCATGACCTCCCATGCAGCACTTTGAGATCACTCCGATCACTAGTCTCAAAGTCCCGCAACCACTTCACATGGTCTGGAAGCCCTTCGTGAAGCCAGCACTTGCTCGCAGGAGCACAACTGTGCATCTGGCTGGAAGAAGCATTTGCAGAGTAAATGTTTCTGCTCCCTTTAGGTTTCAAAGAGCATCAGAGCCCGTTGTTCTTCAGGATCACATCTTGGTAACCCATGCCCCCCTCTCTGTGTTGCTGTGACCTGTTTTCAGATGCTCTGAAGCATAGCGCTTGACCAATCTCTATCCCTTCCCGAGGTCACTCACCCTCTCACTCTGTGGCTCGCAGTTCAGGATGCACTGGCTGTCCAGCTCAAAGCCCTGGGTACAGTTGTACATCCCCTCGAAGACTGGGGGAGGTGGCTCACACACCACAGGAACGCAGTGCCCTTCTTCCCACAGGCCACTTTCCAAGCACTGGATCTTCAGGAACTTCCTGGAGAAACACACCCACAAGCCTGGGCTGCAGCCCCAGAAGAGCACCGCATGCAATTCCCAGCCACCACTTGGCCCTATAGCTTCAGGAGCTGCACAGCCCTTAAGGGAAGAGTGTTCCTCAGTGAAGAGCCAAGGGCCACCCCATCACAGGGCAAGGAGGGTGTCTAGTGGGGTCAGGAAGAGAAATGAGATGAAGAGGATAGGGGATCAGCAGTTTCTCCCTGGAGACCAGCTCTGGGAGAATCTTAAGCAGATGATTTCTATGGGTCAGCAGTGAAGGATATGTAGCTTTGCTCTTATTTTCTTTGATCCCTGAGGGTGGGATCCAGTAAGGCCTCCAGGGCACTGGCACACAAACCTCAGCCCCATAGCTTTCCCTAAAACTCCCATTTGTGCTTCAAATTAAACATGCACTTCTCTCGCTAGAGGGAGAGAACTTGCRCGGGTCAGCCACGCGCGCAATGCATTCGAGCACAGCCCTGCTCAGCCCAGGATGCTTGCTGTGGGGCCTGCTGCCCATGAGATGTGCTGGGCTCTGCCTCCAGCCAACCAGGAGAAAGAGCTCCTCTGTTCAGATCCCGTCTTYGTGGGAGCCGAGTTGGGGGCCAACTGCCTCGCTGCACTGGTGACAGTAAGGAGCATGGCCTGTGAGGCCGGCAGCACAAAGAAGATTGTGCGATGTTTGCTGGAGCACCCTACGTGAGTGCTGCCTCCCTTCGCTCTCTCAACCTGCAGAGGCATGAGCGGTCATCTCAAGGCAGCTCCCTGGGATGCAGCTTGATCCCCAAGCCCCCGTGCACCAGACTTTCCCCCCACTGCCATTCTGTCCCCCACTGCAGACAAGTTTCCTGAAGGCCATTCCCTGGTACAGCCCAGGTTTACCTGCCTCAGCTGAGGCCTTTCCTTACCTATCTGGGGAGATCACACTGATTTAGGAGTCCTGGACTCTTTTTTCTGCACCTGCTGCCTTGTTTTTCCTGTTGACCTTGCTTACTGACTCTTGTGGTGCCCCTCGCTCTCTTTACCCCCCAGGCCCTGCGGGTACGTGCGCTGAGTTGCTTTGTCCCACAGCCAGCAGCTACATACTTCACTCAGTCGAATGAGCTTCCACCAGTAGATCCTGCTGGCCTGGTCCCAGCTATTTCTGAGGCTCCTCTTTGTACTCTGGCCAAATCTGTCAATCTCGCTCTAGCAGAGGAATTGTCATACCAGAGCAGACCAATATCATCTTGTGTTGCTAAAACAGTCCAAGCACAAAATACTTGCCAAAAAATGATGAAAAAGAAAGGAAGAAAATATCCAGAAGCGGAGCCTACCCGCTTCAGTCTCCTGTCCCTGGCAGTGATATATATACCACATCTTTTACATAAAGGCATAAAAAGCCCATGATGTATTGGGCTAGCTAGGGATTGCTCTCCTGAAGAGGACATGCCACTGTGACCCCAGCTGCTGCTGAATGCCTTCAACATACAAGTTTTGACAGCACTGAAGAGTTTTACCTGAGCCAGCGCTGACTGCAGGCCTCCATCCTTAATGAGACCTTTCTTTCCTCTGTAACACGTGCCTGTCCTTTTTTACTAGACAGCCTGCCTCAGATGTTTCCCTCTGTCCTCTCTCATCCCCCGTGCCAGCAGGCCGGGCTCCAGGAGCCGTGTTACAAAGCTTATAGCATGCCACAGGTACACAGAGGGAGATTTAACATCTCCTCTGCTGTGCAGCCCTGGGTTAGAGAAACCCCTGGCGCGAAGGCACCAAATTGCCTCTTGTTCTGAGCTGATGCAGTTACTGCTTGGGACCACCTGGGTGTCCCCCATCGCATGGTGCAGACAAGTGCCTTGTTGCTACCGTCCTGGCCAGTTCGGTGCACAGTCRCACAGCCTGGAACAGCAAGGCAACCCCATCCAGGCTCCACCGCCATAGCTGGGGCGAGAGCGAAAGAACTGGATGTAGTCCTCGTTAGCTTTGCTCTTCCACGCTAGGGATCTTATAAGAGTGACAGAGGGTTCTTGCTCTGATGAACACAGGCTTCAAATAGATAACCTGGAAGGTGGAAGGCAGGTGCAGGAAGGTGATGGGGCTTACGGGTGCCTCAATATGGCACCACACTGCTGGTGACTGGATCACAGACTATCRCAGTGTGAGCCTCTGAGCAGCGAATGATGCTAGGAAGTCATTCTGCTAGCAGTAGGCTTGAACTGACAGGAGCTGAAACAACATAAGACTTGTTTGGAAGAGTGGTGGGGAGAAACAATTCTGGATCCCATTGTGGACATCTGTGGCTTCCATGCACCGCTAATTTTGCTTTCTTGGCTGTCTGCCTTTTCTGCTGGAATGATGCTCACTGCCTTTCAAAGACTTCCCCCACCAGCCCTTGCCTCTTCTTGGGCTAGTTTGAATGCTTTGCTCTGCCCACTCTTCCATTTGCTTAAAGGCAGGCAAAGGCACATACTAGGAGGCACTGATCTGTGATGAAGGTCCAGGTCCTCATGCAGCAAATCTGTTTCCCCTTACTGAATTGTCTGGCATGCAGGGTGTAATTTAGCTGTATGAGTTACACAGGGTAAATCAGAGCAGAACAGGCCCTTTCTTACACTGCCATATCACAGCAACGTTGGAGGTTAAGCTGATGCCATTACAGTGATACAAACAAACTGGCAGTATGAAGCCTCGCTGTCACAGGCAAGGCCCCAGGCACAGAGCAAAAACCTTTAAAAAACAGGACCATCCTAGATACATGCTAGTTCTCACTCACTCACCAGCCACCTGGGTATAACTGATCCAGCCACTGTACGTCACTGTTGCTCTACCAAACTGCAGTGAAGGGCCTTTACCTAAAGCCATGCAAAGGCCTGGGGAGAGAGGCTGAGCATGGGGAGGGCCACGCCTCAGGAATTTCCAATTTGCACAGGTGCACACTATGCCTGTCACCTTCGCTGGGACTCCTTGCCTTGACTTGGTACTGGAATGGCTCCAGCATGGGCTCCTGGTGCACCGTGCACTGCCTCCCCATGGGAGCTGACCTGTCTGTTGCCTTGGCTGACTAAACCAGGGAGAGGAGAGGAGCAGGGACTTGTCAGGGAGCACATGGACCATCTTCAGGAGTGATGGAACAGTCCAGAAAGAAGGAGTGAGTTCCCTTGCCAACCCCTCTGTTCATCTTTGCCCACCTTTCCCTCTCTCTCCCTGTCCCACTATACCACTGCACAACCTTCAGAGCTGAAATAATAACTCCACTTGCACTCAAGGCTTAACTCACCACTAGTGTCCATACTGGGGAACTTCCAAACAGGGCTGTCCTGATCTGATCCCAGGGCAGAAGGTGGTATGTGGACCACTGCCGTACATAAGAAGTGGGCAGTTTATATTAAGGCATGGAGAAGGGAAGGGAGAGGCTTTAAAAAAAATACCTTGTAGCAGCTTGAAATTTCCAGACCCCCCAACTTCTTCTGATCTGGGTTAGCAGCATTTCTTGAGGACTAACAAGGAAGCCAGGAAAATCAGAGTCAAAGATTCCTCCTCCAACTGGGCAATCCAATGTCTAATGGGTAAAGGAGGCAGGGGAGAAATCTGAGGCCAGCAAGGGCTGTGTTTGATGTGAAGGCATGAGTGTTAGTCAAGCTCCAGGAGCTGTGCATGAAGAAGTTTGGCCAGGATCCAGTGGTGTATTGGAGTGGCCAGATTTTGGAGTACTGGGTGCAGTGTACAGGAGCAGTGATAAATTACTCCGAAGTCCACCTCATCTCCCCATGGTAGGAGACTGAGGGCTTCACAAAGAACAGAGGAGAAGCAGAGAGGCTTTGCTGGTAAATTAAAAGAAAGCAACGCCAGCTTGTAGGACTTATGCTGCTTTCCTCCCCTCTCTCCAAACAGCCTAGACAACCTGGGCTGTAAATCTTCATCGGGGCCTTAGAGGTGGAAATGACATGAGAGTCCATTTGACAGCCTGTGTTTTCTTTACCTGGCTTTACGGCTCCATAAGCTGCGTGTGTGTTTGCCTTTTATCTGGAAGGGGCCAGATGTGGGCACCAGAAGTGAGAGCCCCACACCTATGCACCCACCACAAATATACAATGGCCCAGTGCCCTGCTAAACTCTGACGCTCTTGGGTTAGTCTGTCCTGCTTTGCCCACTATGATCTTTCTGAAGTGCTTCCAGCCCTCAGTCTGCTAACTCACTCCAGTTCATTTTCTCCTCCACATTCCCCCGCCTTCTCTTCCTCTTTCATGGTTGCCATCAGCCTGTGTAGTCTTTGAACAGGGAGAGGAGGTGGAGGGGCTGACATCTCCATGGAAGTTCACCGGGGGACTGGATTGGCTGGGCTGTCTTGTAGCTCCTTTGATCTCTAGTGAGGGGTCAAGGTACCAGTTATCCCTTGGTCCCACCAGTGTGTCTCCTATTCAGTCTTGTCAGCCTCTCAGATCTGCCCTCTTGGACATAAAGGGCTAATCCCAGGAAAGGGGTAATGATGAGGGAAGAAGAAAGCAGGGACAAGAGACAGAACGTAGGTTGAGACATGCAAAACTGCCTGAAAAGATCCAAATGCCCAGTTCTCATTTATTTCATTCCCTCAAGCTAGCAGAAAGGACTTGGACCCTCACAAAGGCAGCTTAGAATTTTTCAAATCTTTCAAATCCAAGGAATTCATGCTGCATCGGGCAAGTGAAACAATGGCTGATGAGACCTGCCTTTTCAGTCCCTGCACTCAGAGCATCACCTCAGYATTAGTGTAACCCTCCCCAAAGGATGCCTCAGGAAGAATGTCCTAGATATTCTTGTTGAAGAGCTGCTTCCTATGGCATTGTGTGGTGGACGCAAAATTAGGGACTACCTGGGGGGATGCCCATTTTCCTTGAAGCACTTGACCTTTGACTTCCAGACTGGCTATTTTTGATGCTGCAACCCTGGCCAATGCTGAGCATTGCTCCTTGGCAGCTCATTGCTCTGTGTGATCCAGGTGGGTGGAGTGGTGCTGTCACTGGACAGAGGTTATCCTAGAAGAGAGGCCTTGGAAGCCTGATAGATCTTCCCTAGAGGGTGCTTTCCTGACCATGTGTGGAGAGGTAACTGCAGATCAGATTCTGTATCTCACAGAGATCCCTAGGGATGGGTTGGATCAGGAGATCCTTCTGGTTCATGGCATCTATAAGTCCGAGAGATTTCAACCTTCTGTATGGATTCTTCCATTAAAGTAGACTTTTGGGCAGGTGGCTGAAACTGTTCTGGAGTCACTCAACAGGTTTCTGAAAGAGCATGTCCATTTAGGAACAGTTTTGACCCAAGAAAA
Source organism: Apteryx rowi (assembly GCF_003343035.1). Lineage (NCBI taxonomy): Eukaryota > Metazoa > Chordata > Aves > Apterygiformes > Apterygidae > Apteryx > Apteryx rowi. The sequence continues at coordinate 699,160 of NW_020450927.1, read as the reverse complement.
TGGTAAGCCTTTCAAAGTCAGTCTTGTTTCCTAATAAAAGCCCAATTATTTCTCCAATTGACATAAACTGCCCCTCCTGGGTCTGCCAAATCTCTCAGATGTCCATTCAGAGCCTGACTTCCAGCTCACATACCACCCCCAACCTACAAGGAATTCATCCAGCCCATACCAGTACAAGGACCTAGTCTATGCTATGAGTGTTCCCTATGCACTCTTCCATCACTGCCAAGAGTGACACAGACAAACCATTGCCTATCACAAAGTATGACTGCACATGTAAAGTTCCCCTTGCCACTGTTATTTTGGGATTTGAACTGACAGAGCTCAGCAGCTGGAAACCAGGCTGTTACATGGGCTCTTCCAGCTGAAAACAGATTTCCTTTAGAGAGAGTCAAAGAAGCTTCTACCCTTTCTGCCAGCATCATCAGTCAGATGATCCGTCCCAGCAGAAGGCAACAAATCTTTGCCAGAATCTTGATTACACAGTCACCATTTCCTCAGGGATCCCTTGTTGATGAGCAGTGATTTCTGAAGGGCCTTTCCTCACCCAGGATAACAGATAAACCTGTATTCTCTGAGACAATGAATTTCTTCACCCTCCTTCCCTTGCACATATGGGAAATGTACTTCAACAAAGATTGCAGAAGTTTTTAAAGCCTCCAGACTGGGACATGAAATTTCAAAAATCGGAGGCATTTCAGCCGTGCATTGATCACCCTGATGTGCTGCATACTTCAACTGCACAGGCAGCATCATTTGCTAGGAAATTCTTTCACCTTGAGGTTGTTAGCTGGAGAAACCAACTCCCTAGGCAATGCAGGGGTGCAATCAGGATATTAGAAGGAAAAAAAACAGTATACATGGTGCAGAATGAGTCCTTGAGTAAGTGCCTGCCCCTGCTGTAAAATTCAACCAACAAAGCAGAAGTGTGGGAATTACATGAGCATTGGTGTAAAAGAGCATCTTGGTTTGGACAGTGACAGCTGGATGCCCTCCAGGGTTCAGGCTTGTACAATGCGGACACTGTAGCACTACTCTTTTTAGGAACAAAGTCCCAGAATCCCCAGTCCACATGTAGCAGCCATCGTGTTTTACAAGGTGTGAGAGAGAGAAAGGCRCTAAAGAAGGCTGACCCAAAAAGCAGCTAGTCAAGAGATAACACTGAGCCCTGGGGTTGGGGTTTGAGTTCCTGTTCACATTGTAGCTTAACTGTCTCAGTCCACAGGGGATCCAGAGTCCACCCCTGAAAGAAGGGGCCTACAAGCAGTCCTTGAAGGAAATGATCATGCTCTGGTTTCTTAAAACAGTGCCACAGAAAGAGGAGCATGTCTTTCACATCATAGCAGTGTGGACTGATTCCTAGGCCCTCAGGAACCTGAAGGTGCTCCCTCTCTACCTTCCCAGAAGAATGGTCTGAGCCCCATAGCTGCTGGCAAGGCAGGCTGTGGGTTACACTCCCTCCTTCTTCACTCTCTAAACAAGGCATGATTGATAGAGCTAGAAAAACAACCCAGAGGGTTATATATTCATGGCTATATACTCATCACTGGGACATTTAGCTGGCATGGGAAGTCTTGGGTGTTAGCCATGGATCACTTCTGATTTCTGATTTTCTTCCAGTAGCTAAGTGGCATAGAGGGGCTTGCTTTCATGTACTTATCAAACACCTGCATGGCACTAAATCCTTCAACAAGACTGGTGCTTGCTGGGTAGATGGATGATGGTGAAACAATATATCAGGAACTCAGTTTGGTGAACCCGGAAAGAACCCAGAGAGACTTCAGGACACCCAAAAACCTGATGGCTAAGTCATACACTGAGACCCTGATCCCTCATGAGCATATCAGAACCTGTACCCTACCAGTGCCAGCCCCTTCCAGAGCTCTCTGTCACCATCTCCAAAGACTCTCTTTCTCCAGAAACAACCCTGGACAATAAAAGCAATTCCTCACTTTGGCAGCTCTGATTCTGTGCCTGCCAGGGCTGATACACCAGAAGGATCTCCAGCAATCTAGCTATCTACTAGCTTGTTTATTGGCTAATAGTTGCCATGGACTGCACTTGCCAATGGGTTTCTATTGCTGCTGAGTATATACACAGAGCTCCAAATGAAACAGTACACCAGCATTTACACTCCCAAGGAAAGGCTCTTGCCTTGGATCTTGCACATGATAAGAAAGGGAGGAATTTTCTGCTTCTGTGAATGTTCGTTGCTTAATGCAATAGGATCATACTCTACCATCAAAGATGTTAGATGAATTAGTAGTAGTGATAACAGCAAACCTGAAAATAGGACCATTTTGCATGATTTTCCTTGGCTTATCTTACAGGCTATTCAGACCTATACAGAAGTTACACACACATCAGAAGAGCCTGGGGAACTTCCAGAGGGCATCCTTTTTTCCAGCAGTTGCTGCAGTATGGCTGAGATGGCCTAACTTGGCAAGCTGTGTTGATTTGATTGCATGTCCAGTGCCTGAATGCCACAGGCATGCAAGCTGCTTCATGGTTTGCAAAGCAATCCATGTGATCATACCCATACTCACAATTCACACAGCTCTCCTTGGCCCAAAAAATCCTAACACTGTGAAAAGCTGTTTACAGAAACCACTTCCTTCATTACTAGGCAAGAAATTTGGCAACCGTTTCCTAGTGCACAACAACCCTACCCCACAGCAAAGCAGAGATGAAGTCTGCATCCAACTAAAACTGGAAGGGGGCATTAAACAATTAGCACATAATTACCTGACTAGCATCAAGACTTTGGGGAGGACCYGGCCAGTGCCATGGAATCTTTGGTGACCATACCCAATGGGGACTTCAGTTGGAGGTGTCATGCACAAAATACTGCTTTACCTCCAGTGTCATGATACTGGCTGAGCACAGTGCTAGTGAATCACCAGGAATTTTTCCCCAAAACATTGGGAAAATCTCCAATTGAAATATAAATGCTTGGGATTAAATTTAACCAAGACATGCAGGGGGTAAAATGTTAACTCTTACAGAATATTGCCATTTGTTCTCATAACCTTCAGTCTCATGATCTATGTTTTATCACTTATATGAAAGACAGCAACTCCAAGAGTCTTCCAGCATCTTATTACATCATTAGCTAATTACCAGTTGAAGTCCTGAGAGTTTACAAACACTTCCACATACATGTTTAGTTTTCAGCAAGTGAAAAGTACATTGAGGTGTGCAGGACAACTCACATACTTCAGGTTAAAACACTTAATGCACATGTGTGCACAATGGCAGCTTACATCTTGTTCCCACCTACTTTGACCTAAACTAGGGGAATGCCTCTCATGTTTCAAGCAATGGCATGTGCACGATCTGAGCAAACTGCTCTGCCTTCTACCTATCCCACCAGCCAAATCATCTCTGCAATGCTGCCAACGTACAGTGACCTATTCTCCTTTCAATGACTTGCTAGCATTAGAAAAGGAGAGGAAGGAAACGTGGCAGAACAGTGGGAAAAGACACATCRCAGACTGACTTACTTAGGTTTGCTCTCTGTGTTCTCTGCCACATGGTATCCAGGTTTACACTTATAGCGACATACTGAGCCCACGTCATGGTTCCCATGCAGGCACCGTGGGACCAGCAGCTTGGCGTTGGCCACCGCATGAGGAGCATCACATTCCAGCTTGCAGTAGGCTTCAGGGAGTGACCAGAGTCCATCCTCAAGGCAGGTCAACCACTGGCTCATTCCTAACTCCAAGAAAGAAGCAGCATGTTCAGACTACAGCACAACTGGGGCTGGACCCCTGGAAGTGAGTGAAGCTCAAAGGAACCAGCAAGCCCCCCTCTTCTTGAGACTGGATATTGATGCCAAGAAAGACAATAAATATGAAAACCAAGGACCTCATTGTATGGTTGGTCAGGCTGGGACAGAAACTGAATCTCTTGAACACAGACAGGATGGGGAAAGGGATGACTTCTAGGGGATGGAGAAAAGTTCCTGATTCTGCAAATCTCCCCAAATCTCTCCCTTAAAATTCCCCTCTCCAGTGACATCTCAGAAGAGCCTTTGGTGGGTTTTTATGTATGACAGCTATCTGCYGCACGTAGTTCAGGTCATGTACCTTTTCTCCAGGTAGTTTTTGCAGCTTGTCCAGTACCTACCCTTACAAGCTGTCATACTCTGTGCTACATATACAGTGCAACGCAGAAAGTGCCAGCAGAATGGATACGGAAATCTTAACTGGTGTGATGGGGAATTCAAACTGCCTGTTTCTAAAGGGTTTGATTTGAGTATCATGCCCCCCCTCTTCATTGTCTGTGTAGAAAACAGAGGGTCTGATAGGCCTGGCTAGTGGATGGCCTAAATTGCACAGCACTTGGAGCCTGTGACAGACATCCAGGACTGTATCACCCGTGTGTTGCAGATCTGAACCCAGGCCAGAGCCATTTCCCTGGGAAATGCTGAGCAAGAAAAAAAAAGCTAGACTGAAGTGAATGGGAGTCTTTCTATTGAAAGATTTGGATCAGGCCTCTCAAGCAGGTTCTCTGTATCGCCAGATTTCTCCACACTCCCTTCGAACATCACTTTCTTTTTATAGGATCACTGCTCTGTCTACAACTGCTCTTGGAAAGGGCCAAGAGACTGGCAGCCTCAGACAGCACCTCCACTCAGGGCTTGTGTTCCCAGCGGGCCTGCGCTCCCAAGGATTGGGCTGTACAGGCTCCTCCCGCTCCAAGCTCCGCGACAGAAGCCGCATACCTCGTGTAATCTTTTCCTTGTCTATTCTTAGTATTTATTAGCATTGACAGACTGCCCGTAAGGATGCAAGCCTTTGGGGAGAACAAGAAGCAGACACGTTCCTGCCTCAACAGCTTAGTGGAATCAATTGGGCTTCTCTGAATTTACCCGCACAACTCAACAGCCTTGGCTTAACACCACCAGGAGTTGTGTCAGCTGCTGGAAGTCACCCAGGGTGCTCTATGGATGGGCCTGCCTTCTCGCCAAGGGAGCTAATGGCAAATCTCCCGTTGACTTCAGTGGGAACAAGAGGAGGCTGTTAGTGAAATATCAGATTAAATCTCTGCCCTCAGCTGACCCACCAAAGGCAATGGCATTGGTTTGTACAGAATTTGGCCTGTCGAGTTGTAGTTCACACACTACACTTTGATCAGCTCACACTGGGATCAGCCGGCATCCCCCCTGTCATGAAATGAGACCTTAATTCCCTGCAGTTTTTACTCCTTAGATTTAACCAAAAAAAAGAAGTAAATGATTTTCATACGTTTCAGCTATAAATGTCTCTGTAAAATAGGGCATCCATTAAAATGATTTGTTGTATGTGATTGTTCAGAGCAAATGCGCTGGTGGAAACTCACATAAAGTCCCAATGCTTGAAGCTGTCAAGGCAATTACCCCCGAAATCCCATCCAGCTCAGYCTTGTATAGACAGGAACAGTAGCTCTCTTTCTCTGACTTGGCTTAAAAACATTCCTGCGGCTATTGATGGAGTCGGCAGAATGAAAGCCAGGCCATGGTGTGTCTGGAGGACTGCTGTGTGTCTGGGTGGTGCACATCTCTGAGACTGCTCTGTAGCTGTGGCATCAGTCTCTATGGCTTTGTAAGGCCCCAGGCCTCCTCAATCACATGCTTTCACATAGCCACTAGGCAGCATGCCATTTTTGGCTTTCTGAAGCCCTCTCTGTTCATCTTCACTGGCTGCCTGCACGCTTTGTGCCTTCCTCATCTCTGTAATGCCAGAGTCTGCCAGGATCTCACCAGTAATCAGGAGAAGACATCCCCACACCCTGAGGTGGATGGATATGAGCTGCCAGCTGGTGGATGGGGAGTCACAGAGTATCCCCACACTATGGTATCTCTGCTCAAGGATGACAAATGCCTATCATTTCAGGAGGTCTCTTAAGAGCCCAACCGGCTGGCAGAAGCCAAGATAACAGGAAAATCCAAAGTTCAGTTTGGAACAACTTGGGATAGGCACAAAAAGGTGGCAACAAAAGGGGGAAGGGGGGGTTAAATACCTCAGCACCTGAGACTGTACCTTGAAGCTTAGCTGGCCGGATGCAGGAGAAGGAACATCTCTTCAGGTACGTGGTCCCCTTCGGGCAGGAGAACTCAGCGTAGTACACGTGTGACTGGTCAGGGACACCACAGTCCACAGGGTCGCAAGTCACAGATCTGTCCCACCGCCCTGAGCTGCATGTCAGCACCACCTCCTTCTGTGGAGAAAGCAAGGCTCCATTGGACTTCTGTCACTGAGCTTTAGCCTACTGTTTTACCACCACAGCAAAAAGGGCTGGCCCAAGTTTCAGGAACAAGAAATGCTCTTCCTCTCTTTTCCGATCGCTACACTCCCCTCTGGACACTGAGTTGGAGCCCAGTGTGATACAGCGCAAAGCACCTACCTGTTCACGATGTGATGTTTGGAAGGTGGAAGCAGTGACTGGTCTTAGAGATAACATGCAAGCCATCTGCATTACAGACCTTGTAATACCTGATCTCTTACTGGCTGATTCCCCAAAATACAAGCTGAATACACACTGTCTAAGCAATACCAGACCACATCAAGAAAAAAAAAATTCAAGATACACAACAATTTCCTGAGCTACAAGTTATTCCCAGCTCTGTGTACTACAGTCTTCTCCCCTACGAGATCAAGTCTTATTTCAGCCACCGGTGGGCAGCTCTCCTGTTAACTGGTTTCCCCCAAATGCACTGATTCTATCATGCCACAGACACTACTGAAATCAGAGGTTCATATAACTTCATTCATAACTCATAATTACACAGCCCCTCTTACATAGCTGGGGGACCACATGAGAATCTGACTCCAAACTGCCAGTGATCCCAGTCCTAAATGCAACCAGTGTGCGCTATGCACTTAGGCAAAACAAAGCAGTGTATGATGGTGTGCCATGATTTCCATTCTCAGACCATCTAACACTATCCCAGCAGTTCTCAGATAGGGCTTGCAACACAAATAGATTTCATTCAACTAATCCTGATGTCCATTTATTGGTTGAGTACAATCAGGTTGCTTATACACTCAAACTTGTGATTTGTCCTTCCAGCCAATACATTTCAAATGAACAGATAAGCCTGGATGTGGTGGCTCTAAAGGGCATTATTAAATTTGAGTCTGGTACTTTCCAGTGCATGGCAGGACCATGTTGTAACTGAACTGTTTTGGTAATGCTCTTCCCTTAGTACTGCCGAGTGGAGGACAGACACATCTGCAGGGCTCCCTGGGAGAAAAACAAACCCAGAGTCCATTGCCACGYGGAGAGAATGCCCAGAGAAGAGCTGTACATTTTTTCCCAGAATGCTCTGAGATGAGTACAGATACCACCAGAGACTGAGAAAATGTGGTGAGCCATGGGCCATGAGACCAAGCAGATGGCTGCACCACACCCTACTCCATCCTCTCTATGGACAAGCAAAATAGGGCACCTCTTTTCTTCCAGCAGTACTCATCAGAGAAAAGTTTATGTGCTACTACATCCTGCCAAAGATTTGTCCCATATCAGAGACCCCATGCTGTCCCCTCTTGCCCCCTGTAGAGGTAGGAAAGCAGAGGTAACATCACTTCAGGGCTCAAGGCAGGGCACCTGTAAGCTGCCATCTGTTGCGACAACCACAAGGCTAAGCTCTGTCGAGAAGTTTCCCACCTCACTGCCAAATGTCAAAAAACTGTCACCCACAGCAGATTTATTTAGCGTGGTTTCATGTTAGAGGAGAACAAGAACATTTTGTTTTCCTTGTGAACACACTGGTGTGTGTTAAAGGCCTGCCTTGTCCCGCAGAACTGCATGGTCCTGTAATTAATAACCTTCCAAGTGACATGGGGGACAAGTGGGGCATCTCGAGCTGCCCCTTTGCACTCTGTCATGCCTCACTTTCCAGTGCCCACCTCGCCCCTTGGTAAACACTAACTGCTGTAGCACAAGCAACGTGTCTGTCAGACATGAACTCTGTCAAGCTTCTGGAGGGAAAAAAAGCCCAACCTGCTTACATYGCCTGACTCACCTCCATCTGTCTCCACCTCATGTGAGTTTACACCCTCTCATTTGGACTGGTGTGCAGGGCCAACTCAGCCCTGGAGGTTTATGTTCTCTCTCCAGGAACAGAGTAAGGACAGGATGAACTGTGCCCATAACCCTGCCAAGGTGACTACCTAGATCCGAGGGAGTTCAGCTCCCAAGGACCTGTCAGTCCCAGGTCTCCTCAGTCAATGTCTAAGCATGGAGCTGGCCATGGCTTTTACAAGGCAGCCCCTGGCCCACTGGAAAGTGGGCTGAACTCTTTCATGCTGACCTCTGTGCTGCCCCGCTGGCTTGGGCAGCACTGATTGCAACATGATACAAAGGAAGAAAAGCTCCTGGCCCTGTTGGCTGTCTCTTCATCTATAGCCCTCTAAATTTAGTTGCTCTGAAATGACTTCATTTTTTCCTGAGCCACTAACTTCAACTTTAAGAGAGAAAATGTCCCAGGGATATTTAACCCTCCCAGCAATGCCCATGCAGAGAAAAGAAAATGTCTACCTCTGCCTCTGCAGGAATAGACTCGGCATGTCACCATCTGGCCTAGGATGTCACACACACAGCTCCTTTTAGCCTGGCAGAGCCACAGTCTGTGCGGGAGCTAGAAGGACTACAGGGGAGACTGGAGAGGGGTCCCCAGGAGCACCGGCCATTGGCACCGAGGTCCAGCACGGGAGGGTCCATTGGACTAAGGTTGGTTGGCTAAGCTGTGAGGAGCCCAGGGCTGCAATTACATGGTGTCCTCGGGGTCATTCCCAACCACCTTAGGGTGTCGAAGTCTATCTTAACTAACAGTCTGCCCAGTGGGTCATGAGGTGATGTCTGCTCTGCTGTCCACTCACCTGCATGGAGCCCAGACTCTTCCCATTGCTGGAGTGGAGGATGAATCCCTTTTCACAGGAAACAACACACTCCATGTCCCTTGGACCACTGGAGGTGCAGTTCAGGATGGCGGTGTGAGCAAGCACTGGGTGTGTGCAGCTTTCTGGCTCTGCACAGGTATGGTGGGCACAGCTGTGGAAGAGGAAAGAGAAAGGCTCAGCAAAGCAGTCCTGGTGCTTCTGCAGTAAGGAGGGACTCCCTTCAGGTGGCGTCTGCTTGGGATGCTCAGAGGCTTGCAGATGCACACAGAGAGATGCGTACCTGTGCCTCAGTCCCAGGCTTGGAAATCTCTTGAAGATGATGCCTTGAGGGTAATTCTTCCCAGTTCTGGATCTCTGCCCAACCCCAACACACACCTTCCCACACACCATGCTACCCTTCGAAGCAGATGGAAAGATGCATGGTTTAAGAGTGCTCCTTCAAAAATCTAGGCTCTCTTCCCAGCTGAACTAGGGAGCTGTCTGGTGTGGCTACTCAAGCTCCTTTGTCTTAGGGGGGCATACAGAGCCTGTACAGCACCTGACACAAAAGGACCTTGTGATGCTTGCTGTAGGTGGACTGAGGGGAAGGAAGTCAGGGGGAGAAGACGGGCAGGTTTGCCTATCCAGCAAGGGTAACAGACAAGAGAAACTATAAACAACAGTTATTTTATCACCTTTCTGAAAGAGCTATGGCTTCTTTGGCAGGAGAACAGTCCCTACACATGACAATTTCTAAGAACTTCTCCCTGAGAAAAGTGATGGGACCAGGTTTTCAGATTCAGTGCCCATCCTCAGAAGTCTATGTGAATCTACACTGGCTGTGAGGTTGTACTACCATTTTTGATTTCATTTGTGCAGTCACACTGTGCGCAAGCGTGCACATGCGTGTGTAAGGGTGAGTGTGTATTTGTTACACATAGGGAGGAATGTGAGTTTATGAGTTGTGCATGGATGTGTGTGCTTGTTCCCTAATAACAACTTCTGAACATGCTATCAAGTGTCAGCTAGATTTGGTAGCCAGGTTGAAAATGCATGGATGGGAGAGGAAAGGGACTTTACAGGTGCTGTCCATTTTCTGTCCAACAGAGGGAAGATCTCCAACATGCTCAAATCACACTGGACACCAGAGAGTTTGTGGCAAAAGAGACCTCCCAAAACTGACCTCTGCAGTGCCATAGGGAGTACACAGTCTGAGAGCATTCACATTATTGCAGCCACTCACACTTGTCTTCACATGCATACTCTGCTCTTGCCATGTTTCTCTCAGAGACGCTAGTGCGCATGGTGACAGACAATGGAAAGCAAGAGGTCTGCATTTTCCTAAGGCAACAAAGCTCAGGCAGTAACACTGGGCATTTCTCCTTTCCAGTAACTTTTGAATGCACACCTCAACTTCAATCAACCATAGCATGGGATAAGAGCTTCCAGTGCTGTTATGTTCTGACAAGGTTTGTAACAACAGATGGCCAGGAAGAAAAGACAGAGAGGCCTTTTTAAAGCCCCTGCTGACAGAAGGGCTGATAGGTATGTTAAACCCTGTATTAGCCATCAGAGAATCCATACCAGCTAGTGTCACTATGATGCTCCAACTGCAGGGAAGGGTTCAGTCAGAGTAAGAACCAATTCAGATACTAGAGAACCATCTATAAGATGCAACTTCACATGGCTGTGGATGTACAGCCACTGGTTCCTCACCTCACAAAACCACTTGCTTACTGAGCTTGCTCAAACTGCCAGGCACACAATGACCTCCCTCATGGTCCCACAGTCTCTTCTAGGTTTCCTGAGGCCCATGCTCCAGCCCTGGAGCATCCTGTTGCCTCTTTGGGGACATGCATGCAACTTTGGCTCTCCAAGCTACATGCAGTCACAGCAGAGCGTCTGTGGTGGCAAAGGGAAGCTGGACATGCCCCAGCTCTCCCCTCCATCCCACACTGGTCACCATCTCGCTGCTCCTTCCCACTCTGCTTTGATGCTCTGCCCTGCTCATCAGGGGCCCTGCTCTTCCCACAGTCCCATGCAGCATTTCAAACCTACTCATCTTGYGGATTTTGATGCCAAGCTCTTTGGGGGCAAAGACCATATCTCTAAATAATGTTTGTCCAGCTCTGTGGGCTCAGCTGTAGTTCCTGAGGCAAGATACAGCTAAAAGGAAGAATACACTCTCCTGGGAGCCACTACAAGTTACCAGGGGGGCCAGGGAAAGCTTGCCACGTATCACCTGTCCCCAGGAAATAAACACTCTCTCCTTGCCACAGCAGCTTCCTGCCAAAGACCAGCCATTTGGTACTGATTAATTAAGCATCACAAACAATCCCACAGTGGAGGGAAGTGCTGGCCAGGGGGCTAAGTTCTCCATCAGTGAAGTACAGCCAGTAGATTAATTACCCAGGATGGAATTAGGCCAAGACATGGGGCTAATATAACAGCTCCCACAAGAAAACGCCCTGGTTATTTGGTGGTCAGGACTGGCTTTTTATGTGTCCCAGCACTAAAATTGACAGCAGCCCCTCCTAAGCAGAGGTGCTTCTGGCTGAATCTTCCAGACGCTTTCACACAGTAAGTGGGGAGAGTAGAAAGGGAGGAGCACCTGAACATCGCCCTTTCTGCTCCTTGGCCTACCCGGCTCTGCACGCAACTGCTGACAATTTTTGCGCACTATGTTTGGCCCACGGGAGGCACAGGCTGCACAGCCACCGTTTGCTCAATCTCTCCAGCCAAGGATGAGCATGTAGAAATCCTACAAAAGACACAAAATAGGTGCCAACACCGAAGATAAGTGAATGCAAGGTGCTGTTAACTCTGGACAAGCCTGTGGAGCCAGTCACGGTGGAAACCTGCAGGGCACATTCCCATTCACGGCTCTGAAATGCCCACTGGGCATAGGCAGAGGGGAGGAATGTCATGGGAAGGGACCACAAAGGAGAACAAGAAATTAAAAAAAAGGCTGTTTTTTCAGTGCAGACCTGTTTATGAAGTGAGAAATGGTTTCAGGGCAGCTGCTGCAAATTCTTTCACTAGCTTATATTTCCATTTGCTTCCTTTTTAAAGAATTTGTTTTACGAGTGCAGCGTTTGTCAGGTCATTAGCTTCTGAGGGCATCTGGTACCAATTGTGGCCCTCTCCCCTCCCCTCCCCCAGTTACCTTCTCCAGGCGGTTGCTTTGCTCCCTGCCTGTGCCCCCAGCACATGCACGCACGCACACACCCACTCTCCTCTCTAACTCCACCTCCCCCTGCTGCAACCGCTGTCCTCAGCCTCCCTGTGTGCGTGTCTCTGGACACGCATGTGTGAGAGGGGCTGAGCTTCTTTTCTTTTTAGGCTTGCTCTTGCCTCCCATCCCTTCCCTCATCAGTCAGAAAATTAGACCATGTTCAGCAAAGCCTGCCGTTCTGCACACACAGGGTCCACGGGGATTTGTGTACTGCTTTTGTGTTGTGGGAACTGCAAGAAACCCCAAGCAAAGACCAGTATCCCGTTCCCTCCCACCCCGGGCTTGGTGATGCATGGACACATCACAGCAAGAAAGTTCTTACCCCCAGATGCCTCCAGGCACGTGGAGATTATCTAACCAAGTCACAACCCACCATGACCCCCAGGTCAAGAAGTTGGGCTGGAAGACGAGCGGTGGGTTAGCCAAAAGACTGTATGCCATGTCAGAGTGCCGGGACAGCCAGGTTGCCACATCAGATTCTGCAGAACCCTGGGACATGTAACTTCATCTGCTTATGAAGTTGTGATGAGTTATGGAGTGTGCACTCATCCGAGTGCTGGATAGGGAGAGGGTGGTGACATTCTCTGCTCACATCCAATCAGGCCAAATGCTTCGTTAGCACAACTCTGTTGAGGTTGGTGGAGTGATGACAGAGCACAGAGCTTACATTGTCTAGGATGACAATGCCATTATTAAATAACAAATAATGAAGCACTGATCATCTGCATTACTGTTGGGCATGTTTTGGTTTTCCAGCAACTTGGAAACATAACCAGCAATACTGATAGAAGATAGATCAAGAAACCAGCAAGTTTCCTATTGCTATATATACATTATATGGGTATATATAGTTATATGTAAGAGATTCATAACTATGTAACATAATGAGGTAGAAATCTTTCTTTTAATATATGCCACACGTATATGTACATACATATATTCTGTGTGTGTGTGTGTGTATATATATATATATATATATATTTTAGAAATAACTAGCTTCCTCACGCTTTGCCCCAAATGTTGGCTAACTTATCACCCTTTTCTCTTTGCAGCTAACACCCTCCTTATCCCATAAATACCAACTACATTTTATTTTGGAGATGATCTGATACATATCTACTTAAGTTCTGAGAAATTGTTCCCAACCTGTATGTAGCTTTGAAGTCTGATGCTTCTATTCCAGACCTCAGGAGAGGCTTGCATCACTGAAAGCTGTCTAATCTTCTCAAATATATCAGCAAGTTTAATAAAAAATACCATCTGTCCCTACAAATTTTGCCTTGATCATTTATTTTATCATCATCATCACTATCATTGCAACATATGGGTGAGGATGCCTTTCTGCCTGATGCTGTATGAATCCAGGACAAAGAAACTATGTGGCCTGGCACCATCATGATCCATATGCCTTACCACAGCTTGGGTAATGTGATGGAATAAATCATTGCTCCCAGCAGCTGGAACACCCTAATGATGGCTGGACAAGGAAATGGTGTAGTTAGAACTCCTTCATGCTGAGGTCAGAACTGGGCTTTCTCCTTTTGATGATAAATGAAATCCCTGTATTGCAGCTGCAAACTCCTGACATTCGTCCATTTTTGATTCAGCCCATATATAATTTACAACAAGCCAATATATGTTTTTTCTACATGAAACATCCCCCAAAATTTCCATTTTTATCTCAGCACCTTTTGAAGCCCAAACTAATGATTTGTCAACAACATTTTTACAAAATACCATTTTTTTTTCTCCGAACTTATTCCACATCAGCACCAGCCTACATTATTTTCTGGCTCTCTTAAGTTTCATAACTTATACATCAAACAAAATCTCAAATCTGGAAATTTATGGAATTCTCAGCAGTTTAGTGATGGCTCTAATTGCTCTGGAATGATAAGATCTTTGTTATGAAATGGGACCAATTCTACAAACTTACAGCAAAACTTTTCTATTGGGATCTTTCATGTTTCTACAATAAGAGCAAGAGACCACTGCCAGCAATGAAACACCTTGAACCAATGGTGACAATGCTGGTAAAAAGAGATCTTTTTGTTCTTCCAAAATCAAATTTTGAAGAGTTGAAATTTTACATTTTAGTACAATTATTTCATGGAACCCAGAAAATACTGATGGATTTACCCAACTCAAACTAAGCCAAGCCAAATACAATGCAGCTGCCTAAATCACAATAAATCATCCATAAATTACTCTGGTATCTACCCAAGCTTTCAACCCAAAGATTGCTGTTCAAAGAGCCCTTATCAGCAAGCTCCAACTTTAACATGGTTAAAGAGGGGAAGAAGAGGTGTCAATGGAAGTCAGTGCATGCACTCTGGTGGAGTCTGGATTCTACCACTGAACATCAGTGAGAAAAAAAATATTTACCCCATAGTGGTCTGGCAAAAGAGGAAAATTAGGAAATGAGAAAAGGTATTTTGGAAATACTGGGAATTTCTTCTCTTTTCGGATATGCTTCTTTTGAAGGGGAAAGGTTTCACACTAATATAGTAAAGCTGATCGCAGTCATCCTTGTGGGAGCAGGTTGCATGTACAGACCCAATGGCAGTGATGCTTCTTGACTAAGATCTTCACTGAGGTTGCCATCTCAAGAACAGGGTGTTTGTTTTTGTACACGACTCTCAAAGGAACTGGCAAAGAGTAAGATCCCTGCAAGTCATCCACTGTCATCTACCTCATAGACAGAGAAAAGCGAGCAGTAAGATGCCAAATGACCTGCTGGCCTCTTCATAGCCAGAGTGGTAAATGTGCAAGAAGAAGCAAGAACTCAGTCTCAGTATATTTCTAAATGGTTCCTTTCCATCATTTTTTGTTGCTTGCTGCACCAAAATAGATTCACAGAAGCACTGAAAGTGAGGCTGAATGGGATCTGAAGTTCACTCTAGCCCATTTCCCAATCCGAGGAAGAATCAGCTGTAACTTCATCATTCCTGATAGATGCCATCTTTCCTGAATGAAGATACCTATCTGTCAATCATGAGACAAGCACACAGGTACAATTTATCTGCCAGGCTGCATGCTTTCCTGTTACCGCAGACAAAATCCCTCACTAAGGAGTCTGTGAGAATAGATCTCCCATACCATACTGATGCTGAAGTTCAGTACGGAGAACATAAGACAGCACTGGCAGTGCAGAGGAAGTCCTTGGAACAAAGGGAGGGGTTATTTCAGCTGCTGGGCTGAGGAAGTGGAGAGAAAGCCTGCCCTTTGCAGAGCAATCCAGGGGGCTCACTGAATTCTCAGCTGCCCCAGGTGGAAGCTATAGCAAAGACCCTTCATCTTCTACCTGCACCTGGCTAGGAGCCTATGATCTTTCATTTAGAGGTAACAGCTTTCAGTATAGTTATTCAGGCCTTTGTCACAGAAACATACAGTCACTATCATTTACATTAGTCCATCCAATATCATAAAAATTCATCTGTGCATCCACCCATCACATATTTGTCCATTCATCCATCCACACATGATCATACATATTCATCTGTCTGCCAGTCAGTCTGCCTGACCAACACTAAGCACAACACCACACACCTTTTCCTACCTGTAGGGTCAGCCAACAAATATCTTTTTGGGTTCTCAAGGACACATATGCAATTATCCCAAAGACCACCTTTATCTACATCCTATCACCATGGCAACATGCTATACTTTATTTCTGCCACTTCCTATCTTTTCTAGGGGTGCAGAGGATTCACTTCTGATTTATATCCTTCTCTCCAGGACCCCACTCACAGGATCTTAACAGGTACCCATAGTTAGAACATAGTCATTCAAACAGATTGCTCTGTAATCATGTATCATATAGCAGCCAGAAGCTGGACTCTACTGCCTGCCTCTTCAACTCTGCTATGTCTTTGAAAGCTGACTAACAAAACCAGCCTAACACTGCTAAGCACCTTAGAAATGGATTCCTGAGAGGGCCACTGGTGTCAGTTTGGGACAACGGGTGGATCTTGAGCCTCACGTGGCTCTCGGGCAATTCTTGGTCCCCACGCGGTCCCCACATTGGGGCTGTATCATGTCACCAGCAGCAGGGCTATTCTGGGTAACCCAACGTACAGCTGGGGTAGAAACCCAACCAACAAGCTAGAGCAACTAGCAACTGCACCAGTTTGTCCTGAGAAACAGTAACATCTTAGTCCAGCTTTCTCTTACAGACATCTAATGAGACTCCTAATAAATTATTAGCTCCTCCTAGTGAAGCATTTCTAGAGTGATCCTGCCTTCAGCTTTGTTGCGGTACCCAGGCTGTGCTTGGTGCCTCTGGGCTGTGTGAACATGTTGATGTGCAGCTTATAGGCTCAGAGAGATTTATTCTCACTGGGATGTTTGTTCATAAATGTCCCTTCTGCCTTTGCAATCTGGGAATCTAAAAGCTCGGGTAAAAGGTGTGGAGGTGTTCATATCACTGCATCTGCAAGGGAATCACTTCTCCTCCACTTTGAGAACATAATGCCGCATTGTGGGTCATTAAGGATGAACAGAGGTAAAGAACACCTTCTGTAAGCAATGATTGAACAGATGGGAAAAAAGATGACTCTGAGGGATACAACAGTGGTCTATAAAATCCAGAATGGCAGGGAGGAAAGCAACAAGAAATAATTGTTCATTGTTTCTTCCAATATGAGAAGTAGATGATCTCAAACGAAAACAGCAGATGGACAGTTCAATGCATACAGAAGAGTATAGTTCTGCTTTCAGTGGACAGTCAAAAACAGTGAGCTTTGGGATCAGTGGAGATAGATGCATCTGTCTGTGTTCTCAGTGCAAGGCAGTAGCCAGAAGGATAATTTGGTTCTTGGAGACACAAAGAGAACACCATCCAAAAGAAGGAAGGAAATGATCTTGCCTTTGTACGTAGCATTCATAATGGTACTAACAAAACCAAGAAGGATGTAGAAATACTGGAGGGTTATCAAAATGGAGTTGCAAGCAGAATTCACAGTTGGCCTGCAAGACTATGAGACTAAAGGAGCAGAACTATATATCACAACAGAGAGGAGATGGTGAAAGGCTCCGATCACTCTATACAAACATATGTACACAGAAAAGAAATCTGTTGGCAGCGGGCATTTGGACCTTTCTGATAAGGATGGAACAAAAGCCAGTGACTGGAGCTGAAGATGGACAACTTTCATCTTGAAATCAGAGGCAGGTTCCCAACAGAGAGGGTTACTGGAGATAAGAATAGCTTAGTAGGAAAGAAGGTGGACTCATCACCTCCTGGAGTCTGTAATGTTAGATAAGAAAGCCTTCTGAAGGACAATATGTGCTGTCCTCAGGGCCAAACTATTCTCAATGCCTGCTGCATTGCGGATACAAGAGAAGTCCAAGCAGGTGCTAGCTGGGAGGACAGAATGGGGATGGAGGTATGTCTTGTCCTGAGCATGCCTCAGCCTATGCAGGAGTGACCTTGGGACCTCAAGATAGAGATCCATCCTTTGCACCTAGGGGCTGCACCACTTTATCAGCTGTGATCTGAGGGCAAAGTAGATTCCTGAGTTACCATCCCATGGCATTTGGCAGCACTACATGTCTAGGACACACATTTTCAAAGCAAACCTTTTCCAGGCCATTTGTATCTTCTCCTGTTGGTGACTGCCATGCTTTTCCTCTGTCTCCCATTTGTCCTCCCTTTCTGGTCCAACCATGGGGGATCCTAAGTCAGGGTAGGTGGCACAGCAAGTCATTCAGCAGGAAGGAAAGGAAGCACCAGCATCTCTAGCCAGGGTCCCCACAAATTTTCACACCAGCACAAATATAGTTCATCAACTGACCCTGAATAAAATTAGCATATGGGGGAAAGAAAATAAAACAAACAAAACCTGCTTTTGAAATGATACTTCTTTCTTTGCTGAATAAAGATTAGCAATTGACAATATGCTAAAAAAAAAAAGACTCCATTTGATTTTTTTTCCTCCCTGACACCCATTTGCCATATAAAAAAAAAATACAAACCAGATTCCCCTTCAATACATTAAGCCTGCTTTTAGGCTAGCAGAGGAGGGCAATCATATAGGAAATAAAAACACAATGCAGATTTCGTTTTGCAGCACCTTTCCTGCTAACGTGCCAAGGCATTTCCTGGCACACGCTAACATAAAATCAAACACACTAAAAATAAAACCAAGCTAAAAATAAAAATAACAAAGGAAATGAACAATGTTCCCCTGGTTTGATATACAGCCTGTACCAAGGAAAACAGAAGGGACTGTGGCTCAGTTTTAAAATCCAAAGGAAAAGAGTAAGCATGAAAGTTAGAGAGTTTGAGCCTGGCGGGATGGCAGTCCTGATGAGGCAGCACTCCTCATCTCAGCTACAGCGAGAGCTTGGTCTTTGCCACGAGTGAAAAGGGACAGACCCAAGGGACGGTGCTGCTAACACAAGAGTGCCCTGGGCGAGGCTTCCTCTCGGGCACATCCATCTCTGCTGTTGCRAATTTTCAGGAAACTCATTAACACTTTGATTTCTGCTTGACCTCCTGAGTCTGTGATTCATCTGAGAAAGCAAAAGGAAGCCCTGGGCTGCTGGCAGGGCCTGTGGAGGGGGAATCCCATGGCCCTGTGCTGCCAGAGTGGCATTACGGAGGTATCCCAGAGCCGTTTCTGCTTGCGGTGCTCTTCCGGCCTCCAACACCTCAAGAAGGTCCAAAAGGAGAAGGCTACTCTTTCTTCAAAACAAGGCTGTACTTGGCTAGTGTCAAATACCTGCTGCATCCTGACCCAGAGATGTCTGCACTTCATTTGCAAAGAACACAATGTCTTTATTTTCCTGAGCCTGCAAAGCACTCAGATCCTTCAAGATAAAAGATGCTATAGAAATACCAAGCCGTTACATTTATTATTTTGGCAACGAGCATTTCTAGACTGAATTCATGAAACCTCTTTTTGCTGTTGCTTTGTTACTTTGCCTTTTTGGGGCTATTTTTAGGAAACCGCTTACATACACATGCTGTGTATGTGAAGCTGGGTGCGTGTGAATAGTCAATTCAGTTCTTTACTGGAATAACACAGACTCGATCTTTTACAAATGTATTTAAACTTCTTAAGACTTTGTATTCCTAGATTTTAATAGGGGATTCCTCCCCCTCCCGCCCTCCCCAGACTCCACCTGCCTTTATACCAAAACAATTACTAGCCCTTAAAAATAAAAATACTGCTGTACATTTGTTCTGGAGTTGAAATAGATTTTTAAAATAAAATAAGGGGGAAAAATACTTGGGCACTTCCCAACTTAACAAAGGCAGATCCTTTATTATTAGCAAGACTACTGGAGATTATAAATCTAAGCCTAACGCGCTCTAAGTATTCAAGCCTGTTGTCCAGAAAAGAGAAACTATAAATAGCATTTCCTACTCTTAAAACTCTGGGGAATCTGATTTACTCAGAGTGTTTGCTAAGGGCACTTGTGTAACCTGTAATTTAACATAACTACCACACTGCAGATGATCAGGGTAATTTATTGTGTGGAGGCCAGAAGCCTGCTTTTGGGGTGCTTCAAGTTATCTTTCACGGTTGAGGAGGGTTATGACTAATCACATGGTCATCCCTGCAACCTGGCTGATGAGCAGAAACTTTTTACACCACCATAACTTGAATGTTTTCAACCCTATGCCTATCCTCTGTGAACAGCTGGCACCTCATGACACCTCTGGCCAGTGGAAACTGCTCTTATGCCAGGTTTATAGGTGGAGATAGGAAAATGCAGGCCTCCATTTAGGATGGATGTGCTGTGCATCACTAGGTTTTCTGGCCCTGGACAGACTGTGAAGGGTTTGGCCCTCCCAGAGAAGGTCACACTTGCCAAAGAGTCCAAAACTCCTATAAAATCCTGAAATAAGAGTTTAATTTTCCAAAGTACCTCCAGGTGGCGAGATCTAGAATTGGGAGGCTCGTCATCTCCAAAAACCAGCTCCTTGCTTGACTCGTCCCAGTGCCAGAAAAAGGGGCAGGCAGCCAAGACCCGCATCCCCAAACTCGATGCTACACTGCCAACCTCAGCTCCGCAGGCATGGGAAGGTAGAGGGACCAGCTGAGAGACGTGGGGAAGAGAAGAGCCTTGGAGGCCCTGATGGTCCTGGCATACCACAGCTAAGCCAAGGCCATGGGGGAGCCCACAGGACAAAGGCAAAACAGGGAAGAGAAGACTTAAGGATCTTGTCGGGTCCTTTTGTGCCCATTTGTAAAAGGACAGCAGAAAGTTCGGCGTGCACTGGAGATATGGAAACAGGCTTCATATGAGCCTGTGTTTCATGACTAATGGGCTCCAGTGTCTGCAAATGTTAAAGCAGGGAGATTTTCCTGTAGTTGGGATGTTTATAAGATCCCTCCCCTACGTGGAGTCACGAGTGTTCGACAGAGGTTGATCCGACAGGTTTTCCTCTCAGACTTTCTCCCCTCTCGCCAGCTATACGTTTTTATGAAACCCGACTGACATTCAAGATTGCTGCTCCTCTGTCAGATTTGATCAAAACTGACTCCTGACTTCAAAGTTACTGGGCTGGGGGACAGGGGAGGGAGGCACACGCACAACGCGTGATGCAGCGGATGCTGAGTATTGCATCTCCAGTGGAGAAGGGCACTTTCTGCAAGCTGAGAGTAGGCACATGAATGGTTCCCCTTGCCCAGCTGCTGGCTGGTAACTTGTCAGCAGTGGCCACCTGGTTGCAGGTCTCCAACCAAAATCTACTGTTACAAATGTTTTCCCTGAAATCCTTAGAGACTAGAAAAGAAAAAATCATTTACTTTTCTGTGCCTTTCTCCCTGTATGTGCTTTTCTCTTCATGTAGATGATGCTCACCTACGTCTGGTCAGTCTTTTCCTCCTTGCAGTCACTTCCCATCTTATGAAGGGGAGGAGGAAGTTCTCAAGCAATGAGAGAGTAAAATTATTTTAAAGGATGAGAAAATGTAATTGAAAAACCACATCAGTTGGCCAGGGTCTTGGAAGCATGTGTGTACATAGCTGTAACGGCTACCAGGAGGAAACTGACTGCATTTCAGGTGGACACTGATCCTTTAATGTAGGGCTGAGAATAATATTTATATGCTGACTCACTAAGATTTATGTTTCAGTATAAATCACACATGCACTTAAAAAAAAAAAAGAAAAAAAAGGCAAAATGTACATAACATAAATCAGTTGTACTATGATCCCACAAGCTTTTAGACAAACACATGCACATTCATTCATTATCAGGGATGTTCGTCCATGCAGGGCCATCAACAGAAGAAAAATAATGATAGTAGTAGTGATTTGATGACCCTAGACAAAGCACTTAACTCTTAACGCCCCCACAGCTTCAGGAAAGCTTAGACCCAAACTTAGCATTCCCAGTCGCATAATTTGAGTAATTGGCTGAACCAGAGCCCTGGATCTGGATACTTGTAACTTCAGGGAATCTGGGATCTGAATGCAAAGCCAGACTTTGCAGGTCTGGCTGTCATAAGCCCCACTATTCCTCTAGGACAAAGCCGAGCACCCTCCTTTAATTCCTTCTTGGGTCTGCATCTCTGCTCAGCACGTTCTTTCTGCCTTGTTTATTTAGTCTATCTTGGATGACAGTTTTTCCCCCTGTCCCTTTGCCAGCACAATTTACTTGGAACACAGTGCCCCACTCTGCAAATACTGCTTCTCATTTACTGCTTTATGAAGACATACAGACGCCTGCGAGCACCGGACATCAATAAATTAAAGTGCTGTTACTACTATTATTGTTATCACTGTATTATAGCGGGGGCAGCGTGAGACTTGGTGTAGGGCCTGGGATGGATGGGAAGCCAGAGAGGGGAGGAGGAGGTGCACGCGGAGGTATTCGAGGAATCTTCTGCGGCACCCAAGTCCGAACAGGGCGAGCGAGGCTCCCCTCCTTTGGGAAACGGGCCTGGGACACGTGGTGGTGGCGTGGAAGGAAACCAAAACCCAGACGGAAAGGCAGGCGTCTGTGAGGCTCTCGCCAGCAGGCTGTTTTACAGAGAGTCACCCTTGCGGTGTTTTTCCTCCACATTAATGAGAGCAGTGAGGGTGCCAGACACGACCTGGGAAGCTTCAGCTCTGTCTCCCAAGGAGCTCGGCTAACCCACGTGGTGTGGCTGGGAAGGATGGAGACGGATCTGACTAGCCCACTCTGAGGAGGAATGCAAACACAGCCTGGACTATAAACCACTGGGTATTTTAGTTGATGAAATTTTGTATTATTAACAGAGATGTTCATGTGCTTGGAGTTTAGCGCATTCTTGGGTGCCACACTAGAGGGAGGCCTGAACAGGGCTCTGATCCTGCAGAATAAAACTGTGTGCCTTCATCAAATTAAAGACTATTGTAAAGTACACTCAAAAGAAACCTAAATTTTAGCTTCAGTAGTGGCCCTTAATGATAATTCCTTATCAGAGGGAGCTTGATTTCCCTATCTGAAAAGGTCCTTTAATGTAGTTTTATGCAGCTGTTTTCCTATGTTCCCCCCACAGTGAGATAAGCAAATTGAGCCTTATTACACTAGATTTTTCAATTGACTTTCAAAAGTCACCTGAGAATAGTCATGAAACAACTCAGCAAGTAGACAAAAAGCGCCTGTACACAAGCGAGTAGAGCAAAAAATGTCAGAAACGAAGCACAAAGCCCTGGAAAAGAGATGGGCTCCATGCGCCCATCAGAGAAGGGCCCACGAGGAGGCAATACCTGTAGGTCTGGTGGCTGTGTCCCTCCTCCTGTTCCAAGAGGCAGGTGGTCGGGTCAGAAGAACTGGAATGAGCGGATGTCCTCAAGGCCACAGCTGCGATGCCCACAAGCGGGGAGGAGAAATTGAACAGCACTGAAGCAATCCGGTGGGAAAGGTACTCCTGGTTGGGGGTCACGTTGATGATGAGCGGGTTCTGCTGACATGACAGCTCATGTGTCCCTAAGGGAGGGGGGATCAAAAGAAAGAAGGCACTAGCTCAGCTCTGGTAATATTTACTTTGCTTCTGATTTTTCCCATTGCTAAGATCCTCCCCTCCTGCTTTCCCATGCCTCTGGACACATCAGACAAGCTTGGAGCTCAGTGCGAAGTCTGGGAAGCAGAAGAGGCTGGGAGCTGGGATGGGAGCACCAGCACCTAACCCAGTGGAAGCCTAGCCATGCTGGGGGCTCCTGGTGTCCCTGCCACAAGAGCAACAGCTCTCATCTTTAACAGCAGTCAGGAGCCAACAAGCATAACCCTGCTCACACCCACTGCACTTGTGGGCTTCCAAATCCAGCCTTGGAAAGAAGGGAGGGGAATTCAGGGGCCAGAGAGGGAAAGTGGGGGGGACACAGGACTGGTGCTGCAGCCCATAGGACACTCACCCAAAGAGTGGTTCAGCCCATTTACGTCACTCAGTTGGACAGTGACAGTTGGCTTGCGCTGGTCACTTGGGATGGTGCCATCAGATGCCAGGAAAACCAAGACGGAGGTAGGCACTCCCGGCCTGTGGAAGCACACCTGTATGAGAAGGCAAGGGAGACCCTGAGAGCGGGCGGACAGCAGAAACACTTCCCCGCAATGAACTGCAGAGGCAATCTTTCTGGTCCGATACAAACGAGAGGGAGAGAGAAAGAGTGAAGGCAGAGGGAGAGTGGCACCAGGTCTAAGGGGCCAGCAGATTGCAGGTGGACGGAGCAGTGAATAGGTGGAAAGAGCAGGAAAGGAACGGGGGCAAAACAGAGTGTGAAAACAGGCAGAAGCAGTGGGGACACACAGAAAGAAAAATCAGGAATACAGTCCTTTCCCACCTAATCTTCCTCCTCCCCTTTACCAGTTTTCCCCGCGTGCATCAATCCTTGCAATAAATTTATGGCATCTTCCCAGATCTACAATGCTTGTTACTCTTAACCTTGAGCAACACCTGATCCAGGGCCAGATAATCCTTTTTTCAACCTTCCTAGCTAGACTCCGACTTCCACACCGCATGGTGCGGACTGGGCATGTGAGGCATCCACAGAGCATAACTACCAGCTGTGCCACTGAAACGTTTCCATTAAAAACAAAAAAAGGCCCCAGTACCCAGAGCGACTGCACACCGTCTGTCAGCCAACAAGTGGAAAGATTTGTGGCAGGAAGTCCTGCCTATTAGAAAAGCTGACAGCTCCCCACTTGTCTAGGAGCCCTGAAGGCTACACGAGACAGCCGGGAAATTCATGGCATCAATCACTGCAGAGCAGACGTCCTTTGGAAGTAAGAAGATAGAAATGTTTTTCTCCCCCACCCCAGTACCCCCCACCCAGTGCCGCCATGTGTTTTGATCCAGATCCACCCTACGGAGTGTTTTTGTGGAATCCAGGCTTAAAGTGAGCCCAGAAATTCAAGGCAAACTATATTTCAGAGGAGGGCAAGTCCCTGCTGGCTAGGCACAGTCTCACCGGGGGTTTGCCCCGCTGGGAGGAGCAGCCCCGCAGAATGGCCCTTGCAGCTTGGCGCATCCCCCAGGGGCTGAAACTGCCCCAGTGGTCTGTACGTGCCAGGTGTCCACCTCCAGTCCGAGTGCAGAAACCGAAGGCAAGGGGGAGAGAAAGGGAAGGGGAAGAGAGGGTACAAAAAACAAAAGCTACCAAACAAACCACAAATGAGAAGATGAGAAGACAAAAAAGAAGAAAAAGAAAATCTAGCAGTGCTCAAAGCCCAATACGGAGCAGGAAACCTGCTCTGAGGAGTCTCCCAAGCCGGAAAGCTGCAGCTTGGCAGGAGCTGGCCAATTTTAGCCAAGCCTCCTGCTGCCCACTCCTCCAAATGCAGTTCCTCAAAGGGGAGGGAAGATGTTTTGAGGAGTAAAGTGAGGCTTTCCTTGGACTACACAGCTTGAGGTAGAAGGTTTCGCCTTTCCCTTCCTACTGTGTATCTGTTCAGAGATGAGGGAAATTGTGGCCCTGAGTTAGAGCCGCAGCAGCCGACTTATCTAACTAACATCCCATTTATTCTTCCTTTTCTCATAATATGTGCTTGGCCACAGTGGGCAATATTCTTAATCTTTTTCCTTCTTCCCCCCCTTTTCATTTAATTTCCTGTGTGTTACACACCCTGACTTGCTTCCAAGTGATTTGGATTCCTCTCTTCATCGGATGCACTGGAACCCAAAAACAGAGCACGGCCACAAATCTGCAAATCGTAATGATCCCCATCTGCAGATGGACCCAAGGTGCCTGGTGGAAGGTTCGTTAGGTGGCACAGACATTTCCATGTCCTGCTCTGGCCCTAGTTCGCTCACAGCTTGGTGCCTACAGCAGGACCCAACGTTTCCCCTGCTCGTTGGTGTCACTTTTTGAGAAATGCTGTAGGAATCAATTCCTACTCTGTGATGAGACTTGTGATGCCATTTTAATGCAGGTGACACAGGTGCAGCTTTAAAATGACCATGGAAGTGCATGGGCACAAAACTGTGCATGTGGATGTACATGCATGCATGAACAGCACGATTCCTGTTTGTGCAGGCGGGCGTGCTGGGCAAACTGTGAACAAGAATCTGTCTTTCCCAACCCAATATGTTACCAATCAGGCAAAATCTATTAAAAAAAAAAAAAAAGAAAGAAAGAAAGAAAGAAAGAAAGAAAGAAAAAGGGCATATTTATTACTAGTCCATAAATAATTTTATGGGCAGAAAATAATAGCACTCCTAAAGAGAGCATGGAGAACCAGTAATGAAAGTCTTTAATATAAACATCCATAGAGGAAGAGAACTGACCGCAAGCTCCAATAAAACTGGAACACGCTTTAACCCCTGGTGAGAAGTGGAAAGCAAGCTTTCATCTAGGTAGGACAGAGAGGGAGATTTCTGCTTTCTTGCTAGCAAAGGAAGAAAGGAGGTACATATGTCATGGTCTATGCCTGAGAAGGAAGCCAGAAAATAGGTTTTAAGCACACAGACAGGGAAGGAAAAAAAAAATCCAGTTAAAGAAAGTTCTTTAGAGAGGCAGAAAAAGTTGGAGAAGCAGAGGACTGAGAGGTAATAGCAATGTTTATTGACTAAGGTTTGATGATTCACTGAGTCTTCAGAGTGTCTCATCAACAGTTCCTCTCTAGACAACCTCGAGCAAAGCAGGGCAAGGTGCCCCTCATAAACTGTAGAGGAAAAAGCAAGCCAGCTCACAGCTTTCCAGTAACACAAGGCAACAGCCACAAAACCTCTAAACTAGGGCTGCGGTCAGAAAATCAACGCTGTAAAAATCGCTTGGCCTAATCCTCTCCCGGCCTGCTCTGTCCTCCTCCTCCGCCTGCCATGACGGAGAGGTTTGACCCTGCCTCAGAGCGTGGGGAGTCACRGGCCAGCAGCCGGTCCATGCTCCCCTCGGCCACCCCCACAGCACTGGGCGCTCTCCCAAAGGCAGCCCACGGCTGCGGAGGCAGGCCTGGAGCCCACCATCAGGCTGCAGGACCCGGCAGCTTGGAAGTATAGAAATGCGTCCTTTAATCTGGAGGCACTGGGAGGGTAGAAGGACCTGCCTGCCAGGGCTGATTCACTCTGGGCTCAGGGTGCTCAGCACCAACCTGACATGCTCAGAACCTTCCAGGATGACAGCGTATATCCCAATGAAGTCAGCTTTCTGTCTTTAAGTGTGCTTTTTATTAAGTTGAAGAGAAAACATTCTGAACCTTATCCTGGCATGTACAGAAAGCAGTCTTTCTCAGAGGTTCAGACAACAGGTCACCTCAGCCCTCCCTAAAGAGACTGCTCTTCCTATAACGCTCACAGCTTCTGAGCTATCCTCTGCTGCTATTCACAGCTGTGAGGAGTGAAGGCAACTTGGGCTTTAAACACAGTTAAATGGGCTTGTGCCCACCTTCTGCTGGTGTAATGGCACAGCCTGACTGCAGAGAATTGTCAGAAGCAAATTGTTGTTTCTCAACTTCAAAACATTTCTGCAGGCTTCTGTTTTCAGGCACAACCCTTCTCTTGGCAACCTGCACTCAGAATAGRTTTGCTGTAACAGGTCCAGATCACAGTGTCAGTGGGGCAACCTACCTAAGTCACAGGCATTTGGATTTTGTGAAGAGTCAGTAGGATATTAAGTCCTATCTGAATAGTTTTTAAGGCTGACGTAGCTCTTGCTGAAGGACAACCCAAGGCAGAAAGGACTGGCCTTTGTCACTGAAATTCTGAAGCAAAAACAAGCAAATCCTTCCGTGCCTGAACACACACCCGTACTTACCTTGAGCCAAACTCTCTCATTATCCAAGGGCATCCTCTCCCCATCTGGATCTTGAGCGTTGCCTTGGCTGGAAGTACAAGGGAACCAAGCAGCAAGGGAAAGGTCCTTTGGCACATCATGAAGGTGGGATTTACATACCTGGAAAGGCAAGACTTTTTTTTATCCCAGAAGGAAGCAAGGAAAATAAGAGAAAGATAGAATTAAACAGCACCTACACAGCCTCAAGAAAGAGTCAACACAATGTGAAGGAGAGAGAAGGGCCCCAAGTCAGTTCCTAGCATGAAGAAAATTGGGATGTGGGTTCCAGAAGCAGGAGTGGCATCTCATCGCCTACACATATGCACAGGAGACTTTTGCCCTTTTGAGGTGTTGTAAACATGCCTTTTTGAAGTACCTTGTGGTTTCTGTGGGGCTGAGCAAGAAAGAATGAGCTAGGCTGTAAGACAGTAGGAAAGGCCATGGCCTCCAGATTTTGACTGGACTAACAGGATCTAAAGATGMGATTCATTTGCCCAAACACTAGCCTTCAGTGCCACTTGATGCCCTGGGGTATCCGTGACATCCACCTAGTGCTGACTGTGAAACCTAGGAGACACTTGTGCCCTTCTAGAGGGGCAGACACCAGAGCCCAGGGCTTCTTACTAGACACATATCTGGGCAATTTAATCATGCTCTGGGTCTCAAGAGGATGGTTCCTTGCATTAAGTCAACAGAAATGCATAGGGACAAAGAGCTAAATGTATTCCTTCTCTACAGATTCTTTTTTTCACCCCTTCTTCAGCTCCTCAGGAAGGAATATGCAAGTATATTAACATTTATCATGCAAAATCCTATCCTAGATCTCCAGGCCCTGCTCCAAAGATGGATATGAAAGATGGAAAATTTTCCATTGATTTTTCATTGGCTTCAGATCAGACATTTTGAGAACAGCACAGATGCTGATGTATGAATGATTTTATCCTTTCAGGCCCTGACCTTATAAGCTATTAGACTTATGGGTTTTTTAAACAGACATAATGGAACTACTCACACCCTCAAAGTTATGCATTTAATTGGTGGGATGAGGGTGGTCACTGCTTAGCAAACTTCATGATTCAGGGGACGTGCTTCCTGTTCTGATAAAATACCCCTCTGCATATTGCAGTTCCTAGTTCTATAGACTACTGAAAAAGTGGGGCATAAGAAAAGCCCAGGTCTTCTTCTGGCTCTCTGCATGGGAATACAGTAGTCAATGAATACTTCCAGAGCTGCTCATTTCTGCCTCAGTAAACTCCTGCAGCAGTGAGTTCCACAGCTTAACTACATGGACATTGCTAGAAAAGTCTTTTCTTTTGTCATGCCTTCTCTCACCTTCACAACAGGCTCCCCGGTCACCAAAGAAACAGGAC
The DNA here is from genome assembly GCF_003343035.1 of Apteryx rowi. NCBI lineage: Eukaryota > Metazoa > Chordata > Aves > Apterygiformes > Apterygidae > Apteryx > Apteryx rowi. The sequence continues at coordinate 670,500 of NW_020450927.1, read as the reverse complement.
ATGACGTCTTATCCTGATGGGAGGCATAGGCTTTTGCTGCCCACTGGTCAATGTATCCTTCAGGGGTATAGAGACCACAGTCCAGGATGCTGCTTGCTTTCTCAAAAGGCTCACACTCTCCATCCCCATCATGCACATAGCATAGGCTTGGCTCCCCTGAAAAGAGACCACAGATGCCCTGTTTACCAACCAGGTTCAAGGCACACACGTCTTCCTCCTCTCCTGGGCTCTGTAGTACTTTGACCAGGACCACCTTGCAAGGCAGTCTTGTGAGAAGGATCTGGACACACACTCTACCCAGAGAGAGTCCCAGAGAGCAGAAAGGTGCATACTGAGATTAGCTGCCAATGAGGCTATGGCTGGCAGGAACCATGCTGGCCATCTGGCACAGGGATTTCCCATTACAAGGAATGGACAAGCTCCATGGATCATTCTGGCTGAAGATCCATTGTCTTGCAGTGAGGTAAGTCACCACATGCTCTGAGAAGTGTTATCAGAGAGGTGTGAATAGTGCACCATTTTGATTCCTGTCTGGAAAGGATGAGTCTATCCATTTGGACTCACCAACACAGTTGAAGCCTTTTTCCTTTTTACACATCCTGGAACAGCCATCTCCATCCAGCAAATCCCCATCATCACATTCCTCCTCCAAGCTCCTAAGAGGACAAAACCAAATGTGTTAACACTGCCCCGACTCAACACTTCCTGGGTGCTTCAGCCCCATGAGGAGTGAGGACTCAGCCTCTTGAGTCCATTTACACAGGACAAGGGAGAAGAGGAACAATCCCAAGTAATAAGAGAGAGGAGAGAAGAGACTGTATCTTCTCAGGGGACGAAGATGGGTGGAAAACACAGAGTATGGAATAAGTCAAGTCTATACCATGTCTAAAGGCTGAGGCAAGAACTATGGCAGAAAATGAAGCTACATACAACAGATAAAAGTGAGTAAGAATGCAGCAGCAGGAACTGGAGAAAGCTAGTGTTGGAGACAGTAGAAGGTTCTCCAAGATGGGGCTGGTGCTTCAGTGGGAGCTGGAGAAGGAGAGGGAGGGGAAGAGACAGGGAGAAATTTAGCCAAAGATGGGACAAAAATCAACCCTGAGATGACAGGCATGGCATCTCAGCAGAAAACAAAACAAAAACCCTATACAGTTTCCATGAGAAGGTTCAGTCCCTCTACCAGAAAAAGTAGATCTGATGGGACAAGCTGAAAGAAATGCCTTGATTCCTACATATTCATACATGCACAACTACACAGAGTTATGCACCCTAAAACACAAGGAGAAAAAGCTTCACATACATACATTTTATGGTGCCCACCTATCTCCATCCATATCTAACATGAAAAATTAACTGTTCCATTTTCCCATCTTTGGCTATTCCACACAACTGTGGAAAAGGAAAACTTCAATAGACAAGGCTTCCTATAAGGCCTTCCCCTCAGCAGTTCAGTGACAGGAATGTTTGTCATTTCTCAGCAGGCTTCTGCCCATTTCTGCTGCTGCTTCTAGTTTTCTATTGAAGCTGACAATGGAACATAATGTGGTCATTTGCTCTCTCTGAACCAAGTCTTCAGCTGGTATAAATTCACACTAAAACTATATCAGATTACATCAATTTAAGATCTAGCCCCACTATAAGCCTTTTTCCCTTGGTGGGTCTTATATGGTACCACAATCCCTCCTGCACTTGCTTTAGCAAAGGAAAAGCAGGCAATTAAGACAGCTGTTTGCAAAGGAAAATGATTCTGAGTAACCTGGAAGTTGAAGTCCAAAAAAGCTAAAATATCAAAATTTGGCATAATCATCCCAGACAGGGCAATTTAACCATTGGAATTGCTCACTGTAGGGTGTGGTGCATTTCTCAACACTTGGAGTTTTAAGCAGAGAGCGGACAGCTCTTTAAGCACACCAAGGTCTATAGGGCTGCGTTTGCTGCAGAATCTATCTGTGCAGGGCTACCATGTGCCCTGTGCAAAAGGTTACTCTGGATGATCCCAAAGATGGATCCCACTGGAGTCACACTCTGTGACTGTTCACCGAGAGGGGCCAGAATCCAAGCACTGCAGCCACCACACACCAACAGGGAGAAAGTTCAAGTTAGACCCCTCATCCAGACCCTGCTCCTCACAAAGACCAACTCCATCTTCTATTGACATGGCATTTTATAAAACATAAGCTTTTAGTCCAATCTGCTGCAAGCATTCTGTGCTGCTGTCTTCAGCCAAGTGTTCCTGGGTGGAGGACCAACCCAGCGCTTCTCTTTAGGGCAGGATTACCTGATAGCCTAAAGAACCTCTCTTGAGAGAACGGGATTCTTGACTTACGTGGTCACCTTTCCATCCCCACAGTAGGGAGCGCCATGGACATGGATTAGCGGTGGGGAGGCTTCTCCTAAGGTTGTCCCAGAGACTGCCTGCACCTGGTAGCGATACACCTGCCCAGGTGTGACTTCCCTGCAGAAACACAGAGGACTCATACAAAAGCAGGAAAGAACAACCAATACATCTGCAGCAGATTTGTTCATCACAGTTATAGCAATCACATGTTTGTACTCAGGCAGCATCATAGTCTGACATATGTCTTCACATTCTAAACTGCCAGAGGCAGAGACTGTGGGAAGAGGGTTTCTGCCAGGTCATGCAGAGGAGCCTGCCATTTATTTCCCTAGGCTTAAGCTGGGGAGAAGTTGCATTAACTCGAACAATCATTTTACTGGTCATGTTTATGGGGAAACATTTCTAGGTTTAATAAGTTCCTTCTAGTTAGATTCAGCTCCCTGGCAAGGGTTGTGCTAGCGCAATGGGCCTACAACAAGCTTACTGAAGCCTTCTCTTGATGCTGAATATGGAATCTGTTCACAAGATTGAACATTGTAATACCTGTACACAGCATTCATGGGTCCAAATGCAGAACCTGAGAAGGTCATCAAAACTAATGCAACCACCCACTTGGCCTATGATGAAGCAATCTTTCCACTCACGTGTCAGCGAACTTGCGGTGTGCTTGCGCCATCGTGGCAGGGGAGCCATTAGAAAACGGAGGATCACGGAGGACTCGGTATTGTATCAGTTTGCAGGTGGAGCAGAGAGAGCTATGAGGCATGGAGGTCAACAGGGCTGTATCTATCTCCATCCTCTCGTCAAAGGTGTAGATTTTGACTCCAGACACCTTCTTAGGGATGTTGAGCTTCACGGTCAAAGGGACATCACAGAAGGTGTCTAGGGGGCCCAAATGGATGGATTCTCCATGCTCTGTTAGAATTTCAATGTCAGACAGTGCCTTGGGAGAGTCCGTGGAGAGATACGTGGTCCAGAGCGTGAGGGAATCTGGATAGACAGGGTGCAGGAAGCGCAACTCCAGGATGCAGCCGTCGGGCTGGGGGCAAGGCACAGTCATGTTCATATGATACAGGTGGAGCTCTGGACTCCAGGCCTGCAAGCTGGGCTCACAGGGCTGATCCACATCTGGGGGCCCTAGACAGAGGGACAAGGAGGAGACTGATGAGAGCTAGAGGACAGTTGACTTCACAGGAGACCCAGAGTGGCAATCTGCCCTACAGGTACCTCATAGACATGGGATCTTATGCATCTCTACACTATAGTTGCAGGTTCCTTTGCTACACAACAGCTGCGCTGTTGTGTACCCACCACAGGCATGTTCCAAAGCTCATAGTATCTGCCCGCAAATCCCAGGAAGCAATAAACAGCAATAGTTTTCCAGCTACTGGATACAGACACAAACACTGGCTCTGCCAAGCCTAGTATGTCACAGCCCTCTAACAAAATGGGAGATATGGACAACAGTACCCACACTACAGCTGGTCTCAGTGCCACCGGCAGCTCTAGTGACAGTCTGGACACAGCTGGGGAGTGCATGAAACTTGCTCCGTCGTCTCATGGGGGTAGAAGGCCTGCCAAGAGGGCATCTGATGCCAGTGCCGTAAGACTTTTGAGTCCCTGAAGCTGAATGGGTTTGGATAGAGTACAGAGATGCTAAGCAGAGCAAAGACAGACTGAAGCTTTCCTGCAGCAGTAGCTGAAGGATCTTGTTTCTTCTGGGAGAGTGTTACAGGCACATGCTGGAATAGGTTGTGGGCAGGAAGGGGCCACATCCAAAGCAAGTCAGGGAAACAGGCTCTGGAAGGCTGTTTTTCCACTGGGACCTCCAGAATGATGCCCAGGCAGACCTCAGATCTCCAGCCTGCCTCCCTTGGTGAGYGAATTAGCACTCAGAAAAAGAAATGAACAGTGTTGGGCTTTTAAGTCTCAAGAAGTATCACCTGATTTCATCATCCTGTAGTAGAAATACCCTTGTCTTCATCAAGCACTGCAAGCATTTCTTAGAGCTCAGCACCAATTCAAAGCCTGCATCCATTTAATACTGTTCTTCTAAAAATGATAAAACCTGTCTCTTTTCTCACCAGAGCAATCATGCATTTGTGATTATCTTCTTTGCATGAGCCTGCAATTATAACATCCAATACTTCCAGAAGCAGTTCTAATTTGCCAGTGAACCAGACAGGCAGGAAAACGAGAACCACTAACAATAAATGAACTAAGCTTTGATTTGTTTGGTTTCAGTTAATAAGCACAAACTTGACTTTTTTTTTTTTTTTTTTTTTTGTGCAACTTGGGATCCTAGTAGGAGAGATACTTCCATAATCTACCAAATCTAGAGGTGAGTTTCAGGGGATATTCAGGGGATTCAGGGAGAATCTCAGCTACATCCTGATATTCCTGTTCTCAAAGCATGGGCTTCATCCCAAAGGGGCAATACAATCCACATTGTACTTTCTCAGCAATCACTCTGGCACATTTTCAGTCAACATCAGTGGCTCAGAAACACATGTGGAAAGCACAGATCCTCTGGCTCCACATGGTTCAACTGCAAATGCACTACAGGCAGCCCATTGGGATCATTTCACCTGGTCTCCTGCCTCTTCTGCCATGACCTCAGAGGAGATGATACAGCATGAAAAGCCCAAAAGCCCTTATTGCAACTGCTTGCTGCTGCAAGCCACTGTGCCCAGGTAGCCAGTGAGGTGGGTCTCCAAACTAGCATCTGGCTCTTAGCACAAGAAAAGTTGAGCCAACCTGATCTCCACCTTGCCATTGAAGAATTGTGTCCAACCCAGATTGCTCAGAAGTTGTTACGGACTTACTGGGATTAAGCAAGGGGATCATACCTGCTACCTTTGGACAGGGCTATCTCAAAGCCTGTGAACGTCCCTGTTGTTTTGGGTGAGGCCCTGAGATCTATATAATGTTAGCCTTTTATTTCAATGAAATGTGCCCCCCCTCTGCCCAGTGTCTCTTCCTTACACCTTTCCGGGAAGCGACTGGAGTTACTCTCATGGTGCCAGGGTTTGTTTGCCAAAAAACAGCTGGCAGGGTGCCTCCTGGGCACCTGAAAGTCCTTCCTACACTAATGAGCTGCAAGAAAAGCAGTTTCTTTTTCTTTTCCCAGCAACATCTCATCTCTGTCTGGGGGATTCAATGCCAGAAAAAGAGAGAAGGACTTTACCTTCTGCCTCCTCTGGGGTCCAGTAGCCAGAGGAATCACAGACCCGAGGGGAAGAGGCCTCATGGACATACTGATGGAAAGTGCCATCTTCAGCACAGTCTTCACAGAGAGTGTCAGGCTCCCTGCAGACCAGAGAGAGAGAGAGAGAGAAAGAGAGACAAAAACACCTGCATGTATAATCATGACTGACTCATTTTCCATCCAGTTTGTCCAGGCATGATCAGATGGGAAGCTGGAAGACCAAAGAAACTAAATTCTCTGGAAGCTTCTTGGCATGTCCTTTTGCTTAGAATAAGCTCTGACAAAAATAGGAAAATAAGAGTGACCTTACACAAGCTAGGTTTAATCCCTTCTCTTCTACAGGCTCTCTGAGTAGTCTTAGATGAGCCGTTGAGTCGTCTGTTCCCCACCCATGAAGTGGAACTAATAGACTTCATGCTTCTTGGGGCAATCACCTCTGTAGGAGGGTAGGTGCATTTGGGCCTATCCCAGCTAAGTTCCAAACTAAGGTTTTTTTTGCTTTCAAGACTACTATGATGCCAAGAAGCCACAACAATGTCAATTAAAGAGAGTCCCATTGTGCTAATCAGGAAAGAAAAGAGGACTTTTCCACAATAACTGCCTGCCTCAGTCATTCTCCTTGGTTAGTTTGTCAGCAGGAAAAGCAGAAACCTCCCTCGTGGGCCAGCTCGTGAGCTGTTTATGAAAGGGATCACACAACGGGTGAGAAGCAGGGGCTGGATCTGATGATTCAGCGTCTGCCTTCTAGGTCCATTTTTTCCTGCTCCTAAACTGCCCCACTCCCCACCAAAGCTCTTTGTTTGAATGATTTGAGTCCACCCAGCCATCAGAGCCTCTCCGTGCCTGGTGGGATAACAGATCCGTGCTCTCATTTCCTCCGCGAGGAAAGGTCCATTATGGAGAACATTGTTTCTTTGAAATGGCTAGCGAACACAGATTCAGCAGTTGCCCTCAAACACTGGTTTTCTTTGAACTGGGAAGGACAGCTTTGTGAAGGAGCTTTAAAACATGTCTACAAAGCTGTTTGTTTATCTTTAATATATGCTTCAGGTCCAATAATAAAAGCACAGATCTATATCCTAGCAAAAGCTGAAACACTTTAGTAAAGGGAGCTGCTGAACGGAGGCATTAGCTGGTGTCATATTCAGGTCTCGGGGACTATTTTCCAGGCCAGGAATAATCAGGAGAGTATAGCAGGCCAAAGCCAGAGGGTTTTTCATTGCCATCACAGGGCTCCAGACTTTTGCAAACCGATTTTAAAAAGTGGCCGGTACCTACCTTCAAGACGAAAACCTCAAGAACCAACTGTCTCTAGATCTCCAAGCACCAACCCTCCCAAATCACACTCAGGGGATTACAGATGTGTGGTCACATCACCAGAGGTTGGTATACCCACACGTTAGAGAGGGAGAAGGAAGAGTAGCAGCCTTGGACCCCAGGACTACATGTGGCTTGCATGCTGAATGATTCAGGTTCCTCAGCACAGTTTCTCCAACTTGAAAAGTTTCCTAACCTACCCCCAGTTACACAGCGAGTCCTTGACAGTGCTGGGAATGAAACCCAGCTCCTGTGGTTCAAGCTCCCTGCCTTAACCACAAGGCTGCATTTCCTCCTGGTAAATGGCTAGTTTATACAATAAGTGCTAAATGAAGCTCATTTTTCATTCCGTGATTGCGCTCTTGGGTTTAAAAATTGGCATCGTCTCCTGATGCTCTTTGGCTTCCTCTCCCGGCACCCCGACAGCAGAAGGCTTGTGGGAGAGCCCACGTGCAAACACAGCCGTCAGAGCAGTACAGCTCTCATGTTGGTGGGCTCTGCTGGAGTTGGCAAGGGGGGAAAAGGGGCTGAGGGGGAGGCTGGGCCTCATTTCCCCCCATCACCAGGGCAGCTGCAGAAATAGCTACTCAATCCCCACCACCGCCAGCACAAAAGGCAAGACTTGCCAGTTGGCAGGCAGCGCGAGGGATATGCCAACCCACCCTCGTTGCCTTCACTGACTCCTGAAAAGCCCTCCCTCCACTGCCTGCCTGCCCCCAGCTCTGTGCCAAGCAACTTCTGCAGTGGATCCCTGTTCAAATAAACAGTGTTAGACAAAACAACCAGCACACAGCTCGTGAGGGCTCCAGTTTTAGCAGGGGACCAGAGGAAGCACCACAAATGGGGTGTGCATCTCAGGGAGCCTTGCGAGGGTTTCTTGGCTTTTCCAGCAGGCAGAGGGTTCCTGAGCAAGCCTGAGACCATTGCAACAGCGGATCTCTCCCCTTTTCTCTTACCTCTCATGTATGACGCCACTAATGGGAGGCAGCCAGTAGATGCTGAGGGAGTCCTGTGTCTGCCCTGTGACCATCGGGGGAATGGGGATGGGTGCAGGCTTCTTGCTCTGGCCCCAGCGCTGGTACACCAAGTCCAGGTAGCAATGCATMCGGGCCACTTGGTTGGGAGTGAAGGTGTTGGTGCAGTCATCATCTGGGGGAAGAGAGGGCAGGTTGAGGGTGACAGGAATCAGCTAGCAGAGCATGGTGGCACATGTGCTTTCTGATCACCAAGGCCTGTTTGTGGGACATCTGTGAAGACCTGGGGGACACCAGCATGTGGTGGCCAGCCTGCCAGCACTATCTCATGTCATGTGTTCCCAATGCCACAAGATGGCACTGCCTCAGCAGCTCGACAACCCTGCACTTGTCATGGCTGCATGGGAACACCAGGACTCTTCATACTGCTGTAGCCTCAGCAGGGTCCTCAGAGCTCATCACCTCACTCACGCCAGTTTTTACACCTTGGCAGTGCTACCATCTCAAGGGAGTTGCACTCACTTACCAGAAGTCAAAAGAATTGCTCTCCAGGGCTCGGTCCTCCTGGGTTGCCAGGAGAAACACCAGCCCTCCCCCAGCATCCCTTTGAAAATCAAGCCAAAAGGGCTTAAACTGAAAGTCCAAAATTTATATTAGGAACCTAATAAGATGTTGCTTCAGGAGCTTAAAGCGGAGAATGAATGCATGCCACCAGACAGGCAAGACTGGACTCAGTATGTTTCCAATGATCCACAGAAAGGCAGGGAGAGATGGATGGAAACAGAGATCTCTGTGAAAAAGGGGCCAAGTTGTTTCTGCAAGCATGGACTATAACCATCCCTGACCATCAGGAGGGACCAAAGACCAAATTAGGTAGGGCATGAGGGAAGCAACTGTCCACAAAGTTGGAAGCAGCAAAACTCAACTTTACAGTGAAGATCACCCACTACAAACTGTAGCAAAAATTACTCATTACCTGTGTAACTCATATAGTTGTTGAAGGGTGTTCCAGTGAAGTGTGTCTGGCCACAGGTGTCATTAGTAGGGTCTGGATCCCGACAGAGTTTACTCTTTGGGGTCGGGGCAGTGTCAGCACAGAGGTCTCCAGTCTCCATAGAAGGAGTTGTCTCCCTGCAGGGATCGTCACAAGATTCCCGCTCACTCACTCCCTTAAAGACATGGTACAGCCCCAGGACATGTCCCACTTCATGGATCATGGTGTTTGTGTGRCCACGCATACCGTAATAAGCAGGATTGAGGACAACTCCACCTAAAATTATAAGCACGCAGAATATCATCAAGAGAAAGAGACACTGGGCAGCTGCTGTTACTCACCTTTGCTAGCAACAACTCTCTCATTGTGCTTTCTGGTCACAAATCAAGTACCAGATGGAGACCTGAAGATGGACGTATTCCGCATCTTGTAGGATTGGAAGAGAGCTCCTCTGCTTTAGAACAGGGTGGGTGGGTTTTTTTGCTTTTTGACATCCCCCCCCCCAGCTTTAATCATTTTAGTTTCCCTCTGTATCATTTCCTGTGTCTATAATTCCAGTGTCTGCTCTGGTTCACACTAACACACAACTCTAAATGGAGTTCTGAGTGGGGGCACCAAACAGAGACAAGCTGTGGCTTTACAGGGACCAATCTTTTGAACTAGAAGACAAGAGACCTTCCTAAGCCTAGACAGTTTACCTACAGGCCCAGGTGGCTAAAGCATGTATGTTCCCATAGCTGATAAAAAGAATGAGGTGCCTAACAAAGTACTGACACAGTTTTCTCTGTCAGCTAGAAGCAGCCTTCAGCACGAGTCCATTTAAAGACACAAATGCATTGCTTCTGGCCCCTACTGAGACAGCATCAGTGGTCTATTGCTTCATGGTCTGAGCCAAAGGACTAAATTCAAACTCATATGAGATTCCATCGCAATCCACTAAGCTCCTAGCACAAACCTGACCCTGAATTCACTGTGTATTTTGGAGTGGGATTTTCTAAAACAGAGTTTCTGAAGATCCCCTCCTTCTTTTCAGAGGGATCTGCATGTGGGTGAGGAGCACTCTGGGGACCATACCAGAACCTCCCATTCATTGCAGCTGCAGTGCAAATAGCCCTGCTCCTCTTCAACCAAGGCGCCCCGGACCTTTGACTCAAGAGAGCACAACAGGGTCATTAATCTCCAAGCCTACTTGATACAGGTTCACCTTCCAAAGATGCTAGAGCATGGGCACAGACTAAGCCCCAGTAGAGATCGCCCAGAGCTGCTCCCTAATAGTGACAGCAACAGCACGGAGCTGGATGGGTCCTGCACTTATCTTCACCTAAGCTGCTCCCTTGGCTGCAGGACCGGGTGTTTTCCTCTCCTGGCCAACTGCCTGCAAGTGAAAGGATGGGAAGAGCAAGGAGCAGTCACACTGAGGAAAGCCAAGGGGAGCAAAGCCTTCCCTTTGCACGCTACCAGGGTATCTGACTCCTGCCCCAGGATGCATGCCTTGTTCTTACAACTCTGTATTACATCTGCTGGGAAATTTTCCATTGGGGATGCTTGTGAATGAAACTTGTCTCTCTTTTTCTCTCTTTCTCTCCCTTGCTCTTTTTTTTTTTTTTTTAGCCTAAAAGAAAGCCTTTTTGGAAACTCTGCTTCTTTTCTCCCTATTTTGAAGCTCTTCAATGGCAATCTCTTACCCCTTCAACTTTTTTCTTCCTTGCCCCTCTCCCCACCTTTTCCATTTTGCCATAGAGTGGATGAGGAATGGCTGGGGGGAAGATTAGAGAGATGGAAGGGGGAGTAGATCCCAGCATGTGTCTAGGCTGACGCCAGGCAGTCAGGCAATATCTTTGCGGCACAGCAGGCTGTTTTTACCCAACTACTTTTAACCTAGACAGCTTGGATGGCAGCACAGCGAATAGTTGGCTCCAGCACAGTTTGCTCCCTCCATTGCAGGGCCCTGGAGGATTTATTGTGCCAGCTACCTCACAGCAAAACCTCTGCTACTGCATCTTTGCTGCTGATTGCTGCCCCTGCCAGTGAAGTTAAAATTGGCAGAGGGCCACCGTGCGATCCTGTCTCCAGCCACAGCGTAGACAGCTTGAAATTTGCTCCTGGATCAGCTCCGTACACTACTGGACTACCTCACGTCTTCAAGTACAGGGCATTCCTTCCAAGAGAGGGCTTCCTTCAGATCACAGTGTCCTTGGCAGGACACCAGCAGGACTAGGACTCCTTTGGTGGAGCCATGCTGGATGAACACTAGGTTGGGATTGGAAAGGGGCCTTCAGGGATGCTCTGAGCAATTCTCTTGAGCCCAACAGGGCTTCAAGAGGGTGAAGCAATAAGGGTAGCATCTTCTATAGCACATCCCACTTGCATGACTCATGGAGGGGCTGGGAAGTGACATTAACCCATGAAATGGCACCATTCCCTATTTAAATATTCATGTTGCTTATTCTTCCTCTTGTTTCCTTGGCACAGGGTGGATGTAACACCCAGAGCAGCTTTCTAGCCTTAGGCAAAAGACAGGTCACACAGTAGCTGTATTCCCTTTCACCCCAGCTGTAATGTCCCAAAGTAGAGGAGTCGTCCTTGCACTTCCCCTCAGTCAGTTCTTGGTCCTATAGCTCTCTGATTGGAGCTGGGCCACAAGGAGATACAGAGAATGACAAGTCCTGTGGGGCCTTCATGTTCAAGTGTGTCCCTGTCATCCATTAGGTTTTTGTATACCACTCCCCCTCCCAATTCCACTCAGGCAGACTGGTAAAGACTAGAGACAGCAGAGGGCACCCCACTGATGGAGAACCCAGTGGACACATAAAAAGTTGCTTCTCATTTTTAATAAAAATAGAGCATGAGAGAAGGGAGAGAGAAGAGAAAGAAAAGGCATCTCTGCAGCCAAACCCAAGCCTGAATAAGGCAGGGGGCTGCATGCCCAAAGGGCTGAAAGGAGGAATGTTCATGCAGAATGAAAGAAGTGTCCATAAATAAATGAGATATGAAAGCCCCACACTCATTCTGCAACACTGACCACAAGGAACAGGTCTGAGAGCTTGAGGCCTTGAGGGCCCTGCAGTCTAACAGTCCTCCTTCCAACAGAAACGCAAAGCTCTTGCCATGTGGAGGGAATAAACGGGACTCCAATAAGGGGAGGGAGAAAAGTGTTGCAAAGGCGAGATGCCAAGACTCCATACCCAGTCACTCCCTCCTCCCTGCCAGCTCCCCCTATTCCATTTCTCCCTCACACTCAACAAGGAGAGTCATATTTTCAGTACTATTTATAGCTAATTAGACGGAGGGATTAGAAACAGCATGAGAACTGTCTTTTTTCAGGAATATCCCTGTCCCTCTGTTCTCTGTCCCCACAGCTCCCTGGTGAGCAAAGGATTCTGGAGAGCTCCCAGTTTTGGAACAGGAAGTTGTATTTCCCTCTGCAGGGACCTCACTGTGAGGGCAAAATGTGGAAGTATTCCTAACATTCACTTGCAACAAAACCAGCCTCCACCTTCCCTTCTCTGCAGATCAGGCCTTCCCCCTCCCTTATTCCTCCCCTCTATCTCCTTCTGATCTGGTAGAAGGACTGAATTGGGCTTTAAGTGAAGTCTGCCTCTCACATCTGAGAACCAACCCAAAGAGGCTCCCCAAGGTCAGCATTTACATTGAGATTTTTAGCTTAGCTACGTACGGTCTCCATGACATTTAGAGAGTCCAGCACTCCAGAGCAGGTAAACCAGAGAGTTCCTTGGATTTGCCCACCAAACTCAGGCCAAGCAGCTGGAAAGCTGAGGGTCTGACCTCGCAAGATCCTGTCCTTTCAGATGAGACCTACCAGTTACAGCTGCAGAGCTGGTAACATCCCAAAGACCAAGCCCCAGCTCCACTCACACAGCAAGAGATGCCCAGTCCATAACTGCAGTGAATGATTTGCACTGGCATGGACCCCACTTCACCATCAAGCACACCTCCCTCAAAAGCCCCCAGTCCCAGGACCATGCCCTGGTTCTAACAATGATCAACGACAAATGCTGAAGGGCTCTTATTCATGACAGTCCCTGCAAAAAAAAAAAATTAAATGAATAAAAATAAAATAAAAAGAGGAAAAAAAAATCAAGCTGTGATCTTTTCTACTCCACCACCCTTTGAGGACAGCAAGACTACGGAGCTTGAAGGAACAAATGATAAGCAAGAAGCCCAAAGATGATGTCCTAATGGCATCTAAATGAAGATGGGTAGTATGAACCTAAAATCTTTTTTTTTTTTCTCTACAGAAGTGGGCTGGGAAGGAGCTGTTCTCTGGTCTACCAACACAGAACAGTTGGACAGGTGCAACAGAGCTCCAGCAATCCAGTGCCAGGTTCCTGGTTCACGGCTGTTGTGGAGAACTGATGCTCAAAACAACATGGGATCTTTGAACAGCTTTGAATGCAAACAAACCACAAACCTAAATTTGTATCACAGGCTCAGTCTTCCTCAAACAGTGAGTCATGGCAATTAATGGAACAAACCCATGAAAGTTAGTCAGACAGGAAGATGGCCATTGCATAAGGTACATCTGATGGAACAACTGGCCCTCCTTCAGGATCCACTGACCTCAGTCGGATATGTGAGCTGACCTCACCTTATATAACTACAGCAAGTAGTTAAAACATTAAGCATTCATGATTCTGTCTGTTGCCTTTCAACCATGTTTATGCAAAAAACATTTTACATGCAACTACATATAAAGTGTGTGAGACAAGGCAAAGACGACTGTGGAAAGCTAATTTTTTTTTTATAGCACAGGAATTTAACTCCACATTTTTATAGTTAAAAGATTTACTTGTAAATTTTCAGAAAATTAAATCTGGACTCCAAGCTGAAACACTATAAATTTGAGAAGAACTCACTGTGATTACGGTGGAAAGAGTGAGAGAAAGTATGGTTAGATAGAGCAAACACACCTGAGATTTTCTACCTCTGCTGCTATTTGTTTGCCCGCAAGCTGCCTCTGCCTACAAGCTCTACAGCAGCTGAAATACTGCTATAGAAATTTGATAGAGTAGTTCGCCCTCTCTCAGCCAGTCATTATCCCTTATGCCTCTATGACTGTTGCTGCTGTTCATTGGTATTGATACTGGGCTAAGATCAGTACTGAGCGCTACAGGAACACAGACCAGGAAGGCATCCTGGACTCAGAGTGCATGGCTCCAGGAAAATGCAAGAGGCAAATCCTGGTAGACTTGGCACATACGCAAATAGGAGATTGCACTCATAAGCAAGGCAGGCTGTACTTTGAGCACAGCACCAAAACCATTTATCATGTTTTGGATAGGTATGAATGCAAAGGAGAGATCTGACGAAGGCACACTTGTGGAGATTTCCAAGGCCAAGGCAAAGCACAGGAGAAAGCACTGAAAGAAGGGGGCACTGACTTTATGAGGCTGTGATGCAGAGCAGAACAGAGATAGGCTATGAGAAGCTTTGAAGGAGAAATGGGCAGATTTAATTTGATAGAGCTAGTTAAACTGCTGCCTCAAGAGTCGGGCCAATGCTCCTAACAGTGCATGTTTAGTGGAGGTCAGCAGAGAGAGGACCTATTTATCAAGGGGATCCAATGCTGCAGTTACAGTGAGAGACATGTTAAGAGACAGGACAAGAATTGTGATAGATGGGAAAGAGCATACTGGTCTAAGGAAGGGCGGGGGGAAGACCAGGTTCTTCAATGCTGAGTCTTGGGAGATGGTAAACCATCCCAAAACCTTCAGACAGAAATGTGAAATTCAAATTTAGTCAGGAAAATAATCTGAAGGAGAGCAATAGATCCAAGTCATCAGCATAGAAATGGTGTCTGAATTGCTGGTAGCCCAAAAAAGTATAGGTGAAGAGAAGTGAATGAAAAAGTCTTCAGTATACTTTCAGAAAGTGAAGATGACAATGGAAAGGTGAGGAAGACTCTCTTGAACACACTCAAAGGTCAGAGAAGGGCTTCCATGGAGTTCAAAGGGCAGACTGAAAAACATCTATAAGGGAACTGATAGAGAGCAATTTAGAAACAGCACATTCATTGAGCTTTGGGGTGAGAGGAAGAGTTCAAACAGAGGAATGGAAGGGAGTTGGAGAGAAAAAGTCACATGGTACTTCTCTTGAAAACATCTAAGAAAATCTAGTTCAGAGAGACAAATGGAGACAAGTGGAGAACAAAGTTTGACATAGTTGCTGGAGCCAACAGGCAGGTTAACTTCTTGAAGAAGCTGAGTCAAACTCAAAGAATCAATTTGATTCAGTAGGAAAACTGAAGCAGGAGAGAATAGTCGGGGGGATTGGAAATCAGTGTGGCATTTCTGCTCTACAGGAACAGATAGTGGTAAAGTCAGTGGACTGACAGGGATGACCTTGAAATACCAACATCAGGAGATGCAGAACAGTGGGAAGAATCAGTGCAAGAAGGGAAGGAGAATGTGTTCTTTGAGACCGACTCCTCTCCTGTGTTAAGACCTGTCTCCTCCCCAGTCACTGTCATGTCCTTATACAAAGCTTGGGAAAGTTTCTCATACTACTTTCACTCCTCCCAAGATTTTCCTTGATCTTTACTCCCTGCTGTACCTTCCCATTTACTCAGATTCTCCAGTAGCCTCTTATGGGATGCTTTGTGAAAAGCCTTAAATCAGTGACTTGCTCAGCCCTAAATTTTGTCTATGCTGACAATAATAGATGTCTTGCGTGGTACGAAACACTTGATGAAGTGGTGGAGTCTACTGTTTACAGAGAACAGAATCCATCACCTTCCCTCCCAAGCTCATTAAATCTAAAACCAAGGACAGTCTTCAACCAAAGTCTTCAGTCTGTGCCAGAGTCTCAAAGTTGTTCAGATCCAGCTTCATACTTCACAGCTCTAGCTCTAGAGCCAAGACAACACCCCTTTTCCCCTGAACTTCAGTGGTAAAACCCTGATCCAACATTTCCAGATGGTGCCACCTCTGCTTAAGGGCTCTGGTTGGAAACGAACTCTGGGACCAGAGTTAAATGCAAGCTTTTGATTAAATCAGTTACCCTGATTACCCTTCTGTACATCTCCTTGTGTGTCATCAGGAGGGGTCCGAAGAGAACATGTGTGGCTGAAGCACTTGCCGTAGTAAGATGATTGTCAAGCTGAGCCTTGGAAGTGATTTCTGGACGCTGAGGGAATAAATTTCATGGAGATTTGCCTTCCTCAACAAGCAATTGTAGCAATATGCTATTGAAAAAACAGTCCTGAAACTCATTGAGGGAGGGAAACTGGCAAAAAAGAACTTTAAAACAGGTCTTTAATGGCAGCATAAAACTTTAAGGGTTGAACATCACGCACTTGTAAAAGCAGAAGGTCTAGGTCTGCTGAGCAGGTGTCAGGAGTAATTATTTCCAGTTACTTATTGAGAAACACTTTAAATCTTTTGACTGCAAAGTGTAAAGGCCTTTGCCAGAAAACTCTGACATTGAAGAGGTGGAGGGAGAGGCAGGAGAAAAAAAAAAAAAAAAGAGAGAGAGAGAGCAAGAGAGAGAGAGAGACAGCAGAAATAGAAGAAAACACACAGTGCATTTACACTCTAGTGAAGCAGTTGCCGTTTTGACTATTTGTAGTCTGCCAGGACTGGCGACCTTAAAGATCTGGCTCTAATTCACTGAAGACAAAGAGAACCTAGCCTTCAGCTTCAGTGGGAAATAAGCCAAGTTATAAAAATACGATTTAATTTGATAGTCATCCTCACATTTGCAGCTGGATTTGGAAGTGGCAGGTGCTCACTGCCTGTTCAGCTCTGGAGTCACTCAAATCTGGAGTCTCAGCTCTGAAATTACTGAAATGCTTGGTTTGTTTGTTATTAAGTTCCCCAAATTGAAGCTCACCATTTCCAGAATCATGGAGGATAGATCTGGAAGGTCCCAAAGAAGCCACCTTTCACTGTTGCAGGATCAGCCTTACCTAAACCATCCACAACAAATGTCAGTCTAATCCCTTCTGCAGAGTCTGCACTGACGGTGAACCTGCCACTCTCCCCAGGCTCTCTGTCCTAGTGCTTCAGCACTTTTACCATTATAAAGAGTTTCTTATATCAACTTGAATGTCCCTTGTCTGAATGTAACACCATGACCTTATCCACCACGGACATGGGGAACAGGGATTCATTTCCTAATAGCAGCAGCTGTTGGTACATCCAAAGTCTGTTACCATGACCTTCTTCTGTTCATTAAATATCCTCAATACTTTCCTTGGAGGTCATGTTTTCTAGACCTATAATCATATATGCTCTAGTTGTGGCAGTCTGACTAAGCACTAACTAGAAAGCACAAAATTCTCTAAATTTTTCTGTGGGCTTTGTTTGGCTTCAGGGACCATCAGTGTAACTCTTCCACTCCCACCCATCGGTTCTCTGAGCCTAGTGCTTGCACTCTTGTGTGATTGCCACAGCAGTGATTTTTCCCTAGATTCAACGCCCTTGCTAAAATATCAATGCTAGTCTTCAGAGGAAATCCGTGCTCAGCTTCATGACTGCTCCCATTCCAAAAGACTGACTGCCAGGTGTAAGTGTCCCTGTCTCCCTGAACACATGCTTGCTTAGCACCAAAACACCAAGTTCTACCAAAGAAGGATTAAGGTAGAGGGACAGGTACAAGATTTCCTCAAGTGACTCGTATTTGAAGTCAAAATGCTTTGTCTCAAGCCACAAGCTTTTCTTCAACCATGAAAGGTAAAAAACAACAACCCCAGGTGCCCACAAGTGGGGCTGACTTACTCACCCAGGTGACTAAGGGCCTCTTTATCCCATGGCCAGGTAGCAGCACCTGCCAACTCTTCCCTCACTGAACTGGCAAAGTAAACATTGAGGAAGTGGGTGCTGTTCAGCTGTAGTGCCTCCTTCAGCTCCTTCACGCTCATGTACGCCCTGCAAGGACAAGAGATGGGAGACAGTCAGCAAAAATATTAATGGAGCAAAGAGGAGATGCAGGAAACACCCAAAGAGATCTCCCAGGAAAGGATGCAACAGACTCCATCCTCAGCCCTCCGAGACCAAGAGCATCTGGGAAAGCATGATAAAATTTGGCTAGTTTCAACAGGATGTCCCACGAGACTACCAATTCTGCCCTGTGAGGAATGTGGGCAGGATGCAGTTACGCAAATCTGAAGAATTTTTACTAGTAACAGTAGCTTTGTTGTTATGGCTGAGTTTTACTTTTAGAGAAGGCTTTGGAACAATGAGGTCAGAAAAGACCCTAGAGAATGGAATAAAAGGAGAATAAATGGGAGGAGAAACAAAGAGAGAAGAAAGAAAATCACAGAATCACAGAACAGTTGGGGTTGGAAGGGACTTCCAGAGATCATCTAGTCCAACACCCTTGCTCGAGCAGGGTCAGCTAGAACAGGTTGCCCAGAACCACGTCCAGTCAGGTTTTGAATACCTCCAAGGATGGAGACTCCACAACCTCTCTGGGCAACCTGTTCCAGTGTTCAACCACCCTCACAGTAAAGAAGTGTTTGTGTTCAACTGGGATTTTCTGCATTTCAGTTTGTGCTCGTTGCCTCTCGTCTTATCGCTGGGCACCACTGAGAAGAGTCTGGCCTCATCTTCTTTACACCCTCGCATCACATATTTATACGCATTGATAAGACCAACCACCACCACCAGTCCCCCCACCCGCAGCCTTCTCCTATCCAGGCTAAATAGTCCCAGGTCTCTCAGCCTCTCCTCGTAAGTGGGATACTCCAAGCACTTTATCATCTTCGTGGCCCCTCATTGGATATGCTCCATTACACCCATGCCTTTCTTGTGCTGGGGAGCCCAGCACTGAATACAGCACTCCAGATGTGGCCTCACCAGCACTGAGTAGAGGGGAAGGATCACCTTCCTCAACCTGCTGGCAACACTCTGCCTAATGCAGCTCAGGATATCATTGGCCTTCTTTGCCATGAGAGTGCATGACTGGCTCACTGTCAACTTCTTGTCCACCAGGACCCCCAGCTCCTTCTCTGCAAAGCTGCTCTCCAGCTGGCCAGCCACCAGCCTGTACTGGTGCAAGGGGTTATTCTTTCCCAGGTGCAGGACTCTGCACTTCCCTTTGTTAAACTTCACGAGGTTCCTCTCTGCCCATCTATCCAGCCTGTTGAGGTCCCTCTGAACAGCAGCACAACCATCTGGTGCATCAGCCCCTACTCCCAGTTTTGTATTGTCTGCAGACTTGCTGAGGGTCCAGTCGGTCCCATCACCCAGGTCATTAATGAAAATGTTAAATGGTATTGGCCCCAGTATTGACCCTTGGGGGATACCACTAGTGACTGGTCTTAAGTTGGACTTTGTGTCACTGGTCACGACCCTCTGAGCCCAGCAGTTCAGCCAGTTTTCAGTCCACCTCTGTCTGCACTGTTGCCTTCTGCATAGGCCAGAGGTCTGTATCTGTGTTTATCGATACACCAACAGTCCTAGCGTTAGTCTTTGTGGAGTTCATGTTCTGAGCTGAGTAAGAGGATCAGGAGCTAACTTAATAATAATAATGCCAGTAATAATAGTAGTCGGATTTTAGGGCCTTGGGCTGTGCTACAAATACCAGGTATTCATTTTAATCAAGTACTACCATTCCCACCATCAGTGCCATGAACCTCATGGGCTAAGACAATGTTGGGAAAGGTAGCCCCATTTTCTGTGGGTCTTCAAAATCTAGGGAGCCTGACCCAGTTTGTGAAGCCATAGGGAAGACTCCATCAACTCAAGAGATTTCTAGAGGGGGAAAAAATGCATGGAAAGGCTTCAAATATATCACCATGGAAGGTTGATGGAAATGCATCGTTGTGGAAATATGTCATAAGAATGACTAAATCTGCAGTATAAGGCCAACAGCAACATTAAGGTGGTGGAAAGCATTTCACTTATTCCCATGCTTCCAGGAGTAATTGGCATCTTCAAGCTGCGTGGTCAGATTATGAAGGGAATGCAATCATTTCTTTATACTGGACTAGCCATGAAGGCACATCAGCTATATTTGAACTAGTAGCTTCTGTAAAAGTGACATCCCTTAGTGGATTTCTTGCCACATTGAATTATGGCAGAAAGCACAAAAAACCACCAAGCACAGGCTAAGGGGAAAAAAGTCATGTTCTCATTTGAGATCTGAAACGAGAAAGAAAACCAATGAGTGTGAGAGACGTGCAAATACACAATTTGAAATGGCAGGATCCCTAGTGAGGCGTTGTTATACCAACAGATTTGTTTAGAAAGAGAGAGATTGCTAGAGCAAATGGAGGAGAAGGAGGAAAAAGTGACTAAAAAAATAAGGAAACAAGATTCCAGAAGCAGTCTAGAGCAGGATGGCATGTGGAAAGGAGAGCTTTAAACACAGAGGTGGCCACTTCTCTGGATCTGAAATGGCAAAGATTTTTCAGAAGCCATTACTGACTTGGGAAGCGTGTGATGGTCAGCATCTACTGAGTACCTCTCCTCTACCGATCAGCCCTGATAAGCCATTGTAGGCTGGACATCTCACCCACCTTCCCAGCAACAAAGTAGCTCCAAAACTTAAAGTCACATAAGAAAATCTTGGCTGCACCATATGGCAGAATTTAACAGTGGGATGAGATGACCAACTTGTCTTCATCAGGCCTCAAGATCTGCCACCACAAAGCAGCATTCCCAGAACACTTTCCATAGCCACATCAGTTTGCGGAGAGAAAACTCTCCCAACCGGAAACGGTAAATTAGGATAACATGATCCCTTTTCTGTGATGTCTCGCCTGAGCATCCCAGACACGCGCCACGCTGACGCCATCTCTTCAACCCAACCAAGACGGGAGCAGGGCTAGAGGAATAGATAGGGAGAAGAATAAATAAACCTGAAGGACATATTTGTGGCATGACTCGGAAGGAAAAGAAACAAAAATTTCATAGAAATAGAGTGTAAAGGAGGGGGAAGGGGGAGAGAAAATCTCCCTCATGCACCAAGCTGCTCGGGGGACACAGACTTAAAAATAACGCTGATTCCTGACCTATGATATCTTGGAAAAATAGCCCCAAACCCTTCCAGGCCGTCCAAATTCCGAGAGCTGACGTCAGCCCTATTCAGAGGGATATTCCCGCCGCCTCTCTTCTGGAGACATGATGTTTTTCTGGCTGTCGCCTGCTGTTCCCTTGACACTAGCAACATTTTTTGTCTACCCTTAATTATAAATAACTGTAATTTCCTCCATTGAGAGATTTGGACAGTTCAGGGTGGCGTCAGGGGTAGGAGAAGCAGTTCCAAAAGAGAGATGTTCAAATAGGTTGGATGGAGAGGGAGAGGAAAGGACCCTGATTCACGCACTATAGCAAAGAAAGAACAAACATCATCCTGCCGGCATCCCCAAAGATGTGAGAAAGACCAAAACAAATCTAGAATGGGCAGTTCTGATTCCTCTCAGTCCACATTTCCCACTACATCCTTAGCTTAGACATGTAACTGGCGTCTTCGCCTGTCATTTACTGCCAAGGTTATGCTCCCCCTCTTCTTCAGCACTTCTGTGATTTTCCCTGGGGGGAAGGCAGAACAGCCTTTGGTCTCCACAAATAGGGTAAATGACAATCCTCCTCCCTGCTCCCCAAATAGCTTCCCAACTCCTCCAAGGCTGGAGGATTCCAAACTAGATGATATTTATGGCAGGGTGGGTGCTGCAAGCCAACACACAAACACATGGAGGGCCAGAAGAAGGTGTGAAGGCATAGCTTTCAGTTGAGCAGCAAAAACAAAGAATAGAGCAGAAGTCAGAACTGAGGCAGAGAAGGGTTGTTGAGTTTGCCAGAACCAAAGCAAATATTCTTCCAGAAATGTGCAAAACTCATTGGTGAGCAGCTACATTTGTCCTTCAATTATCTTGGTAACACCACCTTGACCTGGTACAACACAGAGGAGCCTTTACCCCAAGAGAGCACAGCTTGTCAAAAGAGTATATGCAGCAGTAGTCAGAGATTAGGGAAGGAAGGCCCACAGACTGCCGTTACTAGAAATGACTGTGGGCATGAACACCATCTGAAATAATGATATTTGGAAGAATAAGTCCAGATGTGGGTGCCTCCCATATGACAGGTGCTCACCTGTGATACTGTTGACTTCAACAGACCTCTCCTGAATGACACTAGCTGACAGTCTGATTCAAAAGCAGGCTTAGATACCACACTGCATACTATTTTATTTGTGGGACTCATAGTTGATGTAAGGCAAGATGGGGAAGAAACCTAGACCTTGTGTATGGCTCTACAGCAGAGTGGTAGAGCAGCACTGATGCTTCTGTGGTCCTGGTGCTCGGTCAGGAGCACTTGACTTTGTATGGGACATAACGATGTACTGTCATTGCACGATATTTCAGACTATGAAGACAAGAAAGGAAGACAAGAAGTCCAGCAGCTTCAGTTACTGTATCATCACAGAACTGTAAAATCAGAATTATAATTTAGGTTGGAAGGGACCTCCATAGGTCATCTAGTCCAACCCTCTGCTCAAAACAGGTTGCTCAGGGGCATGTCCAGCTGAGACTTGAACATCTCCAAGGATGGAGATTTCTCAATCTCTCTTGGCAACCTGTTCCAGTATTTAATCACCCTGTTGGTAAAATAAATAAATAAAAATCCTAATATCTAATCAGAATTTCTCATGTTTCAACTTGTGTCATTGCCTCTTGTCCTACCACCATGCAACTCTGAGAAGAGTCTAGCACCATCTTCTGTGCACCATCCAGTCACATCAAAAGGGAAAGCCATTGGATGAGTATTACTTTGCAAGGAAAACTATTACTGTCCTAAGGTCTCAAGACACAAAGCTTTCTTTCCTTGCGGTTGAAAAATTGTGCTCCACCCATGCTACCAAGCCTCTCTGGAGAACCCTCACATCCCTTCTCATGCTTCTGCCTTGACAATTTTGTCCTAGCCTATGGGGGTGACAGTATCTTTCTACTCATGTTGAAAGTCAAGCTCCGGACTAGCTTGGTAAAAGGAGAAAGATCAACATATTCTGGAGACAGAGCTGTTGCTGCTTCTCCAAGCAGCAATAATAGGAGTGCTGCTGGTGCACCAATGAGAGAGAGGAAAGGATCTGCTAATCTGCTGGGTAGTATAGGACAATGATGTTGTAAACCAAATTAAGCTTGTGTTAAGGTGGGAGAGGAGGAGCGAGAGGGGCAGGTTTTAGTGATAGCCATATCATAATAGGAAGACTTGGGGCCTTGCATGGACACAAAAATGGCCATTACCAGCGAAAGACAAGTGGTGGCATTTCTGAATGAAAAGCAARGCCATCATGTACCCCATGCAACATCATAAATCAAGCCAAATTCTCTGGGTATTGCAAAGGATGCAGTATGTAATACCACAGGAATTCCACTGTAATTCAAAAATAGGAGTCTTTTCCCTGTAGACATTTCAGAGGGGATGTGGGAGTGGGGTTGGATGGAAGGTGTCCAAGTGCCCTCCATGGACAGCTGGAAAATACTTGAGACCCAGCCAGTTCCAGGCTAACCATGAAGCCTTAATGAAGTCACAGGGGATTCTGCTCTGCTTTCATGTCCCTCACCCACTGCAAGGAAATTCTTCTTCCTACTCCTGCCAAGCAAGGAGGCTGCCTTTTTCCTCAAACTTCTGCTTGACAAGTGAGGAATCCCTCAGACTTCCCAGGAGCAAGCACCAGCTTGCCAGTAATTTTTTGGTTTGGCAGGCATACTGACAACATGCTCCACAAAGGCTGGAAAGGGTTAACACAACACAGAGCAACCTAGTTTCTGAGGCACCCAGCTGAAAGAGCCACAACTCAGTCCCTGAAGATAGGTGCTGAAAAGTGGCACAAACTATTTTCTGAGGGCAGACTCTCTAAGCTCTCTGTATAGTCATTAAAGAGACACACTCCTCCAGATGATAAGCCAATGCGAACATCTGAGTCCTGCCACAGGACTTCTTTTCCTGTTGACGCCACAGGAGGCTATCTATAGAGACTATAGAGATGCCACTATAGAGACTTCTTCCAAACTTAGGTAATCGTCACGCATGCGAATCATCCTTGCTAGCATTTGTGAATCCCCATCTCTGTTTCCAACACACCAATTCATAGGTGATGCTCATCCCTGCTGCACTGCTCCCTTCGACCTCGTTGCAGGCAGACAAAGCCCACTCCCACAATGCAAACAGGATACGGTACCACCTTGGCAAAGCATACAAGCCGAGACAGGTTACTTGGTCTGCCTCCAGACCAGACTATGATGTTTCTCATAACTATAGCTGCCTCACACTCTGGGTTTCCCTTCCCTGAAATTTCTTGCATTGTTGCAAATGGGGGGATACTGTATTTTAGATGAAAGCCAGAGTCCTCCTTTACTCATTAAGGCTATTCACATCCACAAGACTGTGGCCTAGGAGCTCTGACTTGAGGCCAGCACTATGCTGGTATGCCACAAACATAATTGCCAGCATTGTGACAACAACTTCACAAGGCAGTAACATCCAAATGACTTTCACTCAGCTGGCAGGCCTTGCTGATGGGGGCAGATATGAAACATGTCTGAGAGGTTCAGAAAAGACTGAGTAACAGCCAGACATTCCCCTGGGATGACGAGAGGCACAAGGATGCTGGAACAGTGCCCTCTGTAGTCAACAGGAGTCTCTCAATAGCTTCAATGGGTATTGGACACTAGCCAAAGAGTTCAAAGCCGTTTGGGTACACAAGGGATGAGGGCATCGCATACCTTCTTGGACCTGCCTGGGAAAACCCATCTCTGAGGCACTGACACCATCAACAGAAGAATGGCCTAGAAAGCAGCACTGCATAAGAGATAGAGTTTAAAATTTGAATGAGGGGCTGAGGATCAAGATGTCAAAAAGGGACACAGGGCAAAACTGTTATCTGATGGCCTTAGGGATCAGGAGATTCCCTTATATATGAGCAATTCCTGTCGCATTCTAAGGTTACCCTCAAAATCCCTGTGGGAGGTCGATTTGGCTTTGGGACTGAAACAGCAGGCTTGGAATGAGTTGCACTGGCAGAGCTGTGGGCAGGATCAGAAAGACAAGAAGGGCTCTGGTTCAAGACTGATCCTTTCACATAGATTTGCTGAGGAAAGAGACTAAGCAGTCTAACAGACCATTATCCACATAGCATACCTGCTCCCAGTTCTATCAGATGGTTGTGTGCAACTTCTTGAGGTCAGATTTGGGTAAGAAAGTCAATAACATTAGCATTAAACTAGAAAGCCCTAAAGGGCATTTTACCCTAAGATAGGCCGAAGAATAAATGCTGCTAACAATGGTACAACCCAGCTATTCATGGAAGTGTTTGCTAACAGAATTATTCACTAAATTGTCACTGAACCAGCAAAAGGCAATGCTATTTAAGACCTGGTTTTGGYAAGCAATGTAGAAGTTATAGAAGACTTACATGAGAAAGAAAACTTTCAGATTAACTTAAATGGGGGGGGGGAATAAATGCAGGCCTTGAACTRATAACGGAATGGAAAAAACAAAACTGACTAGCAGACAACGCTACGCCCAAGAGGCTGGGGAGAGCAGGGGTGAAATGAGAACTCCCAGAAGTCAGTCTGACTCCAGTGAAAACAAAGAGTAAAAGGTCCTTTTAGAAATAAAAAGAAGAGCACAGGAAAAGAAAAAGGAGTGGGTCTGCTGGACAGGGAGCTGAATTTCAGCATAACTGAGATGCATCCATGGACAAATTAATACATGGTCTCCACCTTTATTTAGGATGGTGAGGTAGAGTTTTAGTTTTATTCCAGCAAAGTACAGCAATATTAAAAGCAAGGTACTGGAGCAGAGCTCAAGCTAGGGAGAAAAGGGTGGTAGCAGCTGGATTGGGGCTGGGTGGCTGAGGTGACATTTGGACTGGGTGGGAGGAAAGGTGAAATGATGAAGATGAAAAAAGCAGGACAGGGAAGTACAGCAGTGAAAATATTCACGAACAGAGGGAAAAAGAAAAACTCAGTGAATGCAGTACATCTGCAGTGGGGCCCTGGGGAAATGTCACCCTGAAACTTGAAGGATTGACCACAGGTCATAAGACCAAAGAGCAGTAAGTGTGATATATACATTGGTATCTACAAGAATGAACAAAGATCACAATGAGACAAGTTAATGTGGTTATCCTCACTCTAACAGACCTTAAATACACTTGCAAATTTCAGACTTTGAGGTATAAAGGTTTCCACGTTATTAGTTCCACCCTTCCACCCCTTCCCCCCAAAAGTCATGGAAA
Source organism: Apteryx rowi (assembly GCF_003343035.1). Classification (NCBI taxonomy): domain Eukaryota; kingdom Metazoa; phylum Chordata; class Aves; order Apterygiformes; family Apterygidae; genus Apteryx; species Apteryx rowi. Next base: position 644,461 of record NW_020450927.1, on the reverse strand, counting down.
TAGGTAGTTTGATGGAGACAAGAGACTACATTTGAGCCACCACTGAACAACTGATGGAAACAGGGATTTAGCTTTTCTCAAACTCAACTGACAGAGCTCCTCTGCTTGACAGCCACACCTTTTTAGTCATCAGAGAGACCAACAACAAAACAGATCCATAGGGACTGAGATTTCCTTAGTGCTTGAACACAGGGAATGAAGTAGATGTGATCAGCTGGAGTTCAGTAAAGTATGAGCAATGCCCTCTTTGGGAAAACTCTGAGTGAACTGGCAGGAAAACCAAATTTTTAACCAGCTGACTGAGTCAACAGATCCCAGATACTGCAGGAGTGAACACAGGTAAAGGCATGCTCTATGTGCTGATGTTTCTTTCAAGAAGCCACAATGAGACATCAGGGACTTCTCTTTGCCTCCTGGCACCATGCCGTGGCACCCAACTTTAGGAAACCCATGTTAATTCCTCACCACCAGCCTGTTCAAAGCCTGTTTGCTTTTCAGCTATACACTGTTTCCTCTCTGGATCCTGCTATAGCTCTGTTGACAGCTTACATGCAGAGTGAGGGAGCAGGGGCTTGTTTTAAGGCTAGCTGTGCTTTGCACACTTGAACTCACATTTTGGAGGCTGGACAAGCAGCTCCTCACTGATTCAGGCTTTACAGCTCCTCAGGCACAAGGGATGGGCCCCGACAAACTTTGAATAAATGGGAATAAACAGCAGCCTGGAAAAGCCTCTCCACTTATCATCTGCTGATATGAAAGGAAGACTTCTTAGCTAGTGACAGAACAAAAGCAGAAAAGCCAGCTGTGCCATTAACAGCTAGGTGCTTACAGCTGTCTGAAGGAATACAAGCACCACCTGTCTGTCTTGACGAGCTTTCTGTCTCAGGAGTGGTTTATTCCAGGCTGCACTCTCACTCCACCACAGGCAACTCTCAGGACACACGTGCACCCCACCAACAGATGTTCTGACCTCCTCTTCCAAATGCTGCGGCTTGCAACAGAAAAACACTGCCTTCGGATACAGCCTTCTCTTGTGGCTTTTCACAGGAGGCTTTGCCAAATTTGAGGCTTCTCTGGGAGTATGCTAAGCCATCTGCATCAATCAGCCCCCAGCCTCCAGGATTTCTGACCAGGACTGCAGGAGTAGGGAATTCCCTCTATCTCTCCTCTGAAGACACCAGGATGTTTAATGGATCTTTCTTCAGCACAGCCTAATCTAACAGGAATGGATGGGCTGCCAATGAACTTCCTCAGTCTCATTTCCTCCTCCACCTGACAGTGCCTTGAGCTCTATACCAGAGAGGCAGTTTGGCCTGTTGGCTTGAAAAATCATATTGATCGCATGTGCATCAGATGCTTGGATCACTGAAAAACACTGTTTTTACAATGTAGGCATCCTCAGGCCACGGTTGGCGTACTGCCTCGCTCCCCTGCTAGCCGTTGCACAGGTGGTGGACACTACCGCCTCCCTGATGGGAAGTGGCTGCAACCCAGCACTGCTGGTGGGCACTGCTCAAGTGTCAGGACAGCTCTTTCAGGAATCCCAGCAGCTGTCAGATGGAGAAAGGCACTGCTATGCTAAGAGGGTTGCACCTCCAACTGCCTGCTCAGTAGCACATACCTCAATGTGCCTGTGCTGGTTTCCTAACTATAACTGAGGTAGGACCTGGCCTTCGGACATCTACTGATCAGGTGATGTTTTTGAATTGCTCACATGGACATAGGCACCAGTATTTTGTCCAAGTTGCATTTCAGTTGCCCAAGAAACCAAATGGTTGTGTGGCTACTTGAGACACCTCTCCTGAATTCCCAGAGGAGTCAACCCTGCACTGTGGAAAGCACCAGGACCAACAATCAGTGATCCCAAGGGGGCAAGAATTCCTAATGAATCCTGCTGGCTGTATGGCAGGGGAGAAAATCCCACAGTATTCGCTCTATAGATAGATGCCTACCCTTCCTCAGGAGCAGGAATCCACATAAGTCTCCTTTGCTTTCCTCAGATTAAATTTCCTTAGAAAGTGGGAGACTAATTCACCCCCTTGGCTCCCTGATTCCCAGCCCAAATCCCATCCAGCATCGCAATGTTGCTGGAGAAGAAGGTGCATCTTTCTGCAGTGGTCTTTTGGAGGAGGCCTTTAAACACAGCCCCACAACACAGACATCATCTCCTAGGAAAAAAAGGCTCAGAGAGGGGTCAGAGCAATAGAAAGAGGACTGTTGAGTCAGAAGCAGGCGCACACACACGGCAGAAAAAAAGAGGGCTGTCGAAAGGGAGCAGAGGGATGCAGTGAAGCTGATTGAAGGAGGCATGAATGGAGACAAACAAGTGAAATCGGACCTTTGGCTCAACAGGAACTACCTGACCTCTCCCTCAGATGGGGCACGGCAACTTTTGGCTGACGCCAGCAGTCAGCCCGTGTCTTGCAAGTTATTTCTGTTTGGCAGAGACAGTAAGCAGCAAAGCCCTAATCAGAAAGGACAGCTGGACTGCAAAGCTCCCTCATGGACCGCTAGTTCTCTGCTGAGCCAAGACACAGGAGTCAGGGCTGGGACCCCTTTCTCCTGTACTGCTATTTCCCCATCTTAGTGCCTCCCTTGAGAAAGGCCTCCAATTTCTAAAGGACGGAGCAGCCACACCGAAGAGTCTCAGCCCTTTGGGTCACCTCCTGAGGGAGATCTGCCAGAGCTATAACCTTCTTCCATTGCCAGTGGTGAGCAGGGATATACAATGCCTCTCTGCTCCACAGCTCTACAATTGCACAGCATGACCTGCCCTGTTTCAGGACCTCACACCTCTCATCACCCATGCACAGAAATCTAAAGAGCTACCAGGAATGTGTGAAGAGTGAGTGTCCCCAACACAGCTGCTTCTCCCCCACCATTGCAAGCCCCCAGTCACCATCCTTCCATCTCTCAAGCCACTTCTCACCCAGAGGCAACCCACAGGGATACTTTGCAATCCCACACTTTTAGCACACCCACAGCCTGCTTTAGGATCCATCACAACACCAGCAGCCCTGCCCCAAAGAGCTTCTACCCCAAAACAGAAAGGCAAGGACTTGGAAAAAGAACACTCTCTTCTTTATAAGGTGACCTTACCACYACATTTTCTCACACATATACTGATGTGTTTGGGGTTTTCTTGCTCAGAAATTTTGGCTGAGTAGTAAAGAGAATGTGGACACTCAATAGAGGTGTACAACATACACAAAAATGTATGTATAATTCTATCTGGAAAACACAGCATGGCCAAGAATAGACCCACATATTCAGCATTCCTTACAGGACTTCAGCCCTAATGGATCATCTGGTTCTGTGAAACAGCCAAAGCCTTACAGATCCCCTATACACACTTGAAAGTTAATACAAAATAAGCCAAATGTTTCCCCCAAAGCTCCCCTAGGAGACTGGCTTTGAGCACTACTGATTCACCTCATGAACCTTCCTTTTAACCCCCCTAGGGAGGACAAATCCATGCAAGTCCCATAAACTTCCTGGCTTATGTGACAATTCTTCTGTTGCTTAAGTGTAATGGGCCATCAACTTTCCCCTGGGATAAATTTGTCCCGGTAATCTGTGTTTTAGTGCTCTACGTCTTGGGGGAGTTGATAGCATTTGGGGTTTATTTTAATGGGAGTTGGTTGCTGTGATCAATCGTAGAAACTCTATTTCCACGGAAATGAGTATTTAATAGATTTTTGAAAATGATGGTTATTGACCCAATGGGCCTTAATGGCTTAAAAACCATCTGATTGTAGTATGTAAGAGTAAATGCAGGTTTTCAAATGCGTACTGGAATAGGTAGTAAAAATCCTTTTAAATTATAGGGACCTGGTCAATAGGGAGTTTCCATTTGCTTATTTGGCCTTTATTTCTATCAGAATGAATCATGACCATCTCTTCCTCAGAGAGACTTACTATTTCCTCATGGGTGAGATCATCTTAAAACGTGTGACCCATCTGAGTCCCATACAGGTATGGGGGTGTCTTTCATTAGACCGGATGGCGATGTAGAGTCAAGCTTTCAAAACGGCTCAGTTTCCAGCTGCTCTCATGGGTGGGAGCAGAAGACAGAGCTCATCGCTTGCCTTCAGTGGCTGTGGGCACTCTCTGTTGCTCCCAGTGAGAGCTTCCCGGGAGCTAGAACCCCAAAAGTGCTTCTGAGACTCTCGTCCTCCTGGGCTGAACTCACCCTACGGGTTACCAGTTGATGATCCTACACTGAATTTCTAAGGCAGAAATCTTGGTTTATCTAGGGATAACATCTACCAAAAACATAACCAGGAGTGAACTCAGGAAAGAACTAATTACTAGGCAAATAATCCTGGAAGCAAAGAACAGACTAAAGCCAGATTCTTATTTCATGGCGTCTTTGAGCTCCAAGTGAAGCTCTTCCCTCCGCCACAGCTAAGGCATGCATTTAAGGTTATCACCCTCACGGGCTCTCCAAGGTCTATGAAGGCTCAACACAGGCTGCAGATACTCCCCACCTTGGGCACATCACAGGGTCAGCTTCCCTTTCCTGGCTGCCTGTTTCCATGAGCTTGCAGGAACACAGATGTCTGATATTTGTACCTGTCTGTTTGAAACCAACCAATGGGTACAGACATTGCGAAGGGGAGAGCCCAATCCATGCATGTGTGTGACAGCAAGGCCACGTACCTGTCACCTGTGTAGGAAGCCAGGCAAAAAACAACACAGACCTGAAAATCCTGAGACTGCAAAGAGACTTCTGTCCTCCTGTTTCCTCCAACTTTCCGCTTCAAAACCCCAAAAAAGTAGGAATTCAGGAGTTCAGATTTGCAACCTTGTCTCTCCTGTTGCCTCCCCTCTATATCAGTGGAGTAAGCAAAGGAGACACATATTGCAGCTCATCACCTGCTATTGCCCCAGTAACATAGTCTCCCAGTGCCATCCTCAAGCAGGTCCATAACAGAGTCCAACCTGCTTGCAGCAAAACTCACCTACACCCCCTGCATCTCAAGAGCATGCAAGGAAGGAGCAATGCCACCGACCAAGTGCAGACTGTGGGTGTAATCCCAAAGCTTGTGCCCGCCTGGTGATGGACCCCACGGGGTGGGCTTTCCACCTGCATTCAGTCCTGGCCTCTTGTTCTCAGAGGGCACGCTGAGAGCACCTCTGGGAAGGAGGCTTAGACCATCACAGTGATTTCTAAAATTCACCCTCCTTCTCCCAGATCACCTGCCTGGCTGCGAGAGCATGGCTCTAACTGCAGATCTAGCAATCTGGGAAGCTACTGCACATTTACAAGGGTTGTGTGAGGACTGTCTGAAAGCTTGGCCCTAGAGAGGGAGAGGGGAGCCATCACTGCAAGACATCTCTGAAAAGAAAACAGAGGAAAAAAGCATTGCGGGGGAGAGTTAACCAGAAGATCCAGTTTTGAACTATTTAAGGGAAAGAAAGGAACCCTGACAGGGAGAAAGGCAACATAGCAAAGCAGCAGCTTGGGAAAGGAGGGAAGAACTTCAGTCCAGCATTTCTCTTAATGGCTCAGCTCCAAAGCCCAGCAAAGGCAGCATCACGGCTCCAGTGCACACCAACACACTTTGGAGAGACTCACTATCCACAACATGGGATAAGCACTCGCCTTCTTTTTATAATGTTGATGCTGGCTGATGAGATGCTTGCATTATACAGAACGTGTGCGAGAGAGGGTGAGTGAGAAGCACAGGGGGAAATAGAGGAATATGTTTGCAGCCCCTTGTGGTTTTGCTACGTAGAATTCAACAGTGGCAAGTTATTCTAGAGCAGGCTCCAAGCTAAACAAAACCAGGTACAGCTCAATTTCTGCCTGTATTGTTTGTTTCAAAGAAAAATAAAAAACTTCCAGGGCCAGGACCAAATCTTATAGCACTTTTTCCCTGTCTCCAGTTGTGCAGATAAACCCTATCCCACCTAAACCATAGCTGATTTACATCAGGTCTAGTCCTCTCTTTTACTTTTTGCTTGCAGCAAGAAATGAATAAACATTTTAGGTTGAGGGAGGTCTCAAGACCTTTGCAAACAAGTCTGTGTCCCCAGGAACCTGAATTTCACTGCCAATTTTTATAGTGCCTTTCTCAATCTGCTGGGGAAAAGGCAGAGGGGATAAAGCAGGTGAGAGTCATGTTCCTGTCCTCCCTCCTTGCCGTTGCATGGGTTTTATGTGGCCGAGCAAAGCCCCTCAGGACCAGGAGACTCAGCTAAGCACTCCAGACAGAGGGGAATTGTGCAGATGGGAGTGTAGATTTTTGCCTTGTGTTAAACAGCACTGAGCATTGTCAGCTTCATCTTCTGTCATTAAATGACCCTCTTCCCCATCTAGGGACTAGGAAGAAGGATGCCAGAGCCCCATGGTAAAGTCAGCTCTGTGTTGTTGCATGATGAGTGAATGAGACAGCTAGGTTTTCTGTGCCTCATTTTCCCCAGCTGAAGAGCAGGAAATACCTTTGCCTATAGCACAGGCAGGTGGGTCCATGTTTGCAGCCACCACAGAAGACATGATATTTGCTGTGAGGGCTTTTCAAAGGAGCTTAAAGAAGTTAGAAAGCCACATCCCACTGCTGTTCAACAGAAGGCAAGTGTCTATCTTTTCTGGATACCACTGTTGTTTCACCAGGTGCCTACTCCTTTCCTATCTGTCTCCCACAGCATCTTCCTCTGTAGGACAGATCTCAGAAAGCTGGTGGAAAGAGGGAGAGCTGTGGCCCAGAGGAGTGTGGTGAGCATGACCCTAAAACACATGTGTGAGAAGACATGTGTCACACTCCTGTCTAAAGCAAATTGGTTTCCGTGAGGATGGGAGAGGCCAAGCCCCTAGATCGAGGTCACCTCCAAGAACTGTTCTGGTGACCACTAGTGGCAAGCAAGGGTCAGTTTCATTTCTTTATCCAGCCTACCCAACTGATATGGCAGCGGAATAGGAAGGATTTCCAAGTGATGATCAGCTGAGCCCGCAGCTAAGTGTTGCAATGAACACACAGCAATGAGGCAGTATGAACCAGCAGAACATGTCTGCGAAAGGATGTTTGAAGACCAGAGTCCTGTCTTTCCAACCTCTGGGCTGCTGTTGCCCTTTCCAGCTCCTGCCTGTCTCATCCATTCATGCTGAAAGCTCCTGGGCACTGGCAAGCGAAGAACCCTTTTAACAGGGCTGGCAACATGGGGTGAATTTGTTGGGCAGGGATTAAGCTCCAGTGGAACTGAGCTAAGAGCACCTAGTTCCTCTGCAAGGGGAACCATGCAGCCCTGTGTTTTTACAAAGCCCCCTCATGCACTCTTCACCACAAAGGTGATCTCCAGTCTTGAAAACAGACCTAAAACTTTGCTACATTCACCACAACAGTTTTTCACTCAAGGGCAAATATTTGAAGCCTTGATATTGGTTATGAAAGGGACTGAGACAGAGAAAAAGAAAAGAACTGTATTCAACCCAAACTTCTCTCTTTTTTTTTTTTCCTCCTTTTATAAAGGGAAAAACCAAGTCCCAAGTCTCCAATTTATTTTTAGGTCCAAGAGATTGGGTGTTCCAGCCCAGAGCACGGCGCACACAAGCCAGCATTCTAAAAATGCCTTCCTCTCGGATATAAAAAGGACGCGAGATAATTTATTGGGGAAGTTTTGTAATGTAATGATCATACGTTAACCACAAACAAAAAAATCTGAGGCTGCCTCCGGACCCCAGCGCAGCCCTTGGCAGGCAATAATCGCAAATGCTTAGCATCCTCTCCCCCCTCCAGACCCTTCTAATGAAGTCTTTTGCCTTGCACTGTTCTGGTGGGTTTGGGCTCCGCAGAACTCTGACCATCCTGTTCCCTCTCCCCCCAACCCCAATCACCCTCTGTGGATGGACAACTTGATTTCCTAAATAATGGGAATGGCTGAGCCAAGGAAAACTAAAAACAATATGTTCATTTAACAGCTCCAATGGCTGCAGCTCAGCCTGCCAACCCAAACGCTGGATAAATCATTCCAGAGACACCATCAACGCAGAGCTGACGGAGTCCCACCAGACTGCTGCCAAGCTCCTTGCTGCCCTGCTGTTTTGTTTCCTGGGGTCTCTCTAGCCTCGTGAGGGTCTCAGCTGGGGCCAACTGCCTGCAGACAGAAATATGGACAGACGAGCAGGAGTCCTGTGGAGGGCTAAAATTAAGGACAAAGAGTGACACCACCCCCACCCCCCCAGCCCTTGAACACACACTGTTCCTTCACAGTTGTCATCCTGATAAAATCAGCCCCCTTAAGTAAGCCTCTGGGACAGTTGTGCTTGCTAGAACAATAGCTCACATCTGGACAGACTGTTTTCCCCGAAAGCACCCAAGCTGCCTACAACTGTTGGGCAGGGATCCTCCCTTCCCCCTCGCATGCAGATCCTTTCTTCCCTCTCTGCGCAGATGCAGCTATCCCTGGGGTGAGACCTGGCAGGTACCACACAGCACGTGCTGCATGACAGCTTCAAACTTACAGAAAAGCTTACAGGAGTTAATTGAGACGTGTCCTTGAGCTGAGGTTTATTGGCGATTAACCCCCGAGCCTACTACCTTGGGAAGAAAATGACTGCATCACTGTAGATTTTATGTCTTATTTGCACCCAGAAAGACACATCAGAATATTTGGGCACATCCAGAAAGTGCTAGAACTTGCTTTTCAGAATGAGATGTTTTGGCTAATGCCAAAGAGAGGGCTGGTAACCAGCCCCTGATCTCATAGTCTGCACCCTCACACTCCTTTGTTCCCCTGGAGTAACACAGCTGAGCTCTAGTCCCACTGAACCCGGGGCATGCAGGGAGCCAGTGCTTTCTCACTGATTGTAAAAAGTTCAATACGTAGCCCTCTGCTCTTGACCAGGGTCCCCAAGATCTCACCTGCTCCCTTCCCTAGACGGCTGTGCCCAGGTGCCACTTCCCATTGGAGAGGAGGCACTGTCTCCATGCTGAACTCCCCTCACACCTCCTCTGACACTCCTGACCTTCCCCTGTGGACCTCTCATCACTGTCTGGGGACACAGCCCTCAGCTATGCTTTCTTTCCCTTCATCAGCCCACACCAGAGATGTTATTATCTCCCTCTCTCACGCCTTCTTTGGTGTGAAATGAAAGCCCCAAAGAGCCCTTTGGGATGCCTGACTCACATTTTGTGATACAGGTTGGGAGATGCAATACAGCTCTCTCTCAAGAGCCTGGAAGAGGCGCAGGTTAAAATGAGAAGGCCAGCATGTGAAACATGCCACAGAAAAGACGCATCAAATGGAAGGAAAAGAGCAGCTTTCATAGCTAACAGGGAATTGGAAAGAAGAAACAGGAGGACTAAGCAAACAAAATATATCTTGCAGAGAAAGAGAAGGCAGCAGCCAGCACCAGCCAAAGAGGCCAAGGGTGTGCAGTTCCCCAGGACTACCCAGAGGTGGCATAAATGTAAAAATGCTGCAGACCTCGCTAACTGGTGCTGACCAAGCACACAGCATGCTCATCTTCTCAGGGTTTACGCTACCCTGATGTGCACCCACAAGCACCCCAAGTCCTGAGCCCTCTCAAGAGTAAGCAGTCCCAGAGCAGAGTCCCACACTGTTGGGCTTGTCTTTGGCACAGTACACCAGACTCTTGCTTACTAAGGGCTTGTTGCATGCAAAATACTGTGGTGTGTCACTTATCTGTGAAGGTCAAAATCAAATCCAAGCTCTTCAGTCCCAAGCTAGGGTTCAGTTTGAGCTCAGTCACCTACAGGCATGTTTGTACGGACACAGCCTCTAAGTACRCTTACATTATGAGAAAGCAGTTTAGTAGATATCCCATCCTCCCCCTATAGTGGGCCATACTAAGGACAATCCCTTTTACCGTTGCCAAGTCTGGAAATCAGGAATCAATGGGAAAAGCTCAGAAAGACTGGGCTTTCCTATGGGGAAAGACTGTATTGTTTGGTGAGCTCAGAGACAACTATTCTCATGAGACCTTAAAGTTTTCACCAGAGAATCCATCAGGGTCCAACAAGAAGCCCTGTTAACTACTCTCTGTGCCTCCCCAGCCCCAACAGCTCCATCATAGAGGAGAAGCAACAAGCTCAGTAGCCAGTGAATCCAGTTTAGCCACCCCTGAACTCCCCAAAGTGCTCATATCCTCACCACCACACTTACAAGACCCCAGACTCAAGTCCAGTGCTTGAGGCTTGGTCCTTGGTGAGCATCAGGCAAACACTTGGAGCCAGACTGGTGGGATTCCAAGAGGTGCTGTGTGGAATAAAGAAGCAACTGGGACTCAAACCCTAAGCAGGAGCACCTCCTAACCATGCTTTCCTCACTCAAATGCAAGGCAAGGAAATAATCTCTTCTAGCTGACGTCTCACAGGCAGCAAGTTCAATAGTTTGTAGATAACACACCTCTCTGTCCTTCCCACAAGCAACAGACCACCCCAGGCAGTGAGCAAAGGTGCCTACAGACGCCTTCCAATCCCAGTCATGTCCATGATCTGCAACAGGGTCAGCAACCTCAGTTTGTTCCCAGGGCTTGCAAATTTAAAATAACTTTTCACATACCTGACCTCTTTTACTATAAGGAAGATCTGCCAGGGGTTCTTGTGGCAAAGAAAGAGAAGAGGAAGTGAGCAGCTAACTTGAATGTTGCCTTACTGTCTGGATGGGATTAAGGTCTGGGCAGGTCAGCTGTTGCCCTAAGACATTGAGTTGCTCCTCAGCTACTCTCCGTCTTACACCTTTTTTACTATCAGTCCAACCAAATTTAGCTGTTTTCCAACAATGGCCTCCTCAAGTACCAGAGAATAGTTCAGAATAATATGTTCAACCTTGGGGGCTTGTCTACAAGACACATTCAGTCAGGTTAATTGGGATTACTTTTTGAAGAGGCCTGCTTAAACAGCAGGAGGCTCCCAGGCAGCCTAATCCAATTTAGCATCCTTCTCTTTGGAAGGGATGACAGTGAAGCTTGCATTAAGGTTCATCAGATACCCTAATATCCCAGCTATGGTCAAAAATATCCCAGTGGAGGTAAAATCGAGTTTGTTTCCCCAGGAATGAGGGGCTAACAGGGGCCCCTGCCCCTGGAGACAAAAGGGGAAGAAGTGGGGCAGACAGAGCCCCAGACAGCTGAGTTGGCTGCTCCTGCTGAGGGGGGAGGAGTGGCAGCTTCTACTCAAACACCACGCTGTGCACCCTGGTCCCCGCAGGCAGCCTGGTCTTTGGGGCCATGGCACAGGCCAAGTAGGAAAGGACCCAGGGCCACTTTGTCCCCTGTAGCAGTCTGCTGCTTTAGGCGACTGACTGCCTGTATCACCAGTGCTCAGAGYGGCTTCTGGTCAGCCTGACCTTTCCTTCCCAGTGTATCTCTTATAGACAAGCCTTGTTTAGGCCACTAGGTTTGAGATGCCTGGACATTTTTTACCTTCTTTTGTTACCTCTGCTACTTCTACTGTTATGCTGGATATTGAGATGAAAGGCCCAGCAGCTCTGTCCTCACCCACTTTGCCATCCAGACTGCCCTGCAGTTTTTCTTTTCACATTAACTGTGTCACACACCAGCATCTCATTGACTAACTGCCTGAGGGGGACCCTCACTGAGTGTTAATTGTTGTTAATGAGCTGTTGTTGCTTTCTTTCCAAGAGCACCAATTAGAACAGCACTCAGGCACAGAAGATGTGTGTCTGCAGCAAATCAATGCAAATTTTACTCCGGACTCTGGCATTGCACTGCCAACAACTGCCAACAACTCCTGGAAAATGCTTTAAATCAGGGCAAGATTGGGTGAAGCATGAGAGCAGACAGCTCTCCTGTCATTGCCTACTCCCTTGTTCTTAATACAGCAAGTCAGGGTGAAAGAGAAGTTCTTGACTCACTGTCTATTACTCCTATGACGTTGCCTTACAGGGTATGTCTACACTCATTCGAGTGTTCATTTGAGCTCTGAGTCAAATTTAACTCCAGCCACAAACACACAGTCCCTCTGATATGTTTTACACATGGGTATTGGCCCAGCTGGGGAGTAAAAGACAGAGATTAACTTTATCTCAATTGGAATCTGTCAAAGTTTCAAGCAAAAATACTTGTGTGCCAACAGTCCTCCAACAGCCTTCCCATAAACTGTATTAGGGACAGGCAAGCTTGCTTGCCTTGCCCGGGCAAGAGCCCCAGAAGCTTGTGGCTCAAAGAAGAGYGGGACTTGTGTTGACTTGTGAAGAGTGGGACAGTGCTAACCCTGTAAAGCAAAGTAACAAGGCTTGCTCTTCCCCACTTAACTTTAAAAAGGACATTTGTTGCTTTAGATACCCTACAGACTCAATAGAGAGAGCAATCTAGCCCTCTCCTGAGATCTCATCAGACCTTAAGTACCACCACTGGAAGTCTCACAGACATAGAGGGAGCCCACAGCAACTATACACCTTATTTGGCCCCTCCATATGGGCTTGTATTGGATAATTCCAGGCCCAGGGGCTTAACTGTACAAGCTAAGCAATGTCATTCTTGCTTGTCCTTCCTCTGCTAGGGGTAGGAGTAGCATACATGTCGCAGTCCTGCCTGCTGTGTGATGCTACAAGAGACTACGGCAGTATTGGGTCATGGTTCGAATCTTCTTCCCCTCCGTGTGTTCTTTTTCTGTGCACAAGGAGCAAGAAGAGTCCTTGTATAGCTACACATCTGAACACGGATTCTAGGATTCTCCTCCAGGCCAAGGCTAGGATGGCTTAAAGTTGTGGCCAGAAGAAAGGGTGGACTGACACAGCTGACACAGTCTCCTCCCTGTGCCAGGTCATTCAAGAGCTGAACTCATTAATCCCTCATCTGTTCTCTTACCCTCTAGAAATTGTAGGGAAGTATGTCCCAGCCAATTGCCATTAAACATCTAGCAAGAAGCTCTTCCAGCATCTTCTAGCAAGGCCTGAAGCGCATCACTGACATGCAATAGGGTTGGAGAAGCAAACAAGGTCAGCTCTTCCTAAAGAAAGAGTGCACATTACAAAACTCTGGCTGCAGATCAAAACTACTCAGAGAGAGCTTCTCAGAGAAAAAAGCTGATCTGATGCTATTAGAAAATCATATAGGTTGAAAGGGATGTCCTGAGGTCTCTAGTCCAACCTCCTGCTAAAAGGAGGTCCAGTTAGATCAGGTTGCTCATGGCCTTGTCGAGTCTAGACAAGCTATCAAGACACTTCACCAGAACAAACTGATTCTGTCAAAAGTGTTGGTAAGAAATTGTCCAGTGTCTCACTTTGACTTTCTCCTTTGCATTATTTTTGGTCATGCTAAGAAACATTCACATCTAAATCATTCCCTTTCCCCACCAGCACTCTCAAAGCCACAGCTGCCTCCAGCTCAGTCCTAAACTCTGACTGTAGTTCTTCAGCAGGTATAAAAAAGCATGGATTGCTCAGCTGAGCAGCCAGCTCACTCTCTCTCCTCCAATTACAGACCAAAATCAGATCTGTTGTTCAGATCTAAGCACCTGGCTCCTATTTTGCTGCCTTTTCTCAGTTTGTTAAATTTTATTTCGCGTTATTTCTCCCGTTTTGGCTTCCACTGTAAAAATCCTTCTGTAAGTTCCCCAGCTGCCCTACTCCTCATAAATGTTCATTTAAGTATAATACCTTATGACCAAACCCAGAGTTTACTGACTCAGTGTGAGCTTTGCCTGAACAAAATGCCTTGGGCTAAAGTTCTCTGCTTGTGTATGTTGGGATTTGTYCACCAGCTTTGGAGGAACAGCACTCAAGCTGACTGTGCTGCCTATCAGGTGTTCCCAACAGCGCGCTCAAACTTTCCTTGATTTTTCCCAAACCCGCGCTACCAATTTCCCAGTGTTTTTCCCACAAAATAAACAAGCTCAAATGTGTCACAGGAGAGCTAGCATTGCAGACCTGGAGCACTCTGTAGTTAAACAGCAGCTCCTGCTCACCACATTTGCTGCACTGCTCTGCCTGGCTGTTACGCCACTGTTGCTCCGGCTCACCTCCGCAGCCCTGGCACTGTCTCAGCTCTTTCAGAAAAGATTCAGCTACACATGGTCTCTGAAACGGCCTCCTTCATAAAAGGAAAGCATCTGGGATGAGGTTGTCACTTCTTTTCAGAGAGCACCCCAAAAATCTCAGAAATGCCCTCACCTCCACCACAGTTGGCTGCAGCATCATGTTTTGGTGATTACTCACCCACCTCAAGTTTTGGGCACGGCTTGGGTGACCATGCTTTGCCAAACGTGACTGCCACTTTTCTATTCACACTGCATCACTAACACAGATACTCTTCTTAAAAAAAAGTCCCCAGACTTTCCCAATATATATACAGAATCTCTGTAAATGCTCCCCTTCTTCCCCAGAGATGCGGGCACCCTGACCATCTATTGGGAAGGATGAGCCTGGAGAAGAGAGGAAGTCCACAAACTTCTTTGAAGAAGTCTGCAAAAGATGGCTCAGAAAAACTCATCATGAGCAGGAATCAATTCATGCCCCCACATTTCCCAAATGCAGGGCACATTGGATTTCTTTTTCAGAGCTTAGAATACAAACAGTCAATCTTGTCTTATATTCAGACCAATGAGATCTGTGGAAAGAAAATTGCAAAAGATTTGTTATTTCCCTAGTGTTCCCACTTTCCCATTCCTTTCCCACAGAAGCAAGTTGTTGTTGTTGTTGTTTTTTTTTCTTTTTCCCAACTTTCAGGGGAAAATCCTGACAAATGGAAGCCCTGATTCATACCAGCAAAAATTTGGCCTTTTTAATTTAAGGTGGAGCCCTTCGTCTCTGAGGATGAAAACATTTCTCTAACTACACACAGAGGGCAAGGACCAACCCTTTGCCCTGCTAAAACAAAGCCATTTATGCAGGCCAAGTGATGCTGGATGGCTCACAGCAATGCTGTGTGGCCACCAACAGCAGAGAGCCAAACTGGAGACCGGAGAGCGACTTCACGTCCCCTCCACTTAGGAAAATACTCCATGTGCTTGAGCGGTCACAACTTCCCATCCAGGTCTTAGCATTCAGAGAACACTTGGAAAATGGGAGGCCTGGTAGAAACAGAGCACTGAAGATTGTGGTCACCAGGGAGACTTCCAGAGGTAGGAAAACATCTGCTGGTGGGGTGCTCACGCAGAGACCCAGCTCTGTGGCCACATGGATAGAGGCAAGCCCTGTAAGAAGGGCGCTCTCATCCTCTTCTTGCATTTTCTCAGACTGCTGGAAGACGTGTGAGAAATGCTCAGAAATGGACGAAGAGAAGCGCTGTTCCTCTCCCACCATCACTGCTTACGCCAAAGACACCTGCTTCCCCCTACCCTCCATTTCTCACCTGGGAAACAGCAGATATAAGAAGCCAGGCTCGGAAAAAAAGGCACTTAGGGCCGCAGCCTGCCTGCTCCCATAGCCTGGGGAACAGAGTGAGGAGGAGGGAAGGGGGTCAAAGGAGCTGCATGTCCCTAAAAACCTCCTTGTAGCTTTTCTCACCAGACCATACCATTCACCCTAGCATCCTCATTGCACCGCGCCCGCTTAGGTGGACCTCTCTGCCCGTCAACATGAACAAACAGCGTGAGAGAGAGCTTCTGATAGACACAGCACCACACACAGCAGTGGCGAACGAGCAGTTTTCTCTGACACAAAAACAGAAAGGACTTAAAAAAAAAAAGAAAAAAAAAGGGAAAGCCATAACTTTTTTTTCCCCTCCCCATCTCTGTCCAAAAAGTACATTTGGCAGAGCCCTGAGCGCTGGAAACAATCCGTGTAGCTGCCGGTACTTCAGAGGCAAGCGACACAGCAGGCTCAGCTCCCGTCTGGCGGCCGGAGCGCCGGGGAGAAAGGGCAAGCGGGGAGCCGGCTTTGCCGCGGCCTCGGGGAGGCGCGCGTAAGCCCAGGAGCAGCCGCGGATGGCATCAACGCCACTTCTGTCCCCACCGCCCAGGGTCTCCCATCACGCGGGGAGACATCCCCTCCGCAGCCCGCCCCGGCTGCCGCCTCCGAAGGCGCTCCCTGCTACGCGAGGTCCCTACGGACGCCGAGCAGCCTCCCGCCGCGCGGCAGGGCTCGGTCAGGCCTGGCCGTTGCGACAGGAGGGCGATTTGCTCTCAAAACACGGTTCGGTTTTGAGGAGCAGGGCTGGGGCAGCCAGGAGACCTTTCTCCCAGGATCCCAGCACCTGAGCTCTTCCTTTTGTTTCCCATGGACTTTTTTATTTTTTATTTTTTTCTGCTCAGTGTTGTCTAGCAGCTAGAGGCCAAATGTGAAAATGCGTCAGGGAAGAGATCAGGGAAAGGCTTGCGGGGAGAGCTAATCTTTTATTAGCTCATCAGATACAGCTGGAAAAAACAGACCAGCTTTGGGGCGCAAAAGCTCATCTTTACCTTTCAGTGCGCCGGCAGGCTTCGCCGTTGCCCAAACTCTCGCTGTGCCCAGACAAGGGCCTTTCCGCGGGGGGCTCGCTGACCCCCCGCTGGGGCCAGATTTGGAGATACTCGTGCACGCCGCTCCACACCTTCCTCCAAGCCGGCAGCGGCCCTGTTCCCAGCTAGCAGGGCTACCTCCGCCTCCCCYGCCCCCGCCGGCAGGGAAAGGCATTTTAGATGTAAACGAAAAACCAAGCATCGGCTTTAAACCTGAAGGTGCGGGGCTGGGGGCGAGGTGGACACCGGACAGCAATTCCTCAGCTGCTTTCAGCCCGGAGAGTCCGGAGGTCCCTCGCACGTCCACCTGAGCGATCCGGCCCAGCGGCAGCTCCGCGCTGAGGATCCCTCCGGAGAGCAGCCCCCGCCCCCCCCCCAGCTCCTTTTTGGGGGAGAAAACACTAAAGGCACRGGGTTGATCTAAATGGTGTTGGAGAGGGGCAGAAGCCGGTGACGCGCGCTGGGAGCAGCCCTGTTCTGCGGGATTGACTCACTCCTAGGACGCCCAGACCCTGCTCTCCGCCGCCTCCCGAAAACACCCCTCCGAATCCCCGCTCCCAAGCAGCCACCTCCTGGGCGAGCGAGCGGCTTTCCGTAAGGAAAGGCCTGCCTCCGGGAGAGCGGACTTGCAGGAGAGGGGTTTGGGGGGGGGGGGGAAGCAAACACGCCCTCCCTCGACGCAGCCCCCGCGCCGCCCCCGCCCCGCGCCTACCGCTGCGGCGAGTCGGGGTCGAAGCAGGTCTTCGCCACGTCGGTGGCCAGCGGGTCGCAGCAGTCGCCGTCGTCGAAGTCGTCCAGCATGTTGTTGCACTCCATGTGGCAGACGCCGTCGCGGCGCTTCCAGGAGAAGCAGCGGCCGGGCCGGCGGCAGTCGCCGCCGTCGTAGCCGGTGAGCGGGTGCTCGCACTCGGGGTCGCAGTGGTCGTTGCCGATCTTGCTGGGCTCGCAGCCGAGGAGCACGGCGCGCCGGCGCAGTGAGGAGTTGCGCACCTCCAGGAGGCTCAGCTGCCAGGAGATGTTGTAGGGCCGGAAGGCCTCGCTCAGCGCCCGGTGCTGCCGCGCCACCTGCTCGCGGCTCACCGTGGGCCGCCGGCCCTCGTCGTCCAGCACGTTGACCACGCGGTAGCGCACCACCTTCTCGCCGCGCAGCGGCCAGTGCCCGTTGTAGCCGGCGGCCAGCTCCACGTTGTCGCAGGCCGTCTGCCCGCAGGCCGGGGGCCCCAGGGGCCGCAGCACGGGCGCCGGCGGTGGCGGCAGGGCCCGCCGCTCCGGGAAGCTCGCCTCCCTGAAGGGGGCCCAGCGCTCGTCCGGGGCGGCGAAGCCGGCGGCGAGCACCAGCCCCGCGGCGCCCGCGGCCGCCCCCTCCAGGAAGGGCCGCTGCAGCCGGGGCTGCGGCAGGGCGACGCGCCACAGCGCCAGCGCCGCCAGGTGCCCGCGGAAGTTGTGGCCGGCGCCCGAGGCGTCGCCGCCCAGCAGCAGCGTGCGGCAGGAGGCCATGAAGGCGCTGTGCAGCGCCCCGGCCTGCCGGCCCGCCCGGCCCACCCGCGCCCCGTCCACGTAGAGCGCCATCCACCGCCCGTCGTAGGTGGCGGCCACGTGCGTCCAGGCCTCGGGGCGGTAGCGGTGGTGGCCGGCAACCACGGTGGCGGCGGCCGCCCGGTCCGTGCGGAGCGAGAAGAAGAAGCGGGCGTCCTTCTTGCCGCGGAGCTGCAGGGCGCGGATGCCCAGGGCCCAGCCCTTGTCGCTCGCCGTGTGGGAGCAGTTGTCGAACACACCTGCAGCGGGCGGCAAGGCGACGGGGGGAGAGCGCGTGAGGCGCCGAGCGGGTCACCCCGCGGCCCGCGCCCCCGCGGCGCCGCGCCGGCCCTCCCCAGCATGCGAGCCAGGCCCGTGGCGGCCGCTTCCCGGGGCGGCCGCCCGCTACGTCCGCCCGCCGTCAGCTGACGGAGCGGCTCTTGGCAGGGCCACCAGGAAGCTCCCACATCTGGAGGAACATCTGGCGCCGTCGCCGCGCGCCTGCCCGCGATCGCCTCCACGCCGGCGGGCGGGCAGCTGGCCTCCGCTCGTCCCCCCCGAGCACCCAGGACGCCCAGGGTAAGGAGCCGCGCTTTAAAGCGGCGGCCGAGCAATAACTCGAAAAACGCGTGTCCCGTGTTTCTTTATGTTTCGGGGAGGGGAGAGATTTGGGCCAGGCTGAAAAACACAGGCGCAATCAAGCCTGGTCGGAGGCCGGGCGACGGGCTGTCGGTGTGGGGCGGGAGGGGGCCCCGGCCGGCCGTTTGGGCGAGCAGGTGGAGGCGCCGGGAAGGACGGCAGAGCCGGAGCAGCCGAGCGGAGAGGGTCCGGGAGGGGAGGAAGAGCCTGGAAAGGAGGGGGAGGGCGGGACGGGGAAAGCGTGAGAGGAGGAAAGGAGCGGCCAAAGCGAGCGAGGTGTTTTTGAGCCGCTCGCCGTAAAGAGCGCTCCTCCGGGACGGGATTAGACGCGAAGCTTTTTATCTGCGGGCCAAAGCTTTTAAGAATCAGAACACAGCAACCCAAAGCAAAAGAGCCTCCTCCGGGGACCGTTTCCCCAGCAGCTTCCAGGCTGATTTACAGCTCTCCTTTACGCTCCAGTTTGCTTCGCAGTCATGCGTCGAGCGCAGACAGGCGAGGGTCGGAGAGGGAGAGGAAAATGGAGGGGACTCGCCCGCTCTCGGCTGACCTGCCCCGCGCGGGCGGCGGCGGCGGCGGCTTTGCTTCCAGCTGGGTGGAGGCGCACCTCGGCCCCTGAAGCTCTCCTAAGCAGAAAGCCATCCCAGGCCATTTAAAGCAGGAGCGGCTTTGGCCCCGGTCTCCCAGCATGGGTCCTCACCACGCGCTCAGGCATGCTGCAGACCTGCATTTTAGTCTACGCGGACCTGGAGTCTTGCTAATGTTCCCTGAAACTCAGGCGACTGAGCGCCTGCAGTCAAGATCTGGAAGCATTCAGGCACTTAATTCCCTTGGAAATCAATGGTGCTAAGGCACTTAAATACTAGTAAGGGGAGGTAAAACCACTGTTTGAAAAAACTGGCTCTGGGTCCCTAAAGCACCGAGGCACTTTAATCTCCAGGTGCCTGGATTGCTCTCCGGAGAGGCCCATTTCCCTCTCCCTGGACTACAGGAGAATCCCAAAGTACCCGTGCTCCTGTGCGTGGCCTAAGGTGGGCTGAGATATTGCCAAGCCTTTGGTACCAAACCTTCCCACACACACAGTTGAGGGAAGACTGGCCTCTTGTGTGCCTTAAATCAGCATTTTAACTGCAGCAGCTACTGTGAGCGCAAAGCTGAGAAGTGATACTTTCACTTCGGCACGGCTCGGGGCAGTCTGGGTTTATTGGTACTAATTCCTCCTCTGTCTGTTCTCCAGCTCTCTGAGCTGCCTGTACCATCAGCCACAAGGAAGCCAGAAGCAACAGGCAAGAAGTGACCAAGCTGCTGCCTGCCGGCTGGCCCACTTTCCTAGTGGTGTAAGCTGATGTGTTTAATTTGCAACTGAGACAGACTCAAGGTCCCCCTGCAATTAATTACTGCACCTCTGCTGACAGCTGACAGTAACATGCTGAGCCACCGTATCTCGGGTGCTTCCATCACATGGTTGTAACCCCATGTGCGTTGAAACCAGCTCAGTTCCTGCTGCAGCCAGGTTGTTCACACAGTCATCTGCTGGGGTGAGCAGGCTTGAAATCACACTCCTAAGCCCTGTCAGTGGCACTTTCTCATGGAGGCAAGGTTGGCCTCGATTTTCAAGGGCGTATCAACATTCAGTCTGTCCGGCTGTTGACAGGTCGGATTTTTCAGAAGGCAGGTGCCAAGCATTTTAAAATGCCTTTCCATGGGCACTTAGAAAGGCTGCTTTGCTTTTCAAAATCTTGGCCCTCGCTTGAATCTCCCTTCAGCCAACAGCGACAAGCTGGAATTCAAACCATCTTGAAAATCCAGCGAGCAGGCAGCGATCTAGTTCTCCAAGCCCTGCATCTTGGTATCCTGCCTCGAAGCGAGAGTTCATGATAAACTCTTCAACAACAACACCTCCTCCCCGTGCCTCTGAGCCCCCTGCTCTCCCACTCACCACCAAGACAAATTGCTTCCAGATGCGACGGCTCTCCGAGCAGAGAGAGCCAGAGAGCCGGGACTGCAGCGTCTTAGACACACACACAGCCCTCGCCGCCTTTCATCTGCCTCAGCAAAGCTTCCTGAGGAACTTCGTTGAGGTCCTAAGCCTGACCACTGCTGCTGAAAAACACTGCTGTGCCTGAAGGTCTGCTGTGGCTCCCGTCTTCTTTTTATGTTCCTACTGCAAAACTTCTTATGCTTCAGCTTCCTGTTTTTCCCTGGCTTTGTCCCTACCCAGCTGCACAGGTTTCTCTTGAATCAATTTAAGCCGAGGTTGCCCCAGTTCAAAGCTTGCATCAGATCTGGTGCAAGCTAGAGTAAACTGATTCAAGACAGTACTTGAACATACTCACACACAGGGCCTTGCATGGTCTCTGTAAAACTTGGCCTGAGCTTCTCAAGCCAAACCCGGCCACCCATCTCTACACCTSGATTCAGCAGCTCCCCTCACCCTCCTGCTCCCATCCCATACACCATCTGCCCTGCTCCTTGGCATCAAGGCATCAGGCAAAAATTAGGAGCCACCCATTCCATTCTTGTCCTGGCTTTCTGCCTCCTCCCCCCGAGGACTGTCAGCGTGACACACACCACTCAGTGGCAGTAGCTCTCCAGCCTCTCTTTTCCTCTCCTGACATCATTCCTTTCCTCTGGCCCTGGGGAAACTGTAGCTGTCATAGTTACTTCAAAGAGGCCAGTGGAGAGAGACAGAAGTATAGAGAAGAAGCTACTCAGCAGGACCTCCTGGATTACATCCAAGGGATTTGACTAAAGCCAGGTTACCATGACCCCATGTATTCCTGCCAGCCCTCGTAAACAAGCCAGCCTCATGGTCAAGTATGCCAGAGGCTGCTAATATATTTGCAAAGGTTATATTAAGCCCCTTTAAAACCCAGGCCCAGGCACCCCTCCCTCTCCTGTTCCTTCAACGTATTGTGAGAAGGGTGGTGCCTTTTTTTGCAATCAGATGGTTTTAGCCACCCCAGACAGGGATACATGCCACCACTCACTACAAAGGCAGCCACACACAAAGCTTACGTGGGTGGATGGGGTTTGGCCAACTGTTGTTTTCTGATGGATTGTGAAAGGGAGGCAGAAAGACCAGGGAAGCTGAGAAAGAGGGAAGCCAAGAAGCAGGAGACAGTCAAAGAAGCCTTGCAGCCATAAAGAGAAAGCAAAGCTGGAGAGTATTTTTGAGCTGAATGCTGGCTGAAAGATGCTTGGACCTGCAAACTCAAAAGCCATCTTCTAGTATTTGGTCATCATCAGGGTAGAAGAAACAGGGCTTGGTACCTTCTCTATTTGGAAAACTCATGCATTTCACCTTGTAACAATTCAGACTGCCCCAAATTTGATTAAGCACTGAGGTAAAAAATGGGAAAATAGTGTTGGGGTGCAACAGCTTTCCAGGGGAGAGTGTGAGCTGAGCTGGTATCTTTGCAAACCCGCTTTGGAGCCAAGCCTGGAAGTGCCCCACAAATTCAAAAATGGCCAAAAGAACCTTAAACAAGCCTAAGACAAGGTCTGGAGACTTCATCAGAGGAATTCAAATAAGGCCAAGGTCAGTTCTACAATAAGGGCTGGAAACCTGCTAATACAGCAGCTGGCGCTTCCTAAAAAGGGCCAGAGAGGAAATCTCTGTTGCAGCGGCAGCTAGGAAGGGTGCAGGCAGGTCAGCACGTGCTGCAGCTGTGATCCCACTTCAGAACGACAAAGCTGGGCCCTCAAGGGACAACCACCACAGCTCCTCATGATCAAAGCTCTCCCGTGAAAGGGAGCACCCACAAAAGCTCTGGCCTCCTCCAAGCCCAGCTGCTCAGAGAGGACAAGCTCCTGCGCTAGCCCTGTGGTAGCTACCCTGGGCAGCAGACTAGCAAGCAGCCGACAGTCTGTGGGGCTGGGTGCCCAGCTGAGAGCTAGCCAGAAACAGAAAGACGGGAGTCCTCCTGAACCGACAGGCCACCATGGAGATGTGGCCTTGTGCTCCTGACATCTCCCAAGGTCCTCCGCAAGAAATCAGCAGGGGACCAATTTCTAGCCCCTCGAGTAAGCTGGGGCTGGCAGCTCCAAATCAGTGAGGGGAGGCCCTGGAGACCTGGGAGGCTGTGGAGCTTGCCAAGGAACTTGAAATTTTTTCCTGGTGGTGGCCCACCAGAAAGGGAAACAGCCGCTTGCAGAGGAAATGGAAGCCGATTGCCTCAGCACCCGTAAGTGCAACTCTGCTTCTAATCTATGCAATGGGAAAGGGGAAATCTAATCGGGTTTGTGACGTTTGTCAGTGATTAGAGTGATAAATTCAGGTTTAAAAACAAGAGTTGTTGGCAACCATGCAAAAAATGAAGAGAAGCAGCTCAGCTTAAGCACTGATACGTGAAAAAAATGGCCACAAAAATGCCCCCCAGAGAATGCAGCTGGGACCTTCAGGGCTGGTAGAGAAGGGTATTGCAAACACTGATGAAAGCCTCACACTCTGGCCAAGAAATGGCCAGGTACCCAGTTAACACAGGAAAGCTCAGAACTGGAAAGCTCGGTCTCTCAGTGTCTTTTTGGCAATGAGGACGCAGTACTGGGAGTTTGGCTATTTGGTATGTAATGGGATCTCCGGAAGGCATAGGAGCAGACACTGGCTAAAACACTCTGTTAGACCAAACACACTAAAAATGCTTAGGGAATAGGGGACACAAAAAAGAACCGCCCCACAAGCCTCAGATGGAGACGGGGAGCAAGGAAGAGGAACCCGTTTCAATGCTGGTCCCCTGCGATTGGAGCATGAAGTCAGGAGAGCTGAGACAGCCGAGAAACAAATAACCCGTTTGGTTCCTGCTGTGGCTTGAGATTACAGACAAGCTGCCAGGAAAGGTGTCTGATGGAGAAAAAGCCTCCAAAGAGGTGAAACGCACCACTTTGTAAGGACTGCATTCAAAAGCAGCGTCTTCTCCTCTTGCTGGGACCAGGACCTAAGCTACCTGCTCCTCTCTTTGCAGCACAAGCGATAGTTCAGCCAGACTTTGAGACTCAGGCACTAGGCTGCTAAAGCTCTGGAGGGTCTGAAACAAGAACAGCTCCTCGCTTGTTTTGCTAAGTGTTCCTAACCAGGACGGTCAAATAGGAATCAGCTAGTAAACACTGAGGAAAGTAATGAGGGAAGGAAAGGAAAACCAAACAATGTGCCGGACTCAGTGCAACTTGTGCTCTCCCAACAGGACTGGACATGGCACTATTCCCTAACTAGGGCCATCAAAGCACTCTCGTTTCCTTAAACACCAGCAGACTTTTGGCCAACATGGGCTAGTGAGTGTCTGACGGCAGCCAGAGCAGCAGATCAGAGAAGGTGGCCACCTCTCGCAGCACAAGGTGGTGAGCAGCTTGGGGCAGCCAAAAGGTTTAACCCAGCGGAGCTGCAGCCAAAGAAAGACACCTGGTTTCAGCCTCAGCCACAGCAGAAATTTGAGACTGCTTCTGGTTAGGGATTTTCTCCTGACCCAACAAAACCATGTTTGATCTGAGTAATAACAAATCACAGCCTGGCACGAGGGGAAATCACTTCATAGTTTACCAGAAGCAGAACGGCCTTGGATGAGGGAAAATAAAAAAGACAGAAAAACAAATGACGTCACATGAAAGGACTCTCATCTGCTGCCCAAAGTGAGAGAGATGCGGAGGAGTGACAACATGCAGCACAAGAGGGGTGAGTCGCCTTCCAGGGAGGTGGCCATGGAAGGGCAGCTGGGGTCATGCCTTGACAGAAATCCTCCTGATGCGAGAGGGACTAGCAGGGACTAGTGGCCCCATCCAGGGCATCTCTTAGGCAAAAAAAAAAAAGAAAAAAATCTACAAGAACAAAGCCTGAACTCCTGATTCTTTGACAGAGGGAGCAATTCCTGATGCGATTGAACCAGCCGACAGAGCAGCTTTCTTTACCTGGACAGAGCTGCCAGCTTGGCCTTATTTACCAGGCAACAAAGCTGGGAGATGCTCAGCTCTGCCCTGCTTTCCATCCACCTTCCCGCACACGCACACCAGCCCCTGGAGCATCTCCAGCGAACAAGCTCCTTCACAGCTCGGGCAGCCTCATGGCTCGGTCCCCTCTCTGCCGACAGGGCCAGGAGCAGCAGAAAGGAGGCAGGCTGAGCACATGCGAAAGGGCTTGCAGCCGCCCGGGTCACCTGCTCTCCCAAAACGCCAGCCGGTGCTGGCCTGCCCCTCTGCGTCCCTCGCCACGCACCTGGGCCCCGAGTTCCCAGCTGCAGGGAGCGGGTGGGAAGCAGGCAGTGACTCAGAAAGCAGGAGGCGCGTGGGACTGACTCAAACACTGCAGCCTGGAGGCCAAGGGATATTACTAGAGTGCGTGCCAGTGGTTATGGACAGCGCTTTCGTCTTTGTGTAACAACTGGCCTGCCCTCCTCAAGGAAAAAAAAAAGAAGGGAAAAAAAAAATACTGGCTAGCTGGGGAAAGTAAAGCCCAACACCTGCAGGCCAGATCTCCAGATGCAAGTAGCTGTGCTGCCGATCGGTTGGAAGCGTGCTCCACGGGTCCCAACCTGCTGCCGCCTGCCGGGGAGGCAGCCGAGACCCCGATGGGGAAGGCAAGCACCAAGCCAAACACTAGGCAATTCCCCCATGCATGGCTGTTTTCCCCTCTCTGCCACCCAGCCTCCAGCCAGTCCCTCCTCCCTTTTCTGCAGCAAAGACACAGCTGTCACTCCGGCAAGCCAGGGAGAAAAATTAATGAGACATGTCAGGCAGATAGTGAGGCAGAGGGGCGGTTCAGTGGAGGGATTGCAGGCGGAGAGAGTTAGGATAAAGAGAGGAGTTTGCACTGGGGGAGAGGGTGAGGGCAGGTGAAGCTCCTCTTGCCCAGCCAGCCGGCTCAGAGGGGGAGGCACGGGAATGCAATGGCCCTCAAGCTCTCCCAGAGAGGAACCCCAAACCCTCTGACTGCCGTTGCCTGCCCTCGGCATCTGCCGTCCCCGGCCCGGCCCTGCCTGCCTTGTGCAGGTGTTATTCCTCTGTCCCGCCAGGCTTGCATCCTGCCACAGACACCCGTCCTGGCAAGAGCGCATGCAACAGCGGTGCAGGGAGTCCCCCAGCCCTGTCTCCGCTGTCAGGCAAACTCAGGTGAGGTCCTGAGGTCCTCACCTCAGGCAAGCTCAGGTGAGGTCCCAGCTGCTCAGGTGAGGTCTGGACCTTTTCCTTTCCAACCCACCGTACGGATCTGCGCCTCACATCTCCCTGCCTGTGCTTTAGTCTCCTGTTTCTCCTCAGGCTCTCCAGGCTGAGCATCACCTGCCTGTTCCTCAGCCCGCGTTTAGAGAGGGGAGTTGAACTCCCGGCACACAAAAGCTGCCATCGTCCCTGCCAAAGGGGTTCTGGGGCCGGGTTCATCGCCCAGAGCTCGGGGAAGGTCTTCTCCAAAGCGGGCCGTGCCCCCTCAGCAGCAGCTGTTGCACCGCAGCCACCGCTGTGGCTTTTGCCACCGGGGGAAAAGAAGAGGGAAAAGACGGAGAAGACGCTCCATCGCCGCCGCTGCGGGGCCAAAACCCGGCACCTTGCGGCGAGCGGCGAGCGGGGCCCGGCGGCGGCGTTTGCGGGGCCCCCCCGGCTCCTCCG
>NW_020450927.1:617100-618176 GCF_003343035.1 Apteryx rowi | reverse complement strand
CGGGGCCTTGCGTGCGGCTCGGCTGCCACCGTGCGGCCGCCCGGCCCGGCCCGGCCCGGCCCGGCCCGACCCGGCGCGGCTCCCCCGGGGCTCCCTGGCCAGGCACCAGCCGGCCGAGGGGACTCCACCAGGAGCGCGGCCAAGCCGGGCTGGGAATGTGGGAAAGCGGCAGCCGCTAGCTCAGGGGGGAGAGAATAGGAAAAGCCCCCTCCTTCCTCCGGGCCCCTCCTCAGGCCTCCAGGGGAAGAAAGGAATGCAGCAGGGGGGTTTCGAGGAGTCGTGGTAGCTCGGGGCATGTCCCCAAAAGGGGCCTTTCAACTCCCTGCCCAGAGCGCGACGATGAAAGGAAAGCTAGAAACTAGATAGTAGCCCAAGACACGGAGCCTGGATCCCATCCAGGTTTAGGGCTGGTTTCCCGCAGCGTAGAGCAACGCTCAGGCCTGGGAGGACGGGGGAGTTGAGGGAAGGGGAGGGGGTTATTTTAGGTTTCGCTCTCAAGGAAACGAGGAGCATTTCATACTTGGGACCTTGCCAAGATATGAGGGCCCTGGGTCGGGTGGGCGCGAGGTGTCACCCGCCACAGAGCGGCGAAGGTGGCAAAGGCAGGTGAGCGGCGCCAAGGCGCCAGCTAGCCCAGGCCCCCCGCGGGACAGCTCGGGGGTCGTGGGCTTGCCCCGTCCGCGGCTCCCATTGCCCTCCGCCGCGCCGGGCGCCCCACGCCCCCTCCCCTCGCCGTGGCGCTTCGGGGGGGCTCTGCCGCAAGCTCCCGGGGACGGACTCTGCCCCGGGGGTGCGAGGCAGCCCTGGGGACCCGGGGGAGCTCGTGCCGCCGCCCTTCCCCCGGGGCAGCGGGGCAGGGCAGGGGGCGAGGCCGGCCGGGGGCACCTGCCGGCGCGGCGGGCAGCGGCGGGCAGCGGCGGGGGCAGCGGGGCTCCGACCCTCCCTTCCCCGCCCGGCCCTGCGGCAGCCGGCGGGCGACGTTACCTGCGATGATGGCCGGGTTGCTCTGTCCTCCCTCCGCCTTCACCCACACCTCCACGGTGAACTGCGCCCGCGGGATGTCGGGCAGCGCCTCC
>NW_020450927.1:579186-616419 GCF_003343035.1 Apteryx rowi | reverse complement strand
GCCGCTGCCTGGCGGGGCACGGCGGCCCGGGCGCGGCTCGCACAGCGCGGCTCCCCGCCGGCTCTTCGCGGGAGCCCGGCGCTGCCTGCGGGAGAGGGAGATGCGTTAGATGCCCTTATCTAGGAAGCCCCGAGGCGCTGCCCGCTCCCCCCGCCGGCGAGGGGGTGGGGGGGGGCCGCCTTATTTAAAGATGATTATGTCCAATCTAATAAACCCCGAGCGGCGCGTCGCCCTCCCCTCCCCTCCCTCCGCCTCCCGGCGCTGCCCAGGGCGCTGCACCCCGCTCCCCGCCGCCGCGCACCGCGGGGACCCGCCGCCCGGCGCGGCACAGCGCGGGGGAGCCGCGGGACGGGGCGCGCCGCGGCCGGGCGCTTCCCCCCGCCGGAGCCGGAGCCGGAGCCGGAGCCGCCGGCACCTGCACTGTCCTTGCCTTCACTCGCGGGCGCAGCCCCGGCGGCTGCGAGCCATCCTTTCACAAGGTCTCAAGCAGCTGCACCGGGCTCCAGCCTTCCCCACAGCCTCGCTCGCTCCCTCTCTCATTCCTCCGCTCACCACTCTCCCGGCTTGGCAGTTCAGCGTGGTTTTTCTTTTTCTTTCTTTTTCTTTCTTTCTCTCTCTCTCTCTTTTTTTTTTTTTTTTTCTAAGTTGTACCATGTCTGTGTTTTCCTCCTGTTGTAGCTTTGGCTGTGACATCATGTGCCTGCCCACCTCGCCTCCATCCTCCATCCCACTCCTCACCTACGAGGGGGAGGAAGGGAAGGAGACAGGAGGGGGAAGGACCCCCCAGCAGCCCTCCTCTCGGCGAGGGGAGAGGTGGTCTCGGGTTCAGCCTGTGAAATCCACAGCACGGAGAGACCGAGGGTCCCCCCTCGGCCGGAGATCTCAAAGGACTTTGCTTCTTTTTCTTTTTCTGGTTTTGCCCGAACAATGATCCCATCTGTTTGACATGTGCGGAAAGGTGGGCTGGAGGCAAGTTATCTGGGCGAGAGGAAAAAGCCGTGTCCAAAGCAAAACCCTATCAATCTACCAGCCTACACACAGCTGCCCCCCCGTCCCAACCTCCACACCCAGGGAGAGAAATCGCATCAAGAGAGCCACACCAGCGGGAAACGCGTCTAACCCACCCACGGTGCCAGAGGGCAAGGCACGGGCGCTGCCAAAGGAAAGCCATTCAAAAAATACGAGTGAGAAAACAAACTTCCGAAGTTTCCTATTTGTTTCTGAGAAGCCGTCACACGAGCACACGGCTCGGGAGGTTAGGTACGCTCCGTTTGGAAACCTCAGCAAGAAGGGATTTTTTTTATTATTATTATTTTTTTTTCACTCCAAAACACTATCTGTGGCGGTCAGTCTGAAGCAAGGTTGCCAACGAAAGCTGGGAGGCCCCTTCCAGGGTACAGGCTTTCAAACCAGCAAGGCAGGAGGGAACAGATTTAAGAACAAACAGCAGGAGCTGGCTGCATTTTTTTTTTTTCTTCTCAAGGTGGGAGGGTGATGGGAGGGGGTATGGGGGGCCGGTGCTTTGGAGGGGGGAGACAGAAAAAATACCAGTGCCGGAAAAAGTTGACGGCTGGGAGGGGCGAGCAAAATGCTTTGACAGTCCCCTGTAAAGGCGGAAGGTAAGCGTATAGAGAGGTAAGGGTATAGGGAGGATGAACTAGAAGGCACACTGAGAGAAAGAGAGGACACACACAGGGCAGACGAGGACAGGCAGAGGATTAACTACTCGCTCTACGAGCTAGAGTAGGACCAGAGGACCAGAGGAGAAAAGGAGAAGCACGCTTTGGGGTGTGAACAAAATCCAAACACAACACGAACACCCATCACTTACAGGGAAGCGGAGAGAGAAGAGGTTTCCAGCCCTCCCGCCAGCACAGGTTAGCTGGAGAGCAGCGCCGAGTGTGCACCGGTACCTGCCCGCCTCCGTGCTGCCATCGAGGCGCGAAACAAGATAACCCAGTCCCACACTTGGCATCGGAAAAATGGCCCGGCAAGAGTGTTGTCCTGGGGTAAATGCCAGCAATTATTGCTTATAATGCGTATTCATTTAGGAATGAACTGAGCTCCTGATAGCCCTGTCTACCAGGGCCTGATAAAAGCGAATCCCGCGGGACTGTTTATTTGGAATGGTGGTGACCTTATTAAGCGGATATTAATCATCTTGCCATGCAACACCCTATGATACACAGGCATTAGACAAGGAACCTGGACTCCACAGAAATAAGAGCTGAGAGACCCTGAAAAGTGCCGCCTGTGATCTCAGAGGTTCAGCAGAACCGGGCTCCGCAGGGACAGCCTGTCTGGGACGGATCCAGGCATTGTAGCAAAAAACCCCTCCAAAAACGCGCCCAGATGAGGCCTCTATATATAGGCTCTGGACTGGACTAAGCTGCTTGCTTGACGAAATGACACCCGGAAACAAATACTTGTGCTGTTTGTTGGACTGTTACTCGGTGAGAGCCGCGAAGGACTGAAACCCCACCAAGGAGTCCCTGTCTGGTGGGGAGAGACTGATTTCTTGCTCCCCTCTGTGTCCAGTGAGAGCTCTCCATCTCCGCTTGCTTTACGCCCTGGGATTGAAGCACGTGGGCACAGTGGGCGTCTTGTAGTGCAGAAGAAGCGATCAAGCAGCTGGTTTATCTGAGAGCTGGACACTTTCCTTCACAAGCATGTTTAACTGAGCAGTGGGAAGAGGTCGGGGCCCTACCCAAGGCCAGGACAAATTAGCACCTCGGCAGACCTTGCAGGCAAAAGCCAAGGCCGCAGGAGGGTTGCCAGCAGCTCGCCCACTGCCGCGGAGCAGCCAGATGCTGCAGAAGGGATGTGCTAGCAGCGCTGCCTGCACGACTTCCATGGCTCCTGGAGGACCCCATGGGATTTTGATCCACTCTGCAGCCTTCAGAGGTAGGCGAGAGCAAGACTAGCTGTAACGACCCAAGCCAAGGCCTTCCCCAGTGATGCCGCGGCCCCCAGATGGCCCTGCCCGGCCTGGCTGAGCCCGAGTCTGGCTGGCTGCGGAGCTGCAGAATTTAAGAAACCAGCGGAGCAGACAGCAGAGCACATTAATCATTACCTCGCGCTGGCTCTCGCACGCTTTCCATTGACACGCACGCAGGTTCGCATCGCAGCCGCTGCCTCGGCTGCCAAGGTGAGGCCCCGAGGAGGTTGGTGAGGCCACGGTGGATAAAACCGAGTCAGGGCACCCTCCACCAGGCCGGCTCAGCATCTGGCAGAAAAGACGCCGCGGAGCTGAGGGCAGAGATGCCAGGGTGTTGTTCCCATCCCCAGCACCGCTTCAGGCTACAAGGAAAACCAGTTCTTGTAGTTTTGTTTTATTTTGTTCTCCAAAAAAAAGGGCAATTAGCTTGACCAATGTTCTTGTTTGTAACAAACTCACTGCGTGCAAGGCAAACACAGGCCTTGGGGACGCCCGGGCTGTGGTTCAGACCCCTCGTCTTGCAGGCGGCACAGGCAAGGGACTGAGAACAGAAACTTTTGAAACGCACACTCTAGATATTTAAAACCATGGCCAACTCTGCCAGCAGCACAGACATGGTGAGTTGAGCTGTGCGTTTCCAGTGTCACAGATCACGGCCCCAAGACGTGTTTTGCCTGCCCAGCAGACAAGGATAAACATTGGCACACAGAGATTTTTCTGAGTAAAATCTCATGAGGGTGGCAAGATGCATGGGGAAGAGCTACCCCCTTTGCTCTTTGCCACAGACCATCATTAAATTATTGCCAGCACCGGGCTATGACAGCCCAGAAAGTGCCAGAAAATCAAAGTGGCTAAGGACAGAGACCAAAGAAGCTGCCATGGTGCAGCCCCACTTTGCCCGCAGCATGGGGAACGGGGATGGAGCAATTTCTTGTTGCCACTGTGGCTGTCACCAGGCCAATAAAACAGCGCTTGAGCTGAAGCTGCCTTTTTATTCAATCCATATCATGCTCCCCAACAGAGGCTCTGTGCCCATCTTTCTGCTGGTGCATGTTGGCACGTGCAGATGTGAGCACACGCTCCAGCCATCTCTATCTCCTGCTGCCCTGTCTCCAGCCCTGCTTTGCAGTGTGCGCAGCACATCATTGCGATCCGTCTCTCCAAGATGCCAAGGTGGCCGCAGAGCACGCTCGGCACGTGCTCCTCGGAGGTTTCGTGTCTCGGGAAAGCGGGACGTGCACCTGTAAGAGGTCCTAGCTCAAAGCCCCGCTCCCTTGGCACGGCAGTGTGATGGCCTTGCATCCTCCGGGGCTCTCTGCATACAGCGTCTGGAGAGAGGCGCCCGTGCCGGCTACAGTTTGAAACCACACAGCAAATCGGCTGGTGCTCAGGAATAAGAGGCAGGGTGTAAGACGGGAAGATGAAGCAGCAGAAGAAAGTGGTGGTGCACCGGAGAGGGCAGATTTGGCTGGATATTCCCCATCCCTTACCTCCATGTCGCCCTTCCTGGCATGTTTGTGTGTCCCTGCTACGTGCTGCTTGGACCCCGTGGGCCAGGTCTGCAGGTCTCTCTTATTTGGGGCGGGTGGCTCTTGCTCAGCCACAGAGAGCCTGACTTAGCAAGTCCACCACCACTTGGCAAGAGCAGCGGGCCCACACTGAGCTCCAGGCCCAACTGCCCCAAGGAGGGGAGTCCCACGCGCTCATCAAAGGGACATGCCAGTGATGATCTGTGCGGGGACGGGGCTGCGGGGTCGTCCTAGCACAGGGACTGGGCTTCCTAACACGTGCTCGGCCGTGCCAGGGGTAAGGCGGAGAGCAGCATTTCAGCTGGAGCTGAGGCCGAGCCGCGCCACTCCCCCCACGCCTAGGAGACAGGGTTAGCTGTCAAGAGCCGTCAACAAAAGCCTTCGTCTCCCTCCACGCCTTAGGAAACCGCTGGAGATCTCGACATGGGAATAAAGGGACCGGGAGAATCCAGCTTTTTGTTTGTGGCCAGGCAGCCAAATCCGGCAAGCCCGAGACAGCAAGCATCAGCAATCAAAGCAGCGCGCGACAGCCGACTCCGTAGAGGGGCACAGCCCAGCCAAGCCCTCCCCTCGTCTCCCTCCCAAGTTCGGCTTCTTTTCCCAAGCAGATTAGGAGCATGTTCAAACGCTCAGGACCCCCGGAGGTCAGCGACTCTGGCCTTGCGCACAAGAGGTTTGCTTGGGAACTTGCTGAGTTTCCTGCTTCTGGTTGGTCTGCAGATAAGCCCTGGTGTGCAGCCACGGCCGATGCCAGCTCTGGCAGGGATCCACAGCTGCACGCTAAAATCAGCAGCAGAACCTCCAGAGTCCTCTCTCTTGTGCGTTTACCTCTTGCAATTGGGCTCTCATGTCTAATAAGGGCTAAGTGACAACCGTTGCTTTTCTCACTGCCGCAGCCCTCCTAAGGGCTCTCTAGTCTGGATTCTCCAGGGTCTGACAGGAAGGCTGAGCTCCCCCTGCAGCCCTTCAACCCTGGGACTGCTAGTAGGGACTCCTCGCTCTGTTCAGTCCCATGAGTTTCACGACAGTAGTTTCTCCAAGCCCCTCTGCTAAATTTGGATATAATTGACTAAAGAGTCCAAAAAGGGATGTACACAACCTCAAGTCTTTGACAACTGAGCTCTCAGGTAAGAATGAACTTTAAATAATAGCAAAAAACAACTAGCCAAGGATATGTCTTCTCCATCATCCTTATATCCACCTCCCCACATTTGCTTTAAAACTACCTAGTCTGCGGACAGCTAGTGGCATAGCTACAGCAGCAGCAGTGTCAGGAGCCCCTGGAGGAAGCCAATTAGCTGGGCTCCCATCAGTACCTGAACTAGCTGGAGGCAGTTTAAAGCTGGTTTGGCCCATTGCCATCAGGTGCAGCTACAGGAGCTATTTCAATGCAGCCTCAAATTTTGCACTGGAGCCCTGGGCTACAGGAGCCAGTGCAGGGCTGTGCTCCAAAGGGCTCTTGCAAGCCTCCGGTAAAAATGATCTGCTTCCCGTCGGGCTGTAGGAAGCAGTGGTGAGGATTCCCTGTTGTCCCTTCCCTGGCCGTGGAGCCTGCTCCCACAACAACCTCGGTGTGTCGCCTGCATAGCCACGAGGACGCAGACGTTCAGGACTGCGCTTACATCCCTAAGTAGTAAAGACGTTCCCTGCACAATAGCCTCCAGGGGTCTTTCCGCACCCCAGAGTTTTACATTTCACCAAGAGTTTGCAAGATGCTAAATTAAGATCATCTAGAGAACAGACCATGACCTTTGCCAGATGGGGTGTCTTAGATATCGAAAATTATTCCAACTGCTCACAAAAGGCAGGGAGTTATCTGCCTTTACGTAATGTAGCTCTTCTAGCAACCACAGAGGAAAGCATACATGAAAAAGCTAGCAGGAAAGGCTGGGACTTTCCCATGAGTCTACGGGAATCAGCCTTTCACTTCCACTCAGCCACTGTCATTTGGGAATTTCAGCCCCATTAAGTTCAGATTTTTCAAGTGCATCTCTGCGTCCCAACTAGGTGGGAAGCATCTGCCAGAGAGAAGAGATCAGAGATGCATAATGTTGCATGGCTCCTGTGCCAGGGGCAAAGGCAGGATCCCAAAGGACGTGAATCAGCAGGTACCTGCGAGAGATACAAATATAGCTCGGTCCAGATGAAGCTTCCAAAATCTCACAGCCAGGAGAGCTGTGCGCTGGTGGCAGGTGCTCAGGAGAGCGCTGCGCTTGCAGCAGCACAGGTGGTAAACCCCGGTGGAATAATTACATGACCTTGCTGTATTTTCAAAGGCCCTATGCCAATACCAACATCCACTGGTTAGTCCCCCTTCCATGTGCAGCTCACATGATAGCATCTCTTCCCGGGTTAGCATGACTTTCTCTGCATGAGTGTCAGTGCAAACAAGCCTTGCCGTCTCCACATAGTCTTCACCTTGTCTTTTTCATTTATATACAATTTCCACATGTTGTCCAGGCAGAAAAGCCGTTTGCTAAATGAGCACAAGAAAGTAAATAAGACACAGAATGAACATTTAATCTGGAACAAGTATTTGAAGAATTAGGGGAGGGGGGAAAGGGGCGAGTGCTACCCCATCTACGATGGCTGAGAAGTGAGGATTTGCAGAGGCAACTCCCAGCTGTTCCTGAAAACTCCCATTTGAACATCTCACCGTCTAACCTGTGCCGGGTTCAGGGACCAGCTGCTGCAGCAAGAAATGCAGCAGGAGCAAAAGAGTGTGTTGCCGGGGGAAGAGGCGAAGGGTTGTATTTGTTAACTTTGCTCCCTTTGTTCTTAAGGTAGAGCAGGACTTTGGCACTCGTTGGCACTGAGGCGCATCCTAATTGCTGGTCCAAAACTTACACTGTCATCATGACATCTTGAATCTGCTCCTGGCTCAGCTGAGAGAACCTGCTCTATGATTTGGCAGTGAGCAATAAAAAGAAGTGTGAAAGAGTCACAGTCAGCTCTTAAAAGTGGCTGGTGGGGCTTTAAATATTTGGGTTTTGGACAAGTTTATCACAACAAGGAAACACCTCTGCCCTCCTCACTCATTTTTAGAAGACACAAATAAAAATAGATGCCCAAGGAAAGCCACAGGCTCCCAGTCCGTGCTGCTGTCTCAGCAAGTGCGGCAGCATGAGGGAATAAGTCGCATTCCTGCCTGGAGGCTGCCAAGGCAGCTTTCAGCCTCCGACTCGGCTTTGCTCCGTGCGTATGTGCTGTTCAGTTAGTTTTTGTCCCATTGCCCGGGCAGGTTCAAGCCCTGCAGAGGAGCCTGCTACCTGGCAGGGGTGGCAGGGGGAAGGCTGCAGCTGAAGGAACAGAGGAGCACACACGCGTATTTTCACACACACACACACACACACACATTTGTCCTTTTCAAGCAAGAGTAAAAAGCGGTTATCCCAGACTGGGCATCTCCTGGTTTCCACTGGACAAGGAAGAAGCCCAAGAGACAAATTCTGGGAAGTGCTGCTTGGCACCACCTATAATTTGCCGGTTGCTTCTTCATTTGGTTGTTGCAACCATAATTTCCAATGCCAACTATCCGATCAGTTTGATTTTGCCCACATTGTGGGCCCCATTCCCACAGACCCCAAGTACTCTTATTATTGCTGGGAATTTCTGTCAACATGAACAGTTCTGGTAACCTTTTGCCATGTCATTTATCCCCTGCCTACAATGCAAACTACAGAGCTCCTCTCTGTTCTGACAAAGCACTTCTCCCCATGGTGCTCCCCGTGGAGATCTGCTGAAGAAGCCTGTCCATGTCTGCCAGTGGGACCAGCATCTTAGTATCCATGAGTCTGATCCCTTTAACGTAAGTACTTGGAGCCAGGAGCACCAAGACATGGTTCCCCCACCCTTTGTATCTGAAGTGGGCACCTGCGTTTGCTGGAGGACAGGCATTGGGACGTACCCTGCCGTATTGCGTTATCTGAGCTGGTTAGCGGCAGCCCACCTAAGTCCTTGAGATTTGGCTTTGTGCTCATGAGCTCTCAGCCTCCAGTCTCTCTTTAGCAATGGTCCTGCGGTCATGGCCACATACACTCTGGCCTGTCTCAAGGCACAGGGGCATTCGCTCTAGCTTTACTCTGAGGCTGTTTTGGCACCTTTGCTCCTGAGTTGTGTGTGGCATGTTCCATGAGCCACTGGGCAATGTCATTCCAGTCAAGCAAGGAGATTACAGGGTGCTTGTTGACATACCCTTCCTAAGCAAGCCTCCAGCCCTGTTCCTAAACCCAATGCTCAGGAGTCACTTGCAGCTCAATGTATCCACCCCAGCGGAGACCTCCATGTCTCCTTCCTGCAACCCACACCCCTGTGCCCAACACCACAGCTCCATTTGCATCACCACAACAGTCCTTTCTCTCTCTGCCTTGGCTTCAGCTGAGCACTGGGAAGAATTTGTTTTTAGGAAACCAAGCCATGTTCCACGTTGCTCCCCTCAGTAGGGCCAGAAGGACCAGGTCATGGTAGAGGAGCTCCAAGGATTCAGCAGTCTCCTGCTCTGGCTGCCAGCTGCAGGCTCAGCTTCAGAAACATCCCCCTCAACTTTGGTGTCCTTCCTGCTCTCCCTGCTTGGACATCGCTAAAACTCCCCTTCACTTGGCTCCCCACAGAAGCCATGTAGATCCTCACCTGTTTTCTCAGAGCAGCCCAGTGTCTTCCTCCCTGCATGCTCTTCCTCTCCACTTGCATACAAACTGTTCTCCTGGACCACTTCCTTCTCTCCCAGGGGCCTCCAGACAGGGAGCAAAGAGCATCTCCTACCACAACCCATCACCCAGCAGTCTCACCAGAGGTCCACCGGAGGTCCACCATCAGGTACTGCCCTCAGGTGGAGCGCAGCCATCCTGGTGATCATGGTAGTGGTGCAGGGAATTGTGGACATGCTGCTTCACAGATAAAAAGGAGGCTGGGCTGGAGGACTGTAAAGGCTAAAGCCTCATCTTGTTACAATATCAGCATGCAGGCATTCATGTGACTGACCCTCTTAGTTCAAGCTGGCTGACAGTGCAAAAAACCTCAGGCCAAGCACCTCCAGCAAAATCCCTTAGTATAGATAAAATGGTACCCATAAGGGGCCTTTTGGCAACACCGGTTGTTCCATGCAGGGATTTGGTTTGAGGGATTAAAACAAAAGGACCCTTTTGCTGTACAGAAGATCCCCTGCCATTGGCTGCCTTATTTCTGTGGAACATGGTTAAACTGTGCTGGGAGAAGGATCTCTCCACACATGTGCATTTCTTCTGTGGTCCCTTAGCTGCTACTGCTGACTGCAGGCTGAGACAGGGTCCTGGCTGGAAGGGCTTCTAGGCTGACCCTACATGTTGCCCTTGCAGCACTGATTTCTCCTGCCAGATTGCCAAAGCAACACTTGAAACCCGTTGGGCTGCTTGGATCGCTCTGACCACAGCATGACACAAGGAGCCGTAGTGTCTCCCATTTCTCTGGGTTCCCTCTCTCGCCCCCTTAAGCTTGTGTCTTGGCATCCCCCACCTTAGTGCATGGATTTGCATGTGGGTGAATGAGCATGTGCTCCCCTCTGCAGCATGCAAGCAATGGGTAAATGTGGGCAACATCACTGCAGAGTTTGTTTTTCATGTGTCGCAAGGTGACCCTTGCATTGCCTGGGGAGAGGCTGCTCTAGAGACATCCCAGGAGGCATCTCTAGCAGCGAACAGTCATAATGCAAGGAGTGTGTTACCTGGAGTCTGAGCATGTCCTTGAATCTTCTCCTGTTTCTGAAGCTGTGAGAAATGTCCACATCCCCATAAGGGTAAGAGAGCCCAAGAGAGGGGAAGAGCAGGAAGATAGGGGGGAGATTGCAGAGGACAGACACCATCCAAAATCACAAGCCCCTGCAATAGCACCTTCGGATTTGTCTGGGGTCCTATTACAGACTCACCAACAGGCACCTGGTGCTGAATTCGTGTCTCCTTCCCTGTGCATGGAGAAGAAAAGCTGTAGTTGCCCCTTTCTGTATTGTACTAGGATCCCCTGCAGCAGGCAGCAATTGGCCCTATCTCCTCTCCCAGCCAGATTTCCCTCAGTGTTTTGCACAGGCACAGCTCATATGGGTATGTGGGGCTGAGGGCAGAGGGGCCTGGCCCCACGGCTGCTGGTCATGGAGGCTGTGGTCCCATTGCCCCCAAGCCGGCCACCGTGGGCCCTGGGGGAGAGGAACCAAGGGAGGTGCCCCAAGGAGGCCCATTCCCTCTGCCTCCTGCCTTGTGTTAGGATCCTGTTTTTACACCATCCATCAAGGGCTGCTGCAGGGGGAGGGATGGGCGACCTAATATCAGGCAGCCAGAGAAGAGTATTTCACCTTAGCTAGACTCCTTGAAACCACATGCCATCCAGCCGTGAAGATGGATGGGGTCTGTAGTGTGCCAGCAGATACTGCAGGCACTCCTCAGGCATCTGCCAGGTAGTGTGGGTGGTGGGTTTTGGGGCACACGGGCCTGGGCCAGCACACTGATCCCCGACCTGTATTGTATGGTCAGATGCCTCTGCCCTAAACAGCCTGGCAGTCCTCTGCAGAGGGCCTGGGCTTTGCATGAGCACTTGCTGCTGTTCCCTGCTCAGCTTTGGGACCTGACCCTCCATCTGGATCCAGGGCCGGGGGAATTTTCCACCCTGCCATGTATTCGGTATAGGAGGGTGTGCTGTGCACATGGAGCACAGGAGGAGCACCAAGAAGTAAGATGGGAAGGCAAGGCAAGGCAAGGCAAGGCAAGGCAAGGCAAGGGATGGGGCATCTTGGATACTTGTTGGGGTCCCAGTGCTACACAGGTGCAGTAGTGGGGAGGTGGCGGAGGTTTGGCCATATGGGAATAGTCTGCAGTGAGGAGGCAGGTGGAGAGAAGAGTCATCACTCTGCCGTGTCCTGTGAGCACCAAAGCACACACTGCCCCTCCAGATCCCAACTTCTCTGGCTCTAAGTCGTGTCTGCAGTGATGCGCCGGTAACACACCAATCTGCCTCCTCCTCGGAGTTCTCCCCTGCTTTGCCATGGATTACTGATAGGAGTGCAGCGGGGTCTCCGTTTGCCCACTGGCACGGAGGAGCTGGCGGCTGAGTCACTCCATGCCCAGCTGCCCTCCTTTCCCATTGCAATCGCTCTGCTGGCCTTCAGCACTGCCTGAGAGTTGGAAGATGGCTTGGGGCTGCTCTTCAGGTGTTCGGGCTCCATTCCTGTGGCAGGTGGACAGTTTTCTCTTCTATCTCCTTCAGCGGCGGACCCTGCCCTGGGTCTCTCTTGAGGACGCACGTGCACATGAAGCACTGCAACCCCCCCGAGGGAGAGGCTGGAGCCCTGGGGAAAGCTGCAGAGGGTTTTCTCGCACACGAGGGGGCTGCGGGAGGAAACCTTGGGCGCACACGTCTGAGGGGGGCAGCTGTCCAGGCCTGGCACGTCCACACTTCTGGGGCGCATCACATTCCCCCAGGAGCCGGCGCTGGCACGGCAGGGACCACGATCCCGAACCCCCTGCGAACGCACTGTGGTTCTTGGTCTCCCCCCAGTGACCAGACCACATATAACAAAGTGGCGGGTTTTGCTCGAGCACGGGAGGCTTCCAGACAGAGGATTACAGCTCATTGCCCCCAGAACAGGCATATCGTTACCAGGTAATTACACTAATAATTATTTCCCTGAATCCTCCCAGAGAGTGAAGCTCTCTCCCTGGTGCCATTGCTTGTTTTCGAATATTTGGAAACAGGAATCTATTTCCCCACATGCACGAGCTCTTGAAATGTATATATTCATTCATTAAAGCGCACCGATGCCACTGAGGCAAATGACCTGTCAACAGATTTACAGCAGGAAGTAAGTCACTGCCTCCGAGCCTGCGCTTTTAATGTAATTAAAGTCCTCTGTTTGGAATTCGTTCCTAATTAATATTCATGCTCTGTTGCCCATCTGCCATTCCTGCATTGCTGGTTCCTTCTGAGATTGATCAGAGGGTTATTAAGGCAGCAAGCAGACAGAGAAGGAGGAGGAGTGGCTGGTGGGAAAAGAGTTGTATCAGCTTTTGGTAAGGGAGCAAAACCGTGCCCAAGCTCCCGACTGGTCTGGAAGGGGCTGCCCTAAGTAACGGCCAGTCTCGCTCTGCCGCTGAGTGAAAATTAAAGGGGTTGATGGGAGTGATGGATCGAGCGAGGCCTGCCGGAGAGACAGACTCTGTCAGTCTGCTCCTGGAATCCCTCAGGCTTTCTTCTGCTCTTGGAGGAGGCAGAGAAGTGCTGGGACCTCGGGAGCCTGGCTGAAGAGGACCAGCTAGCGGGTGGTGGTGCTGATGAAGCCTAACTGAGATAAAGCCAAGTTGCCAGCTCTCAGGGCTTGACGCAGGAGCGCAGCCAACACAGCCCAGCGTTGCAAACCAGACGCACCAGTATGGTTATTTGGGGGTGGAGGTTGACATGGACCTTGTGATGAAACTGTGCTCAGCTGGGCACACGCGTGAGGTCAAGGCTGTTGGGATGTCAGGGGCCTCTGTGGGCCTTCAGAGCCCGCCCCAGCCCAGCGCGGGTCTCCGGGCAAGAAGGCGTCTGCCAGGACACGCTGGCTGGCTGCTTTAGGCGGGCGCTTCTCACAGCTCCTTGCAGCGACAGCACTGCAGGCGCTGCCTTCAAAGCAGGCTGATGGCTGCCCCTGTGCTCAGGGTGGAGGCCTGCTCCCTGCCACCTGATTCGGTCTTATTCTGCCCTCCAGTCTGTATTTATCATGGTATTTATCACTGGAATGACCATAATTACCCACGTTTTCAGCTGAAATCTGGCAAATGCCGGCCACCGCTCTGCGTGTGAAATATGCCCCCACGTTAGGGGCTGAGGACCGTGGTGGGTACCATCACGCTGTGCACATGGGTTTCCGTGAGCACAGGCTGTGCTCTGCAGCAAGAGCAGACCAGGCAGTGAGGTATGTCCCCGGTGCTGGCTCTATATAACCCCGTAGTCCCCATCTCCAGATGTCCCCACGCTCAGTGGAGATGCTGGAGCTGGAGTTTCTCTGAATTTAAGGACACTGCATTTTTTTTGTAAAGCCTCTTGAACACCTTTCCTGCTCCCAGGACACAACCCCAGGTAACTGATTTTCTGAGCTTACATTTTTTGCGACTCCTGTAGAGAAGTGGTGGACAGAAAGCTGTAAGGAAGATTTCACCGCCAGCCTCTGTTGGGCAGGGCACTGCCCTTCTTGCTTTCCTGGGCACCTCTTGTTCTTCAGAAAAGGTAGAGTGGGAAACACAGCATTTCAGGACTGAGACACCCAAGGGCTGCCAAAGGGTTTCAGACACTGCTGAGCCCCAAGTACAGAACAACGTTGGCTCTGCTGGGGCCCCAAGGTGCAGTGTCACTGGAGTTTCCTCAATTAATGAAGGGCATTTCAAATGGCTTTTAGATCCTTAAACACAATTGTAGGGCTTAAATTGGATGCACCCAGGTTTGAAAGCTGAGTCCCACTGGCATCTCCTGTTTATATATGAACAATCAAAGTGATTTATTCATCTGTCTAAAGCATAGTTGCTCTTTGACCGTCCATCCATTATGCTTATCTATCTGTCCTAGTTATGAGCCGAGCAATCCATCTTACCCAACCTAATGTATTCCAAATGACTCTGTAATACACTGCGTTACGAGTGGGCTCTGCTGTGGCAGACGACACGGGCCTGGTTTTCAGCAGCGCTAACACAATTGCATTGACGTCAACCGGAGCTGCCCGCGATCACCCTCCTAGAAAATTAGGCCTAGTACGACAGATCCGAGTCAGACCTTGAAGTGATCTGCAGCTGTAATCGGGACCAGATTTGCCAAAGACTTTGCAAGACAACGTGATGAACGCCTTGGAGAAATTTGTCCGTGTGGACCCTACGCCTGAGTGAATGATGTAGGGAGCGCGTGCTAGTGCCTGTGTGCAGAAAGCCATGCAGGCCCATACAACCTGGGCTTCTTGTTTCTCCTAATTAAATTGCAAAAGAGGCTGAGTGGTGCAGTCCTAGAGCAGTGTGTTCTCATTCATTATTGAAAGAACATGCTGCTCCTGTGTCACACAAGCACACACCAGAGGCAGCCAGCTGGGAATGTGCTCCTTGCTCTCATTTGCCCTTAATGAGAGAAACTGGAGCGGCACAACTGGCTGGCGAAGACCAGTGGAAGAAAGTGGAATGGCTGCGAGGAAGTGCCTGCAGGGCTGGCGGGAGAGATGTCCCAAGCAACAGCAGATGCAGCCGTGGACACAACTTGGGGGGCAGGTTGCCAAGAGCGCCTGCTGTCCCTGACTGCGAGCAGCTGTGGCAATCGCACTGTGCAGTGGTGGCACCTTCTGTCCTAAGACCTCGGAGGGTTTCACGGATAATAGCTAGCTGCAGCTCTCCCATCTCCAGGGAGAGAGAGATTGTAGAAAAGGAGTAACTGAAGCACCAAAAGGAATTAACTCAGAAAATAGGTTGCCCCCCTCTCTTCTCGTCTTTCATCGAACGGTTTCATAAGCAGTTGTGAAAGCCTGAGGGTGCCTGCAAGCCTCTTGTCTACATCACGTGGGTACCCACCAGGGAGGAGCAGGGTCCCTGCTCTCCATTCCAGGGTCCTGCACTCTACAGGGGCAGTACAGTCTCATGGCCACGGAGGCTGGGTCACACTGAGGCTCAGTCACGCAGCCACCCCTGCAGGAGACTCAGCTTGGGGAGGTCAGGCTCCAGAGCTGGCCAGCCAAACTCACCACCACGCTCCTTCACTGTGCTACCYGCACTTCTCGGTCAAGCAACCACTGCTAAGGAGTCTAAAACTGTAGCTAAAAAAAGCAAGTCTACAAGCTTAAATTTGCTGCAAAGGGTATCTGCACTCCCCCGAGGAAACTGGGATGGGTTTGCAGCTGAAAAAGGTTGAAAGCATGGCCTCATCAAGAGTTTTCTGCTGGGGTTTCTGTTCGGAGTGGATTTTCTCTGGCAGAAAGGTCCCTTCCTTGCCAAATTTCACATCCCCAATCTAAAACACAGGATGTTAGAGCTTTCCAAAGAAGGTTTCTTGGGATGTTTGGCCACAGGCAAACCAAATGTTTTTCCCCTGGCCTTGTTCTTGGAAGTGGCTGACCCATTTTGGCTGAAATTTCCCAGAGAAGTTCAGGCTGAGGCAAATGCCTGGCAGAAAATTTCTGCCTAAATGATTGCATTTTGGCACTGTTACAAGCAACGGGAAACATAGCCATATAATGGGAAGTATTGGGTAACCTCAATAACAAGCAGTGTTATCTACCCTGTCTACAACAAAATAATTAATTCTCATTAAGTTGTCCTCTTTGCCTTTGAAGAGGATTTCCAGACTAAAAAAACAAAAGAACGAAGCAATGGAATTAGCCAACCCCCTCTGGAATCAAATAACTCCAGATCTGTACAAAGGCATCTGGCCAGAGCAAGGAGAGGTGTTAAGTGCTGTGGTTAAGAGACCTCTGAACTCATCTAATAAACAAAAAAAGATTCTTGCTGCAGCCATGTCTAAGCAAGACATTCGTTGGTTGAACAGTTTCAGAAGAAGCTCTTGGATCGTAGAGGAAAAGCAGGGGGTAGCAAGAGTAAAACATCAGCACTTCCAAAAAATACAGTCCTGGAGAGGGAAGAACAAATAAGAATGAGGTGAACCAGCTAAAATCAGACCCAAACAGAGCTTCAGTCCCAAATTAGACTCAGGTCATTTCTAAAGTTTGGAACAGTTTCATTAATTTTTCTTTCTCTGTCTTTTTGTTTCTTTCCTCTTATAGCTGCTCTGAATTTAGGCAATAGACATGCAGAAACACTACTGGGGAAAAAAAGAAAACCTCTTTTCATGGCATCTGAGGCACCATTTTCATCTGTGCAAAATGGGTAAGCAATGCTCTTGCTTCAAGATTCTCCAACTGCTCCCGCTGGTAGCATATTGATGCAGATCACTCCTGAAGGGGCTGTAACATTGCTGAATGGGGTTTATAGCCTGTCTGAAAGCAGAATTAAAGAAAACTTTTTGGAAAGATTTCCAGCCTGAGGAGTTCATCAGATCTGGATAATCTGGAAAATTCCATGTAAGCATCTAAATTTGGGGAATCACATAGACCCAGGCTCTCTCAGTCAATGCCTAAAACTGGTATGCACAGGTAGCATTCCCGCTTCTGCTGTTGTTTTGGTAGGTCCAAGTGATGCAAGACAACCTTCCTGACCACCCACGGTCTGTTGTTGCCTCCTGGTTGGACTGGAGAACCTGGGGAACAGCTGCTCCTGCAATGCCCAGCAGCTTAGCACTTCCTACTGCGCCTGCCCACAGTAAGGCAC
The DNA here is from genome assembly GCF_003343035.1 of Apteryx rowi. Taxonomy (NCBI): domain Eukaryota; kingdom Metazoa; phylum Chordata; class Aves; order Apterygiformes; family Apterygidae; genus Apteryx; species Apteryx rowi. Next base: position 599,662 of record NW_020450927.1, on the reverse strand, counting down.
TTGCATCCTCTAGCCAGCCTCTTGCTGCCCCGTGGTCCACAGAGGGAACCACAAAAAAGGCATCCCTCACCCTGCTGCAGAAAGTGGGGACCACCAATGCTCGGAGCATGTCCCTGGTCCTTCCTACTCAGCTCCATATCGCTTTGAGGGATTCTTGCCCATGAAATGGTGGAGCAGGGGTGATCCTTCTTCAGGGAGGTAGACTGAGCATTACTGCTGTCAACATTGGGAATGGGGCAGTAAACTGAGCAGTCACCACATCCCAGATTAAAACCCTTTCATTATTGCCTTTCCCTTCTAAACTCAGAAGCAGAGAGATCAGCCAGAGATGGAACAAGCAGCACAGGAATCACCCTACACCCACATCTTCCCACCCTGCCAGCTGTGACTCTCAGGCAGGCAGACCCCACAAGCCATTCTGAGCCCTGACCAGTTATCTTCTGGAAATTCCTGGTTGGGTTGTGCCAAAAGATCACCCTAGTTTGACAAAATTAGATTGCTTTAGTGTCAGATGACTCCGTCTGCGAGCCACAGTGACTTCATAGCCGATGCGAGGCATGGGGGCACTCAGCACTTGACTGGAATGAAGTCCACAAGCCAAAAAGGTGCTTTTGTGCAGTGAAATTATTTTCACAGAGCTTAAGTCAAGCAATGAAATATTCATAGGACACTAAAGCAGTGGGCTCACTGACTGCCTCCTTATGGGAATTCAATAATACTGGAGACAGCCTTAATTCAATATTCAAAAAGCCTCTTTCTCTCTCTCTCCATCTCCTGGCTGTCTCTTTGGGTTCAGAGTTCTTTTCAGAAACCTCACTTTTATGCTCTGGCTCCATTAGTGGAGGAGAGAACAGAGGGTTGGATGGCAGAGAGGAGGAAGAGGGGGGAGAAGGAACAGGAATGCAAGGATGGGGACCACACTCAGAAAGCATGGGGAGTTCTGGTCTCCAAGCTGACTAGTGATGCTTGGCTGAATCGTCTGAAATGGCCCTTCCTAAAGACATGTCTATGTTACCTTTTGGGGMTGGACTCAAACTTGTGCTCAGACACGGCTGGTTTAGAGTCAGTTCCGGTTCAAGAGTTGTGTAATCATGGTAGCGTGGTCCTGCGCTCATACCAATAAAACTGCTGAGAAATAGGCTGCTTGGCTCAGCCATAGTGCCATGCTAATGAAACTAAAATAATATTTGCCTTGGCATCTATCCCATGGAAAAGACTGTGGGGATGGAGCCTTTGTCCACCACTGTGGGCCAGATATCAGGAGTGTTGGGATCAGACTCTTGGAAGGTATAAAATGCTGTGGCAGCATGAAATCAATGCCATTCAGGTAGTCTGTACACTGGGTGAGGGTGCAGATGCTAGCAGGGCTCTAGCAAACCATTTTGATGCTCCCTCCTTGCCCTGCTGTTGCTACAGCTCTGGATTCGTGTCCCTGGAAGAGCACTTCTGACACCCCTGTCCCCACCTCATAGASAGCAAGCCTGTGACTCTCTTCCCTGAGGTCATCTTTTGGGTGGAATTGCACTAAGGTAACCCCACTGAAGCCAATACTGAAACACGATTAACCCCTATGAGGAGACAGGCACTACTTTATGTTGCAGTAGGGTGAGAGGGAGTGGTAGCTTTGCTGGTAGGAGTTTTCTGCCTGCAGGAGGAGGGCAGAAGCTCTAGGACATTTTGTTTTTTTGAGTAGTTGAATGGCCTAGATGTTCCAGCCAAGATGAGGGACCTCCTCCTGGAGACAACGTGCCAGGCAGAGGGGGAGAGACAGCCAGGCACTGGCTGTGTTGTGGTGCCTTCTGGAGCCAGGAGTCCCCATCGCACTGCTAGTGCTCGGGAAGTGGAGCTGGACACCCTTCTTTGCCCCTGGAGCTCAAGGCCCAGGCTTGCCACCTCACTCTCCCCAAACAGGAAAAAAACAGGCAGTGATTCCTGCAGAGAGCTTTTCTCCTGCCTGGCCCATGTTTGGGTGCTGCCTTGAGCTGAGAATTTGTCACAGACATCTGGACAGGGGGAAGCCTTTGGCTTAGAGACACCTGAGGAGGAATATGACTGGATGGCCAGGAGATTGATGGTTTGCTGGCTCTCCTGAAAAAAGAACAGGGGGCGTCAAAAGAAACTAGCAGAGGTAGGTGCAAAAGCAGCCAAAGGAGGTGGCTTTTCCCACCCCATGCGGCTGAGCTGTGGAGCTCCCTGCTGCAGGATGCCATGGGGGCTAACATCTCACATGGGTTCAGACCTCAGTCAGACAAGTTCAAGGAAGAAAGTTCTCCAAGGATCAATACATTCGCAGACTGCTCAGGAAGCCCCAAGCCATGTGGTGTTGGAGGCTGGGAAAATATTTGAGGGAAATAGGGCTAAATGCTTGTCCTCTCCTCCTGCTCTTCTCTAGGCACCTGCTGCTGACCACCACCAGAGAGATCTGTGAGCCAAGGGGATGCTGTCTGAGCCACTGCAAGCATTTCTGGGCAAAACACTTTGATGAAAAGCTGCAGAAGCTGCAGCACTTTTGCAAGTCCCCCAAACAGGCAAATTTTGCTGCCACAAAATACCAGCTCATCTGTCCTGCCCACCCTGGGCAAGGTTTTCACTTACAGGAGTGCTGGGTAGGAAAGAGGGCTGCGGTGCGAAACACAGACTTGCCACGCCACACCGCCCTACCCTGCAGAGCATCTGAGCCACCTGCCAGTTAGGAAAAAAAGGAGACAAAAATTAGAGGATAAGTTTAAAAAAAGACCACTAGCAGAACTGAGCAGAGCACTGGGAGATACACTTGTGACCTGCAGTTTTGGACAGCAATGCTTTATAGGCATTGCAGCAGAGGGGAGATTTAAAAGAGCAACAGCTTTCCAAACACTTAGCAGGGTTTTTTCCTCCAGGATTCTTCTTAGAGAGTACTAAAAATCAAATGATTTACTCCACAATGCACTAGTTATTTGGTTTCTTCTGGCATCTCCTTGTCTTGAATGCCCTAAAGCAGATCAGTTTCAACCTTCAGAAAACCTCTCTATTAGCATTTGATCTTGACAACCTCTTTTTATAGCCACTCTTAAAGCTGCCTGATGGCTGTCTTCCATGCTGAGGAGGGCACACAGATACCAGCTAGCAAGRGTGGCACAGCCCAGTCCCTGTGTGGGAGACTCACAGGGACCAAGACTCATAAAAACAGTGCAGAAAAAGCAGGAGAGAAATGTTGCCATGCTTACGTGGTCAACTGATGCTCTGGGGAGCAGATGAGGACTAGGAAGCTCAACCCAGCAGACATGCTCTGGAGCAGGCAGGAAGGACGGATAGCAAAGCTGGTGGGGAGTGTGCCCTTGGCTGTGAGCTGCTCTCCACCTCCAAGACTAGATGAGAGACCTTTGAAGGGAGAAAAAAAACAAAGTCCCTTTGCAAGGACAGCATCCAGGTGATTTAGTACGTGCCAGCTCACCCTGGGAGCCAGGCTGGCGAGGTGCCCTGGCTTGGGATGCTGGCGGTGTGTCCCACAGAAGGAGAGGGCAAGCCGGATGCCTGCTTTCACTGCACCCGTGACAGATCCTTTCACACGTCCTGCAAGAGCCTGAGCTTGAGCCTGGGTGCCTGGCCAAACTCCAGCGTGGATGTGACATGYTGCCTCCCTCTCCTGCACTTTCCACTGGATGTGCTGCTTTCCTCAGCCTGTCTTCAACCGCCGCCTTGCCGCTGCGCTGCTCGGCCCACCCTAGCAGCAGCTGCTTTTCCACAAGGCATCAAACCATTCCTACATGTGCCAAGCCTGGGAATGCCTTCATTATGCTGGGCATGACATGTGCAGTGCATTCACAGACCGAGTTGCAACCCCTGTGCTCCAGTTCCCTTGGGAGCAGATGGTACCAATGAAGCAGGTAGAAACAGCCAGATTTTTTTCAAAAGAAACATGAAAAAGAGACTTATTTTTTCTTCCATAAATTACTTCAGCATCTCCAGGCCTGATTCTGACCGTGTAAATGCAGCACAGATACTCCTTCACCCTGCTGATACTTTACAGATGCTGCTTCTAGCCGTGTTTGGAACTCTTTTTTTGTTTTAGACTTTCTGGCAAATTGTCAGTCCCACAAATCACTGTTTTGGAGCAGATTTCCCTGTCTATTTGGAGTAGGTGCAGATTTCTTGGTGGGTCCTAGGAAGCTCTCATTGTCCCTGTCCTCTCTGCTGGGTGCTCTGTGTGTCTCAGTCACATCGCACCATAACGGGCACACAGCTGCTTGCTTCCCACCCCAACAGTGGTCAGTTTGGGGCCTCCCTCTCCCTCTGTGTCTTCGAGCCAGGTGGGATAGCTAGACTACATCTCCGAAGGGGCACTGGGATCTCCTGCTTCTGAGACACACTGGTGCAGCCTGGAAATCTGATCTGCTTGGAACACCTGACCAATGAAGACCAGCAGTGGTATGAGGCACCCAAATGATAACTCCCAAAAGGCAGTGTCATTTTACTTCCAAATAGAAATTTGATGGTGTTGGGCTCAAACCTTTCCAAGTTTGATGTAGCTCCCCAGCATTTCCATTTTAAAACACTAGGTTTCTTGGTGAGGGTCAAATGTAAGAGTGTTCAGGGCAGCTGTGGTTGGCTCCAGTCTATACATTTTTCCTCTCCTATAGAGGATATCTTTCTTTCTTCTGGCCTCCTTTCTCCAGGCATGGATAACTCATAGCATTTAGGTCAGGAGCTTTTCCCCACCAGCACAGACCTATTTGAGCTGGCATATCCCACTGTGACCCCATTCAGGGATTTCTGAGAGCCTCACGATTGAGGAGAGGCTGCTGAGTTGCCTTTGCAGAAGGGTCTGTAGGTGAATACATGGCCTGTTGAGTCTCACTTCAATCGGGGATTGCCCTTGAATCCTGAGAATGTGTCCGTGGTGTTATACTCATGCTTCATGCCCCAGCAGAGTGTAACCATGGACAACCCTGACTTCATCTCCCCCCAGGCCCAGTGCGTGGAGTCCCTGCCCTTCGTGCCCACRCTCTGGTATACAAGGTGGCAGACTTGCATGTCTCAGGTGCACACAGCACAGCGCGAGGGGCTACCTGCCAGGCGCCGCTGCCCAGAGCGGAGAAGCGATGCAGAAGGGGGCACGGCACATCTCACACTGCTGGCAYGTGGCCATGGGATGGGTGCGTCTCACCCCCAAGAACCGTTTTGTGATCACCATTTTGTGATCAGAGCAGCTAAGACACTTGTATGGTACATATGTACATCCTCTCTCTCACTCAGATGATGTCATATGGGCTTGTTTTCTCTTTTTGGTTTACCAAATCCAAGTGAAAGGTTAGAATGGATCTGTGTCTCTTCGTGCATGGGAGCATCACAGGGCAGGCTGACAGAAAAACACTCACGCTTAGTAATTGCCCTGCATGGGAAACACAGCCCCGTTTAGCACCTGATGGAGGATCAGACAGACACCTGCAGCCTGTCCTCCCAGTCATCTGCCAGCCTCTGCTGGGGCAATTCCTACGGATGTGCGCCAAGCCACACCTCTAAGAGAGAAGGCACAAGAGGTCCAAGTATCACGTCACAGCTTCGTGCCTCCAAGTTGGCAACCCAGGAGGTGCAGGAGAAGGAAAAATGACAATACTCTTTGTGCAAGAGATCTTGGATGTGATGGTGACAGGGCAGGCACAGGAATCTGCAGAGACGTGCCTATGCACGCAATGGAGCTGCCAGCCATGTATCCCCAGGCAATGCTTGTTTGCTGAAAGGGGAGATCTTGAAGAACGCGCRTTTGCTGACAAGGAGGAGAGAAGACATCTGAGACATGCAAGTCTGCCACCTTGCATACCAGTACAGTGACACTAAAGAGCAGAGGGAACTGCAGCTGAAGATGGTGTGGACAAAGAAGTGGTACAGATTTCACATACCTGAACTTGTGTGCGTTCGTAAAAGCAAGATGAGTCTCTACTGCTTCCTCAGAGTAGTTATTCATGGTTTTCTACTCAAACCAAACCTGATTATGAGTGTTTCTGGGGTGACTGCTATGAAAACAGACTATACTAGACTATAAATGACCCCTGGCTGCTGYAGCTGGAACATCAGTTGGCTCAGGGATTAATTCGTCCTGAACATTTCTCTCTCAAAAACCCTGGACGAGCCTCTAGCACCATGTAGTACCAGGTGATTGTTGTACCAGCTCCAGACTCACCTGGAGAGAGGGGAAGATCTTGTTGCTTAATGGTGTTCCTCCAACTCAGGACTAACACGTGAAAAGAAGGAGCTGGGGCCAGCAGAAGTGCCAACAGGGCTCTTGAGATGGCAGCTTGCTTGCTGCTGGGTCAGTCATTGGCGGAGAAGTGACTTGCACAAATCTTTGTTGCTGTACATGTAAGAGGGGGTGGGTTTGGGTGGTCTCTGGTTCCTTTGCTCTACTTTTCCATTGCTTTGTAAAATACAAATGCAGCTTAAAAATTGCTTAAGAATCACCTCTCACTTCCAGTAACCTTCCTGGGCTCTGGAGGCTGTTGTTCCCTCTCCCTCTGCCATGCCAAGCCAGCAGGGATGGGAAGCAATATCACCAGGCCCCGGGAGAGATCTACTTTCTCCATCTCACTCACACACATCAGCAGGGCCTAGAGGACTCCTCACTGCTTTCTCAGAAAATCAGAACAGCTTGTGAGAAGGAAACCCTGCCAGAGCCTCTTACTTTTCAAGGAAAAATGAGACAATCCGTAACAGTTTACAAGGGGATAGGAGCCCCTGGTGCAAGAGACTGTGTGCAAGAAGCAAGTTTGCCCCCCACGGGCTGCGAGCAGAGGACAGACCTGCAAGCCTGGCTCCTGGAAGCTGCCAATTGCTTGCAGAGGGGTGGGAGTAACTCTTGGCCCTTCAGGCTTGGTAGAGGTGATGCTCCTTCTGCTCTGGGGAGCCCCTCTTTGCATTCCACATCCATTTATTTGCACACAATTTTTTGGCAAGTTCACACCACTGTTCATTTTGGGGGGGGTTGTTTTCCCCGAGCAGCTCAGTTTGGTGACTACAACTTAAAAACTCCTTAAATGCCTTTAAATGATTTGCTGTCTACAATAGCATCCTAATGGAGAGCTTCATATCTAGGATACAGCATGGCAAATCACAACCTTATTTTAAATATAGCTCCTGTTGCCCTAGCATCTATGTGTGTCAGTGTGGGAGAATTGAGGCAGGTATTTTATCCCATTGAGACGTCTCACTGGAGGTATTTAGGTATCAGAAAACAAGCTGTTTTGTGATGACCAGAACTGATAAAGCTTCATTTTCTTTGGACTTTGTATCTTATACTTCAATTCCCAGTTTCAGACAAAGCTCCAAGGTAGGCTATTTCTGTGTTTGTGGTGTCGATAATGTGCCGTTCACTCTTCCTGCTGGCAATTCTCAKCAAGCATCAGAATACAGGTAAATGCCAGCTGATGGATCCCACAGATATTTAACGTCAGAAACGAGGTTATAAACTAGGCTAAATAAGATTACATGGGAAGTGCGTGACTGAGCAGGGACGGGACGCTGGGTCTCCAGTAGCCCCCCTCAGCTCGCCTTGATCCCTTTCCTCTGGAGCACAGCTTGAAAAAACTTAAGGCCTAACTCTGCCCAAGGCACCTCCTGTATGACCAGCTCTTGGGCCTCATGCCTGGTGAAGGACTTGCTTTCTCCTCACACAGCTTTACTCGTCGTGCAGCTGGTGGAAAGTTTGCATCTGTGCAGGGATGCCCCAGTGTTTCCTGGCTGCTCCCAGGTTTTCCTTTGATGAGCTGCCTGGTTGAAGCCACTTGCAGACTCATAAGCATCCAAAGCAGACCTGGGCATACGCTCTGCGAGAAATAACATCGCTGATGAATGTTGCCTGTCTGAGTGAATTGTCTGCTAGTAGGTCACAAATTACTCAGATGTGTCTGTTACTCCCAATTATTCACTGATTCACGCGGTGGTTTACGCAGGAGCTCTTTGATTAGATTCTTCAATATCGAACGCTCTGGCTCTTTGGCCCGAGTTTCTTGGCCACGTAAGCTTCGAGGTCATAAAGCATTCTTATCCAAAATCTTGACCTTATGTTTAATTTTATCTCCATTGACGTTAACGGAGGCTAGTTAGACTTAAGCATGTGCTGAAAGTTAAGCTTTCCTGTATCAGGGCGTCAGTATGTTTCCCTGTGCTGACTGATGACCTGAATTCAAAGATGTCTTTTCCCTGGCTTCGATGGGCTTCAACTCTGCATGTGCATAATTCCTGGAATCAGTTTTCCACCACAAATGAGTATGAATCCATCATTTGCTTTTTGCAAATATTCCACAGAATTCCCTCAGCATTCAACATGCTGGCAAACTTTCCTACCATAAATTAGCTGGTTAAATGATTCCTGGGATAGCAAATACCATGAGTACAGATTCTGTCTGGAAACAAATGGATTTAAACATTTGAAATGAACTTTCGCGGGATAACCTTTTTCAGCAATACCCCAGTTTCATGGTAGGTTGAAGACAAGGCCATGCACAAGAGTTAACATATGGACAGTCCAGGGTAGACTACAGAGGATCTTTAAGGGTTCAGCAGATCCTTACGCATCTAAACTCCAATGGGCAATTCCATGCAAAATCCTTATAATACTTAGGATAGATTCATCTCACCTCAAATTAGAGGTCTGTAAGTTGGCTGTCTAAACTAAGCAAATCAGCAGCACTCCCCCTCTGGTCAGTGAAGGGAGATGAGGGAGAGGAATGAGCTCAGGCCAGAGGTTAATTTATCCCAGCTACCTGAGACAACTGGCTYAGGCGGGAAAACTCCTCTCAGTTGGTTGGTGTCTCAGTCCTTTGGCTATGAAGAGATCTCAGATGACTTGCTTTTGCTGCAACAAAAAAGTTTCAGATGGCTGCAGTTAACAAAAGTGAATCCTGCCCTGCAGTGCTTATTCGTGCCTTCGCAGATCTCCCCCACTATCTGAATATCTGAGTCCCCACAGTCCACTTCACTGCTTTATCCTCCAAGGCCTCTGCTCAAAGAAGGATAAAATGCCATCAGCTGAGCGGTGGGAGAGGAGCAGACAGGTAGTCATGGTTCACCAGGTAGACACCTTTTGGCATTTCCCTGTAGCTGCTTCCAGTGCAAGGTTGTCTCCTCCTGGTTCATGAGCTGGTACCTACCACCGCAGGGCTGTTCTCACTTGGTTTGCTCCTGGTGCTCACAACCATCGTAGCTGAGAGAAAGGGAACTGGGAAGTAACCTGCAGGCAGGAAAGCAGAAGAAAAAAGAGCAAAGCAGACATTGGGAAACAGAGAAGAAGGAAACCCAGAAGTCTGTGACAAACCCTGCACTGAATCACTGTCAAGGTTTGCTCGGAAGCAAAGCAGAAAGCTTCTCGAAGAAAGGCTTAGAAGAGACATAGGAAGACCAGCAGACCAAACTCTACCCAGCGCCTTCCTGRCAAACTTCGTCTATCTGCTACATAAAATCCCCTGGCAGCGGGGACTCTCCAGCACAACGTGTCTTAACACCTCACTTTTTTCCAGGTGGAAAGGGTTTTCTTCACATCTTGGCTGTCTTTTGCTGCAGTTTAAGCCAGTCACTCTTTGCCTTTTCCCTGAGGGACATGGGGAACATTTCGTTCCTTCTCTCTCTGGCAGTTTCTGACATATTTGAAGCCTGCTACTGTATCTCCCCTCAGTCCTCTCTCCTCTCAGTGAAACTGCCCCAATCCCTCTCTCTCCATGCTGGCTACTTTTTCCAAACCCACAGAGTAAGTTTTCAGTATTTGAGGCAGCTCAAAACATAGGTTTCTTCCAGCCCCAGAAACTGATTATCAGCATCTTTTAAATAGATGCACCTGCTTTCCTAAAAATATTCAACTCCAAAGTCCCATCAGGAGTTCGGTGGGAGTAGAGGACTCCTAGGCACCTATGGAAGTCACATCACACCAGTTTGAATACCTAGATGTGGCTGTGGAAGTGGAGGTGTCAATATTTGGGCCAGATGTGGGTGTTTGTGTATTGGCATAACCTACAGCATGTTTGCAAAGAGAAATGAATCGTATCTGCTGATCATTTCTTGACTGCTGCCTCTCTCTGCAAACTATTCTTGAATTGATGACAACTTTCTCCAATTTAGTCATTAGTCCTAATTATTCACTCAATCTCTCCTATTAATAATATGCAGACAGTGGATTGACAATAAACAGCTCTGTGCAATTATTTTGCTCAGTGAAGTTTGAAACATGAGCTGTGCCAGGTATTTCTGACAGGGCACATCATACAGTACAGCTCTGTCTACTTATTGCATGGATAGGAAAGCCTAGAATTGCATTTCTGGTGTGAATGCTTCTGTTTGCAAAATGAACATGTGCCAAAAAGCAGCTGGTTCCCAGACCCAAAGGCATTTGTTTGAATATTTGTGAAAAGTGAATACAAAAAAGGACCAAAGCAAATATATTTCAAGTAGCTCATAAATCACCATTGGCACAGTTTTGCAGGAGACAGTTTTCCTTAGGTTTGCTATGTGTCCACATATTAAGTAACAGCACAGGTATTTGCCACTGAAACTAGGTGAAACTGCAGGGGTGCATGAAGAGTGTCTCATATTTAATTAGCATGATATTAATTAGCCACATCATATTCTGTTCTTCCATCTGCACCAGAGCCAAGTGATGTCAGGCATGTCAGCAGTGTGAAGCCCTCTGTCTTTCTTTCCCCATGCTATCTGGGCAAGGATCCTGGACATCAAACCATCAGCAAGCAAGTTACTTATGGCTAAGCGGTTTTAGGATCATACTTGAGGCTGTAGTCCTAGATTTCACTCTTCACAGGGAACAGAAACAGGAATCTCCTTTATACACATACAGGCCTAAACTTAAGCCACACATCAGGCAAAGCCAACAGCTCATGAGCATGCCCTTGTCCCCAGGAAGAGGTGGTTGCCATTCCAACTTACGAATTAACTCCAGGCGAAAATCCCTGCTAGGGAAAGCATATTGACTTCTGGTGGCAAGAGCTTGTTTCTTAGTTTTAAATTCACTCGAGATGAAGTTTATTCAATTATCAGCCATCCAGAGAATGAAATGTGGCTTCATTCCAAATAAGCAGGGGAGAAGATGACAACCAGGTTAACCCTTTGTGTACCCTTGAATAAGCGGGGTGGGCAGCAGGATGACACCAAGTGAGCCTAAATACATGCATCATGTGTCTCTGAAATTAAAGCTATCAGCTCACTGTCCCCACCTGCAGAAAGGCAAATAGGGCTTTTACACTGGCTGTTCCTAGGAGAGCAGGTGGAAAATAAAATCCATTTGGTGTGGTACCCAACAGGAGGATGCTCTCTACACAAGCCCCCTTTCATAACGGGACCCCATGCAGTACAAAGAGCRCCCTGTCCTCAGGGGAGACACAGGGCTGTAAAAAACAGAAAGAGACCAGCAAAGCATCTGGTTCATTACTGCTCTGTGAAAAGCTCTCTAGCATCAGGCTTTTTAAAGGAAGACTCTGGGCCAACAAGGGGGTTGTTGATTAAGACTGAGATTCAATGGAAAAGGCAAAGGGGTTCAGATGCAACTGAACTGGCAAGATGTAGATCCTCACCAAATGCCCTGGGAAGCACAGAGTGCCTCAGGCCAGGAGTGGCAGCAGGGACCATGTGCCAGCACAAGGGTCCCTCAGGTGAGGTCAGGGCTGCAGTAGTTTAGTTTTCTTTGATTCTCTAGGATAAATTCAAGAGACTTGAAACTTGAAGACCAAACATTTCTAGCCTGGCTTTGCCCCCTTTGCTTTTGGGCAATGTTGGCCAGCTTTGAGCAGGTCCCTAGAGGAAGAACTCCCAGATACACCAGTCCCTAGGAGCACCAAAGTTGGTAGCAGGAAACAGGACAACCTGTGCGAGCATCCCACTGAAGACAGTGAGGCAGACCTCCCTGCACCCTTGGCAGCAGCAGAATGGACAATCAACCATCCACACCTTGGCCTTTCTCTGTCCTCACAGAGGTGGCATTAGTGAGGAGGGATAGAGGCGCATCTTAGGAAACTGGGCTTTGTTAGTTCTCCTGCCCTGGGACAGTTTCCCTCTTTTTATCCCTCCCACCCATTGTATTCCCCAGTTTTGATCATGTGACAGCACATGCAACCTGGTTTGCCACAGAAACAAAGCATCTGTGATCACCGTGCGTACATATGATCCTCCCTATTCAATTTATCAGACAGCTTAAACCAAGAAACATTGACTGGAAAGAATCACTAGCCCCATTGAGGTTACCTCCCTGTGAGCTGGTTGACCATGGGGCAGAGAGAGACTATTTCCCCCATTRAGAAAAAAGGCATAGAGCAAGCACAACCCATGTTAGACAGAGAACCTACGCCAGGAAATGCTGTTATGCACGCCCCAACCAGCACCCACCCTTTCTGCACACAAAGGACTCCAGCCATGCACATCCAGCACTGGGGAACCAGGCTTCGGCTCCATGGCTCAGAGCCACTCAGTTTCTCGCCCTCCAGGAGCAGTTACTTCACTCTGCACTGATGACTTCAGCCCTCTCTTTACCCTTTGATTTATATTTCAAAGGAAGAGGGTACAACTCCTGCAGCAGGACTCCTCGGTTCAGCTCCCAGCTACTGAGTCACCTAATGGCTTTGTATTTCCATAAATTAGAGATAATGCTGCTTGTTTTGCCAGGATTGTGAAGCCACGCTCCTTGATGGTCTGAAGAGCAGCAAGATGCTGGATAAAAAGCAAACACTAACCAGCACAGCTTTTCCATGTGCTGCTCAAAGTATATGGTCAGACATAACTACAATTTGCGCTGGAAGACAAGAAATTGGGGAAGGTTATGTTGTACTTGGGATGTTCAAGCACAAACCTGCTGATTTCTGGGGGTCTCCCTCCTTTATTAAACTGATCTGACTTAGAGCTGGGGGGAGCCTCACAACGTCTTCTTTGGCACTTGCAGCAGGCTTTGGCATTCTTGAGAAGCAAGATTTGCTCTCCAGGGAATGGGGGAGAAGAGCCATTCCTGGCAACATCAGCTCTGCAGCATCCAGAGATGGGAAGCTGAATCCATACTCTGGGCTCTCCCTGCCAGAGGGACGGGAAATGGCATCACTTTCCTTTGTCATTATCTGACAGCAGAAGCCTCCGCAGAGACGCATCGGGGAAGTGGCAGGTTGCAGTAACCGGGTACCGAACGCTTTCGCCTGGGCTGAGTTTGCCCTCTGATGGTAAGTGCTGGTAGTGAGAACAAGTGGTCCTCTCCAAAACCCGTTCTCTCCTACAGGGCTCGGGGGGGCTGCTTCATCTCCAGCTGAGGCCCCCGATGTTAATAAAACATTTTTGCAGCGTTGCTGTTCAAGCATCCTCAGCTCCTGGGCTGAGGTTTGTGTTGGTGAAAGCAGCTTTTCTCAGCCACCTCCTTGGGCCATGAGCAGCACAGAGCCATGCCCTGGCCCATGCAGGGATTGCCAGGGACAGGACCCTTGGCAGAGGAGGGAGCAGCACAACCAGCTTCCAGCCAGGGGCAAGGAGGGCAGGGATGCTGCAACAGAATAAAGGGGACAGCCAGTGCAGACGAGGCTTTTCTGAAAGCCGGTTAAAGAAAAAGGCAACCAGGAAACAGGAAGAGAGAAGAAAAAAAAAGAAAAAAGAAAAGCATTTTTTGCCATCAATCTACCAGCTTGCCCAAATGCAGCAGCTGACTTTCTGTGGGGGTGTCCCTGCAGGRCTAACTCCTGTGACCTGCCATCATCTGAGCTCAGGAGAGAGAAGAAAGGTTTAGGAGTCAGGTTACAGGCATATTTGTGCTTGCAGCCTTCTGCCTAGTGCCAGGGAGCAGCCGGAGCAGGGCTGTGCCCCCAGGGAGACAAGACAGGAGCTGAGGGTGACCCCGGCATAGGCAGGGCCCTCACAGACCAGTGCACAGCCCCATAGGGTCTGAACACAGCAGACACAGCAAGAGCCTGGGGACAGAGTCCACTGACAGTCCTAGACGCAGCAAAGCAAGCAGCCAGCTCCTCCATCCACCCAAGAGCAGCAGAAGACAGGGTCAGAGGCAGGATTAGAAACAACCTACCTACAGCAGAGGCTCCCAGCCCATCCAGAGGACATGGTACAGGTACACCCACACCACAACCCAAACAAGGGCAAGGTCCAGGCCTGAGCTTAAATAGAGCTCCTGGACCAGTGGCCAAGGGTGCGTGGGTGGAGGTCCCAGGTGAGGCTGGTTGGGGCAATTTAAGGTCTRTTGGTGTGTTTGGGGCTTTCAGAGGCTGTACGGAGGGGCATGACTCAAGCACCCTTTTGCCTCTATCTCCCCAATTTCTCTGCTGAAGAACAGGTCAGACCCCAGGGACTCATCTTGACCAAGGTAGAGCTGCTGGACCGCTTGCTCTTCATGGAAATCAGCTTCAAAAGCAGGCACTAAGCAAGGTCCTGCACGTACATATRGGAGGAGACATGAAGGATTCAACAGCTGTCAATCTTCTTTCCTCTTTTTAGGTTAATGGAGAAGGCATGCAAGCATGGAGGTTACACAGCCAGGACAGAGTGATACAATCCCTGGGGACTGCGGGGCTGGACCTGGGGAAGAAGAAATGTATAGGGAGTGGTAACCATGAATGGCAGACCTGAGTGGGTTAGGCTGTAGGGAGGCTGAATCAGTGGGTAAGGACAGGAGGAAGTGGGGGCTGCGTTGYTAGATGCTGAATTTTGTGTGCAGACCCTGGCACCCAGTCTGGGCACTGCACTGYGTTTGCTTGGCCAAGTGTGCATGGAGGGACTGGAGCAGTCACAACTTTGTGTCTTCTGTAACAATGAAAAATCTATATTGTACCCAGTCTGTGGGCTGCAAGACAGCATCACAGTGTGTTTTGTGCCCGGGAATGTAGGTGATGGAGGTGATGCAGGAGTGCAGATCCCACTCCAGGCTGGCATACCAGGGAGCAGGGGGCAAGAGTGGTACACGCTTGCCTGGCAGAGCAGCTCAAGCCCCAGCAAACATATGTGTATGGATCTTCAGGGTTGGTTCAGACAATAACTGAAACCCTGAGATAGGTTGCAACTTTTATTTGCAAACTCCAAAGCCCTCAGAATAATTTTTCTAAGCAGATAACCAGAAGAGACATCATTTTACTTTTACTTCAAGGAGGAGATGCACCAGACATTTCCTTCTGCCCAGCAGGGTTTTGACTTGGGCAGTGAAGAACAACATATGGGCAGGATAGAAAAGCTCAACTGGGAGAGGCAACTGGGCAGCCTGAAATTTCCCAGGCTGGAAGTCACCTGCTGAACCCCACCAAATGGTCCCTGGGGGGCTTTTTAGCCCAACAGCTCTACCATTCAGGGCACGCTCATTGGTCTGTTCCAGCAGAATCAATCCCAATGAATGAAAGTGGCCTAAGAAATGCTCAGGCTGATCAACCCTACTACTATCATTCGATAGGCTTCAAAATCAGGAGAGTTGAAATACATTTCTTTATGTAAGTGTTTCACCTCCTGATTTTTCGAAATCTTACAGCTCACTTTTTCCAGACTGCCTCCAAAACCACCAGGGCCAGGCACTTATTTCTTTACAAACACCACAAAGCAATGTGTCTTAGGCAAACACCAGATCTAAGCAACTGGGACTACAAGAAAACATCAGCTTTTGCAAGCCATGTAGTAAATCATAACAGGTGGCAACATTAAAGACAGATGACTTTTGCTGTCCATAACATAATGGAGAGAGAGAGACCTCAGATACCAGCACATGCTAATGCTCAAAAAACCAATTGCGAGTTGCTAACTAGACCTGTTCCATACAACAAGGATACATAAACTACATCAGTGTCAATTACATTTTGTGGGAAAGAAATCATCCTGGACAGAGAGGCCAAATTAATCTTTATTAAAATGACTCAGTATAGTTACACAAGGAATGAATTTGATCACGGATGTATTTAGGCAGGGTGTATTAGCAGACAGTCGTAGCAATAGCAGCAGCTGAGTTAGGCTGTGGAAGGAGGCGTTAGCTCAGATCTGTTTAGAAAGCCCACTCGTTGCACAGAAGGACTCTCAGAGAGAAAGTGCCTGCCACAAGGCAACCTTAACCCTACCCCCTGGGCGCATGCATTAATTATAGTGTGGTGTTTAATAAAAAGATGGTATCGTTTTTCCCTGTAAAACAGATTTCATAATTCTGAGCGGTGAATCGGGTATTTCTGCTCATATAGGTCAGAAATGAAGTCAGACTCTTCTGTAGCTTCGCTTCAGTCTGCACACATTAAAATGGAAGTTGCACTGGTATTTCTTGAACACGCAGAGATCTTTGGCTCCCTGCAGCACCTGGCAGCTTTGGAGATGGTATTTCAATATTACAGAACATTCACCAAGTAATTTTAACTTCATTTTGTAATTCTGTCAAATCAAATGCCACTTTAGAAGACCTGAATGATGTAGCTTGTGGTGAAGGGACCAGACCGCTCCCAGATACCAATAATTTTTTTTAAGGATCAGAGCTTTTTAAACACGATGGTAAATGTTAATATTTTATTTTCCTGTCTCTCCATTTCTGAAAATGGCCAAACCACTTTTGCTCAGAGTCTCTACAATAACTTGGAATTAGGCCGAGGGCTAATGCATAAAGTTCCATCTGGAAGTGGTAAAGCGTTGTTATAAAGAACTGAAAAAAAAACTTTGCTAATAATCCTGCATAACCCTAACTATAATAGATATCAGTAAGCATCCTAAGCCGAGGAGGAGCCCTCCACCCTGGGTGCCAGTGCCTGTCTGATCACGCCCTCCAAATCCCCATGTCTCTGTGTCGGGCTTCTTGAGTTCAAGTTTGGAAAGTCATGTCCAGGTTTCTCCCAGTAAATAGGGGAAGGAGGGTAGCTAATAGGTAGAAACTGCATCTTCTGGATAGCTCTGCTGCAGATTTGCTCTAGGAGAAGCTGCTGACAGCCTAATTTTCAGATTTATGGAGTATTAAGAGTTCCCATTGACTCTGTAACCAGGTGATGAATCTGTCCATGCTTCATTTTCCTTGGCTAGAAAATGGGAGAAATGGCATTTCTGCCACTGGCTAGCTGGGAGGTAAATGCAATGATTATTCAAAAAACTTTCTAAAGCCCTCTGGAGCAGCAATTCCCAAGCCAAGGGTGGCAGGGCTTGGCAGGGGTCACAGCATTCCTGAATGGACTAATAGACCCAGTGGGAATTAGGTGGCAGCAATGGCCTCAGAAATGGAAGCAGGAGTAATTTCCATAATGAGTCATTGGCAATCAGGAGCCGAGCCTGGAGGGGACTGTCACTTCCCACAAACATCTGGCGCACACACCCTTTGACACGGAAAAAGTCGTTGTCCCCCTGGTGATCACATGCAGCATGTTCTCAATTATTTTCTGTTGCTGCGCTAGCAGCGGGCATGACCACCGCAACAGCCTGTTGTACAGGTGAATGGAGATGCCGTCRTAAAAGTCACAGACTCAGGGTTTATAACGGGTAGGATTTATGTACCCAGAAGAGCAGAACCTATATTGTTATTAAGGTTCATTCAACTATAAACACTATCTGTCTATTCTTTCCTTCAATGTTAGAGTTGGTGCATCCCTCCTTGCACAGGACAGGAACTAATACACCACTGTTCAGGCTGTGGTCAGTGACCAGCTTTGGAGGCTGGAAAATAGAATAACGTAAGAGCAAATTCCCACAGCCAGTCTTCCAAAATGCAGGGGCTCAGCACAAATTTCCAAAACAGGTAACTGCAGGAGAAAGTCTGAGTCATATCAGAATTTACTTCAGTTAGGTGTGCAAAGTGGGTACTGACATCTGACAAGGGGAGGGAAATGCCTGATCCGCAAATGTGATCGCTGTGTACCTACGCTGGCTTGGCACAATGCAACCGACTGGAGTTTCAGAGGTAGAGGAAAATCTTTGTTACGTTGTCCCTGCAGACCGAGGCCTGCAGCCAGTCTCCCAGAGCCCCAAGCAGTAACAGTCTGCTGTCTGCTGTCAGCCAAGAGCTAGTATTGAATTCCTGTATCACTCTCAGAGTATTGCTGACAGTATGCATGTCTATTAGAAACATCAGCTTCGTTGTATAAAACAAATTTGCCACTAAAAGCTAGGATTGGAGACAGTTTATCYCACAGTAACTATCTATTTTGCTTTTTGTCCAAGTTTCAGGACGGTCAGCAACAGGTCTTGTTTACTGTCTGGGCAGGAGGCGCTTGCCTTGCTGTGATCCACATGCCTTCGAAGGCAGACAGGCACAATGACTAGTCCTTGAGGAGGAGATATAAGGGTAATATCCAGATTAAGTGAGGAAACACGAGCAATCTGTTGGAGGCAGGTTTGAATCTGAACAGGACCCTAGGAAGAGCATGCAATATAAGGGTGTGGATATCCGTGCACCGGGACTCTCTTCACTGCACTGAACCCAGCACCATAGTTTTGGTTAAGTACGGGATCCCAGCCATGAGGCGGTGTAAGCATCTGGCATGCTGCTAACTGGAGGAAACAGCGAAAAACCTCTTACAGCTGATCTATAATATTTCTCTTTTGCATCTCTGCCTTTGAGGCTAATAACAGTGTTGTCAATATTTAGACTGTAGCAAATTAATTCTTAGCGCTCATGCTGTGCTAACGGGGATTGGAAGATAACTGGCACTCCACAGCGCCTGCTGCAGTGAACTTCAAAACCAGGAGACTTGCCAATGTCCTCTGTTCCAGCACAACGCACAGGTATCTCCGAGAGGTAGCGCATAACCTTCCCTTAGGCTGCATACTTTGGTCTGGGAACTGGTAATGCAAGGTAACCCCGGCAAAGAAACGTTTCTGGTGGTTAGCAGGAGCCAGAGGCTGTTCAGTATACATCAGGGCAGAGAAGAGAAGGTCTTAGCGTCAAGGGCCTCTAAAACTCCATAGTGATATCCTAAAAGCTCGAGTATTAGGGAGTCATCTTACAGTGCTGAGCGTGCTGGGTTTCCACACTCGCTACCAGCCCTGGGGGTGGAGGTGTGGCTGTGGAGCGTAACTACACGTGGGCAAATGTTGGCATGCTTTGGCCCCTCTATTTCTTTCATATTTATGTTGGGTTTCCACCTCTGAATGTATGATCTTTAATGGCTTTTCCCGGCATCATTTTTTTCTCCCTGGAGCTCGGAAAATAACATTAAGTACCAAAGAATAGCAAGACTTTTCAAAGATAAGTCAGTATTTCAGTAAACATGAAGCATGTAGATGTGTTATTGCCTATACTACTACTACTGCTACTTTGTTCTTCCACTGGCAAATCTGATAGTCCGTTGCAGACACTCATCCATAAAGCTTTTCGTCCCTCTGGAAGACAAGGAAATGTTGCTTTCCTTTCTTTTAGCAAAAGGAAATATGAGGCACACAGGCATCAACAGTTAGACTCAAAGAAAGGTATTTAGGCCCTTCTCTTTAACTCCCACTGAAACCAGTGGGAATTGATGTGTTTTAAAGACCTTATGGAGTTAGTCCTGAGACCTGCCAAGGTCAGGAGGATATTTATAGAAGGCAGTGGAACAGAAACTTTCACTTTAAAAAAACACACCAAGAACTACAAACAGGAAACTTTTAATTGCAGCAGCGCAGGTTTAAATCATAGAAGTGACTATAATGGCAGATGTTATCTTGCAAAGGTGAGACTACTGATCTAGATGATAAAGAAAAGCTTCCTTAACATTTCCTGACTTGCACTGATTTATTTTTCTGTACTAACATTCTTTACATAGATAGTTTTGGTTTCGTTAGACTATTTCTGGGTGTGGTTTTTTCAAAATTTTATTTTGCAACATTAGGACTGAATACACAGAAGTACACAGAAGTACACAGAAGCAAATACCTTAAACGTATTTAAACACACTTGGAAGAGGGGGACAGTCACAAGCACTCCACAGCAGTCCATGTGCATCAACCTCTCTGCACTAAATCCAAGTGCTGCGTTTTGCTGTGCTCTTTTGGGGAAATGCGGGATGCAGGTGTTCCTGCTGCGCAGCTGCATGCCAGAGACTTCTCCTGACCAGCAATGCCTACCTGAAGCCACCTTTTCTCTCAGACCAGTTCTACCAGCTCTCCTGCGTGGTTTCACGTCTCACTGAAGGTGCACTCTGCTATCTGTACTCTGAGGACGGCTGCCGTGCTGATCTCTCTGGGCGTTTTCCAGTACCCGGGTTTAAGATTACCATCCTCAGGGAATGCCCTGGAGTTTCACCAGTTGCCTTGAAAACTCTTGACAGGTAAAGGTGACAGCAGGCACTACAGTTAATTCAAAGCAGGAAATGTGCTTGTAAAGGTTGTTGGAAGAGAAATGAAAGGAAGTAACGGCTGTCTCCCCGCAGTACTCCCTCCGCTCACGCCGTCCGGCCGGGCTGAGAAGGGGGCAAGGCCCCCGCCGCGAGCCCGGGTCCGGGCAGCGCCTCCCTTAACCCCCGAAAGCCCCGTGGGGCAGGTGACACTTTTATTCCCTCAGGCACGCAGCAGGCGGCCCGCCCTTGGCCCCAGGAAGGCGCGGGCTCCCCGC
>NW_020450927.1:557154-577735 GCF_003343035.1 Apteryx rowi | reverse complement strand
ATGTCATAGGTTTAGCAGTATTGCTTAGAGATAATAAACAAAATCAGATTACTCCCAGAAGGTTCCTATCTCTTGTTCACTGGGTAAGTCCCGGCACAGCAGAACTCGTGCTCGTCAGAAAGGGCCTGCAACACCAACTATTTTTCATAGCCTGTTGACATTGCAAGCAAATGTTTCATTTTCCAAGACAGTGTAGTGTTGAAAAGGACTAGAACAGCTCCAGCTTCTTGCATGTGCCATGGCCTCTCTGGCCAGAGGCTAAGTCTTCCTAATGCCACTTTACGACCTCTTGAAAAGAAAGTGTCATCAGAGGATTTTTGTGCCCATTCAGATGAGGATTTGAAAATAAGTCCCCTGGTTGTTGATACGGGAGGCAGTTGATAGTACTAACAAAATTGGCATGGATTTTTCTCTGTTGCTGGGAAAGGATATTTAGCTTGAAGTAACGACAGTGTTTGTGTCAGTCTAACACCTAAAACCAGATGAGTAGGAAACTTCTGTGACGATGGGATGGCTTTCTTGAAGCCATTCAGATGCTGTCCTTCTAATGTTCAGCCAAAATTATGTTGTAATTGGTAATACCTTTTCAGCGAAAGTGGTAAGCCAAGGCCTCACTATATCTGGTTTGAGAACTGCTGGAAGTCTGCAGTCTTAAAAAGAGCCTGTTGCTAATGGGCCTCAAATTTCCTGACATAAGGAGTAGGTTTAATTTTATAGATGGTTGGATGTGTATGAAAATGTGAGAACAGAACACGGGGGTAGGTGTTAGCATCTGAGGGAGATGAACAGTGATGAAGAGATTAGAAATAAGCCTGGTTTATTGAAAAGTAATGTATGTGAAAGAAACAGTTAAAAAAAAGAAGGAAAAGAAGTGGATAAAAGTAGGTAACAGCTTCCAAGATCATCTTGTTTGATCATTCCAGCTTTCAGATGCGGGTTAGATATTCGGCATCTCCATGGGATAGGCGCTCTAGCGAAACCCTGTAAACTTGCTCTTGTAAATCTTCTAAACTGTCTAGCAGTCTAGATAGGAAATATAATCCCTGTTACTAAAAGGAGAACCTGAAGCTGCTAAAAAGCTAGCCACAGAAAAGAAGAGTAACTACATCTCACCAGCAACAAGTAATAATCAAAAATTACTCCTTACCAGTGTAAGCAGTGGTTTGCTCAGTAGCAGAATTGGAATTAGAGTACAGCCTTAATCAGAAGACTTCCTGTTCTGTCTAAATGCTAGGCCATGCTAGGTGGATTTAAGGACACTTGGTTTGGGAGATGGTTGTATTGCTGTTGCTTGCGTGTTTTCTGGTCATTGGAGATAAGAGTCCCTGCCCCTTTGCCTCAACTACAGTTATGCTCTGGCAGTAGTGGTCTACAATCATCACTTCCTTTCCCCTTCCAGTCAGTTTTCATTTAACGCTTTGTCACTCGTAGAAACGAGGGAGTTTGAACCAAAGGAAATTGACGGCTATAGCAATAAGTTTGTGTAACAGTTGAAATGTTTTAAGTCGGTTCAAAAGGCTTGGTTTCTTATTTCTTTTTTTTCCCCTCAGGTAAGTTCTGTGCATGCTTCAAGAAGGGCGCACATAATTAGCTGAATTCTCCTCAGTGAGGAGCACTGCTGGCTAAACAAAGTGTGAGAGGAAAAAATTAACTGAATAGTGATCTAGTGATCTGGGCAAAGCTTTTTTTTTTTTTTTTTTTTTTTTCCTCTCCTCCCCTCCTGTCCCCTTCTTGCTGGCATTTCAAGAAAACTGTGTTGGGCATATTTAAGTGCAGATCAGCAGCCTCAAGAGCAGATAGTGATTATAGCTGATTTGTCTAGGTCCCTCATTGGCATGTGCTTCATGGGGCAATAGGGCTTTTTCTTGTTTATTTTAACATTAGCTTCACATTACAGCATTACTTTTAACAAAAATTATTTTTGAGATAGCAATACGCTTATGCAGTATAGATACTAAAAACTCAGCTGCGCAGCTTCAGAATTTTGAGCAAGGTCCAAAAAGACAGGTGTATGTGAGTTTAAATACTTGACTTAAATAAGCTTTGGATATTTTGGTCTGAGAAGCAGAAGTTTCCCATTCGCCACCCTCTCCATAAGGATACTTTCAGGACACTGCCTGCTGCAGGGAGCATTTGGTAATCTTTCTGAACATGGGCTATGAATTCCTATTAGAATTACAGCTGTAAACTCTGGATTCTGCCTGTACCAAGCTGAAGTTAGGAAAGAATAAAGAAGTTTTGGTGAGTTGCATACATGAAAGCGCATGCGGAAATCCCGTAAATAGTGTTAATGCACGCAGCCTCTCTGCCTGTTTCTTGAAAATGCTCTTTCAGCAGCGTGAGCTCTAGGCTTTAACACAAATGTTGGCATACATTGCCAGGCTGGATTGTGAAATGTTCAGCAGATAAAGTGCTCTCTGGAGTTCTCGGATGTGTACCATTTGTAGTGTATTCCAGCTTCTGCCTGGAAATGCATAACTCTGGACCAGGAAAGCACATTTATCTGACTTGCTAGACACTTTGTTATAACAGGAAACTTTTGGTTTTTCTCTTAGTCTAGAATGTAGAATTTAAACATAGACTTTGTGCCACTCCTATAGCGAGGTCTCTTTCCAGTTGCCTGGAGAGTATCTGGAGTAGAATCCTCTAATCAGAGCGTTTCCTCCTATCCAGCAAATTACCTATGGTTTTTCCAGGCCTTACATTAACCCTCCCAATTAGTGGTTGACTAAACCTCTCTAAAACCAGTTAGTATCTGCTTTGCTTCCTGGGCAGAGGGTGTCTTCCTGGGAGCTATAAGCTCTCTTTTCAGTGACTGTTTCACACCAGTGCTTGTTTCTGAGTTCTGGTATAAATAAGACCATATGGCAAACTAGGCATTGCCTGGTGTACCTCTCAAGGTCTGCACGCAGACTCAAATGTTGGAAGCGCTATTTTCCATGCCTCGAGATGGCTAAAAGTCTGCATTACAGGATCATGGGTCTTTAAAAATAGATTTACCTGACATTAGTAACGCCAAGCATGGAATGAGTATAACTTTTCACATGTTTGTGTTCTTGTGAGTTCCTCTAATACTGCAACTTGACCCCGGAGGTCACAAAGTAAAAACACAGCAGGCTGTTTATGTAACATGTACAATGATGGAGTTTTATAATCTACTCAATATGCAGCTCAAATATAATAATAGATAGGAATGGCAGTGCTCTTTAACGTGTGCACATTCTGGCTAAAGTACAGAGCCTGCATCCTGCTCTTTTCCTGCTCTCTTCTTAGATCGAAGAGGAACAGGACAGAAGGGAGAAACGCTAATGGGTATTGCTTGCGGTGAAGTAGAAGGGAGTATGAAACATGTTTAAAGTTTTTCCTGAACACTTAAGCCGGATGTTCAGGTAGCAAGGGAGTGACAATAAGATAAAAATCTTGGGAATGACACCTTGAAAAGGGGTGATAAGACTTAGAGGTGTGAACTTGGTTAGAATGATTAAAAAAAAAAAAATTGACACCTACCCTGATAGTCTCAACTATGAAGAAACAGAAAATGTATCATAAGAGGAGCAGCCTTTGCAAGTTAGATGGTCTTTGACAAATTACAAAATACTGATGCCTTCTTTACTAAACTGTTAAGAACAGTGAAATTTACTGCTTGCTGGAGTAATTTGCATCCTTTTTACCTGGCTCTGCAGCTTAAGACAAGCAAATGGAGAATAAGAGCTACCTCGTGCAGAGAAGCCTTGATTTTTTGCTGTAACTGTTCTTCTCAATTTCTGTGTGTAATACGAGCCATAGCATGTCTCAAGGTCCTGTGTTTTGCCTCTCTCTATTCCTTTCTTAACCTTCCTTCCCTCTGTGTTAAACTAAGTTAAAACAACTGGCACATAGTAACTTTTATGTATTATAGCCAGCTTGGCTTTGGTAAGTATTAAGACATCAATCTTGTTTCCACTTGTGAAGCAGAGAGTATTTGGGGGGCAGCAGTCCTTAAAATGGAAACTTCAGGCTCTGTTAGGAATGACCCTGGCACTTAATGGGTATGTTTGCAGGGTCTGATTGCTTTCTTTCTCAACTATTTTGACTCTGTCACTTCTCCCATCAAACCGGTAGGAAGAAGAATACCTTTGGAAACAATGGTCTTGGGTGGCTGTCATGTTAGGAGGAAATCTTCCGGATTTAGCTCTGATCTGTGATGTCATATTGCAGACAAAAGAGCATCAGGACCTTGTTGATTCACTGCGCTTTCTGGAGGCGGGGGTATCAGGAATGTACCAGAGAGAACACCTCTGGCCCTGTGGGAAATAGCAGTTTTTAGCATGAGATAGAGAGTGGAGCTATGTTATATGACATAACAGAAGGAGAAGTTAAGCTATTCATCAGCAGTGGGGAGAAAACAGCCTCAGATGCTCATATCGTCATAAAAGTCATTGGTTTTTTTTGTATTTTATTAGCTAGCCTTTAAAAGATGCCTAATTCTCCTCTTATTAATATATTCTTGTTGGTTAACCTTGGTCCTAATTTATTCTAGCTAAACAATGCCTTGAACCTAAGTAGTTTCTGACTCAAACGGTGACTTGAACTCCTGAAGTCAGGTGCTACTCCAGACAAATGATCTGCAGAAATGGCCTGTCAGGGCGGAACAGGGGTTTGTGCTTGTTGGTTATTTTGTGGCTTCTTTCGAGGAAAGGAATTAGTGACTCAGTTGGTTCAAAGAACAGCGTTCTGTTTTGATTGGTTTGCCTTTACATTGTGTTTTAATAGATGATTTAGTGATTTAGCTGTGCAATATTTAAGACAACTTGGCTTGTATTTCAGGTTGGACAAACCTTTCAAGGCATCCACGTCTTCCAATTTAGTCATTCTGATGGGGGTTGAGTTGGCAGAGACCACAGCTTCCACACTCTATAGGTTTAGAAAATATGTATTTATTTAAGAGGGATTTTTTCCATCCAATTTTAAGATACTTAACAGGGATGACAAATGTTAGCCTCCTCTTAAGGGATGGCAGAATGGGAGGTGATTTGTGTGTAGTGTTATGATGCTTTCAGAACAAAGTGGAGAAACTGAGGTGAAATGAAACAACCTGCTCAGCCAAGCACTGTCTCTTTCAGTCTAAGAAGGAATGTTTTGATCTCAGATTCAAAAAGATTTGTTTTGTGCAAGTTTGTTGATGATTTTTTTAACAGGCCATTCTGTGGAAACTCTTTCTTGTTGGCAGAGCATGGGAGGGAGGGTGTTTCTGAAGAGAACAAATACTGGTTAGAACTTCTCTGGATGGAGATCAGTATGTACTTGTGGGTGTATGAAGAAAGTATTTGGATTCATGAGATGTTCTCTCTATAAGGACCTGAAAGCAAGGCAAAGTTTGTGATGCAGCTGATGCAACTTTACAAGTATGTATAGAACTGTAGCTGTTCCCAACTCCTCATAGATAGCTGGTCAAAGCCTTAAGATGAGTATTGTGCAATTGCCATCTCTGATTAACTGGTAAGGTATACCGTTGTAGTACTCACTGGAAGCAAGGTACACCTCTCTTCTGCCTTCACTTGTATTTCATTTGTATTTCAAACATGTCATGGCCACTCGATAATGAGGCAGAGACTTCCTCCACTTCCCATTTCACTTGTTTCCTTCATCATTTCTTGTCTTGCTCAAGCTCCTGGAGAACCCTCTCTGTTTGCACATACTTCCTTTTCTCTCTAGCTGCCTGCTAGCTCCTTGGCAGTCCCTCCCAGAGAGCTAGCTCTGTGGTTTCAAGGACTGCGCTCGCTTCTGTCATAAGCTCATCTTGGAAAAAATTAAAGCCCTTGTTTCCATCTGCATTCTTTTGTCCTCCTTATTAACATCCAGGATTTAACTATCTTTATCTTTTCCTTTGACTTTATAACACAGCTTGGTTTGTTGGTTTCCTCTTTTGATTGCACTGCTCCTTATAGTGTTCTTCAGTAGCTTCAGCTCTGCCTGCTGTCTGGCCGTTTTCTGCCAGAACACCCCCCTGTTTGGCACCTTCTCCTCCACCGCATTAATTCTTATTCTTATAACTTTATTACTGATCTACCTCTTTTTGCGTTTTTCTTTAATTGTACACAACTTGGCTGCAAAAAGGAAGGATAACCTAATCTTGATGTCATTTATAAATATCTTGTTAAATATGTGTTTATTAAAAACAGGGCTTTTTAAGCTCAGTTTGAAATGTAGATGGATGGTTAGGAGGTTCTTCTGCAATTCTGCTTGCAGAAGATTCTCTGGCTTTGTGTTTGGGTAGTTTGAAACTGTTGAAAGCTTCAAGAAAGAACACTTACTGGTTTCTAATTGTAGCAAACTGCAACATAGTTCTGAGTTCAAATACGGGTTGATTGCCATTTTGATCTTTATCCTGCCTAGTTGGTGTTGTACATTTCCCCCCCCCCCCATTTTACAAACAGAAGATTCTACCTAATAGTGATTAGATGGCTGCTTTGAGTCAAAAAATACTTTTCCCCTCTTTAACATAAGGCATCTCTGTAATTTTGTTTTCAGCCCCATCTGTTTTGATATGATTGAAGAAGCCTACATGACAAAATGTGGACACAGCTTCTGGTAAGATTTTTGTATTGAGCAAAAGTCTGTCTCTTACAGCATGTATAGGCTGACACATAACTGTGAATTCTTTCCTTTCCCCGTTTTCTGTTTCTTTTCTGTCTTCTGTCCTTGCATGAAAGAAAAAGATTGAAATCAAATTTCAACAGATGACTGCCAGTTGGTTAAAAAGTGAAGATGTCTTTGGGTTTAGAACAAACATTGTGGCACCATGCTACTTCCTTTGTAAGGAAATAGTGGTCATTAACTGTTGGTGGCATCCAGTACCCAGAGTCAGAACAGATGCCAACTTCTTATTTATACTGGAGAATGGGGGCTTCTCAGCTATTTTTGTCTATTATCACCTGAAGCAGCAGATCCCACTGCGGGTAGAAGTCATGGGCATGAGTGCTGCTGTTGGTAGGTCCTCCTTGCCTTCATGCAAGGCCATGTGCAGTTTGAAATGGCTTGCATCTTGACTTTTGGAAACCCATGATTTTTACAGAATTTGAAGCTGTTAAACTTCTTAGGAGAGAACATACTTTAGGCTTGCTTCTTTCTCTCCTCCCTCCCACTGATATTTTTCTTTTTGCACAATGTCTGCTAGGCAACTGTTACATTGAATTGGCACAAGGTCCATATATTCTTCAGTATGTTATCTCTGGCTGTCACAAGAAACAAATGTTTCCTGGAGAAGTACAAGAACCCTCCAGGGGGCAGGTGTGGAATTATCTGCTCCTTCTGTTTTCAATTAGAGATTGGAATAAACTTTGAACCATGAGGTTTTAATGTCCTGCATGCACTGTACTCTCATGGTGTACGTTAACTAGAAATAAATCTTGTACCTTTTACAAGAAGTAGTATTTTAGTAGCTTTAAACGCTTGTCTCAAGCAGCAGATTCAGCTAATTTTTAGATTATAGAACAGGTAAGGTAACAACTGATTTTGTTCCCTACATGGTAACACTTTATTCCCATGTTCAACATGGTTTTAATGTCTGAGATAAGAAGTGTTTAGAATGAACAAAGCAATGTTGTATCATAGGATGTCTCCTTCAGTAGTTGACATGAAGCAAGTTGTT
The DNA here is from genome assembly GCF_003343035.1 of Apteryx rowi. Classification (NCBI taxonomy): domain Eukaryota; kingdom Metazoa; phylum Chordata; class Aves; order Apterygiformes; family Apterygidae; genus Apteryx; species Apteryx rowi. Next base: position 570,105 of record NW_020450927.1, on the reverse strand, counting down.
CATGAGATGCGTAAATTTTCTGTGAAAGTGCGTCTTGTGATTACTCTGTCTCTCATATAGCTAAAAATTGAACAGAGCACTTGTGAAGTGGCTTGTATTAATTGCATACACTGGAAGAACATCCAGGGGGTGGCAGAAAATGTGAGAAGTTGGAAGAAAGGTTTCACCTCTGCTTGATTACCCAAAAAGCACAATAGCTTTTAATGCCACTTGCTAAGTATTTGGTTAGCCTGGAAGAGTTGCTTCTGAATAACAGTCTGTTTTGTTAGCTCTCTCTATGAAAGAGTAGCATAAATTCAAGATGGAAGCATGATTGAGATGTTCCCATTGCAACAGTTCTTGGCGAAATGAGTGAGAGTTAAGTACTTAAATACTGCTTGTAATCCTTGCCAAGAACCTTAATTGTCGTCTTGTTGTACCACACTCTTAGTTAATACTGGAGCATTCTGACTTCAGTGTTGTAGGATCTTGGCAATGCAGCTGTTAGCTAGCRACGCAAATAGAGTATACCTTATCTGTGGTTGATGTTGTTTAGCTTATGTGAGTTTTTGTTTTTTTTCTTGAGGTTTGCTCACATGTTTGTTTCCTGATTTTTATTTTTTTTTTTAAACAGCTATAAATGCATTCATCAGAGTTTGGAAGACAATAACAGATGTCCCAAATGTAACTACGTGGTGGACAACATAGATCATCTTTACCCCAACTTCTTAGGTGAGCCCTACGTTTGCTTGCATAGGAAACATCTTAGCTGTGATGGAGGTTCACCTGGTTCTGTATATTAAAAATAAAATCTACCCATCAGCCCTGTCAGTTGTGTTTAAAAACAAACAAACATATCCCAAAACACCTGGTTAGCAGTATAAATTGTTAGTACTCCACTGTCTTCAGCAGTGCTGTATGATGATTTATAGCAGAAAGATTCAGACTTGCTGTTGTTGGCCTACTATAAAAAGCAAAACTGAAGATGTTTCCTTAGACTACAAGGTTTAAATCTCTATTTACTTTTGTTTTCTTGGACTGTCATCTGTCTAATAATCAAAAACATGCCCTGTTTACAGAGCGTGAACACTGAAGGGGGGCTGGCTTACATATGGTATTGCTTTGACTTGGGATTTAGATTTGATTGGCTACTTCAGGGAGGTCCTTGTGACTTGTGTATGTGTGTAAATTATGTATAGAAAGAACGTGCATACACATACCTATGCACATGCCTCATTTTTTGGTCCTTAAACAGAGGAGGGAAATGCTCATAACTGGAAATAGGAATGAGACTGGGTTACTGGGGAGAAAAGATCAAAGGAAATGTATCACAGTGTGAAACATCAAAATTAAATTTTTGATTTCATGTGCTGGGATATCCATTTAATAGTAAATGGATTAAAAACCATAGCAGCCAAAGAATGCTTCAGAAGCAGGCACCTCCAATTTAGGCCAAGTACATTGTGCCAAATATAATGCTGAGGCAAGTCTGGGAATGTGTGTTAGGCCAAAGAATGTTGCTTCTGTACGTCTATTTTTCAAGGGGTTGAGTTCTGTTTTGGGAAAAACAGGTGAGGAAGGGGAAGAGCTTGTATGTATGTGTGTAAAGGGATAGGACAAATGAGGTTCTTTTCTGTGTCTCTTTACACCATTCACAATATTGGTAGGAAATAAAGCTGTAGCAAAAATGCTTACAAAATATGAAGATAGTGATTAAAGGAAAAAGTTGTTCTATTTGACTGCACTTGTTGTCAGGCTATAGTAAATCTATTAATGTTTTATCTCCTTCATGCTCTTCTATGATGTACTTCTGCCTCAGAGTTGGAAAACTTTGTCTAGTAGAGAAGCATGGATGCTGAGAAAAAAGGAACTAAAGCAGATTTGGGAATGTGTAGGCATTATAATTGCAAAAGGATTTTTTTAAACTCCTTTTATCCTTCACAAATCTATCGAAAGAATAAACAGATCAGAAAAAATGGAGACACTACTTTTAACCCTTTAATTACTAATAATCTTAATGTTGAATTCATACTTGCATTGTGAACTTTGTTATCTCTCCATCTCATGCTCTGATGTCCTGTTTGTTTATTTTTTTAGTCAATGAACTTATTCTTAAACAGAAGCAAAGATCTGAGGAGAAAAGATTCAAACTGGACCATTCAGTGAGTAGCACCGTATGTTCCAACTTTCTTACTTTATATTTATTTAATGGTTCTGTAGAGCGATTGTGTCATTATGTGGCCTAATTTAGAAGAAATTTTATTCTTGAGATGATGCTTTAATTTGCTTTACAGGGAATAATCCCAGCATCAGTAGCATTGGATCCCTTCAACCTTGTTAACTCTAATTCTTTCTGCCAGCCAGTATACATGCAGAGACAAGCTGTTAGCATAGTTGAATGTCATGCAGTGTACTGAATATAACCTGGGAAATTACCCATGGAAGCATGCTTGTTTAAAGGTAATAATCTTCGTTCAGTGTTGAAAATTACAACTACAATGAGAGTAATAGATGATTAGTGGGGCCACAAACTTGTCTGATCTTGTGAGAGAAGCAGTGTTCTACAGGGAAATTGGAAGAAGGATAATACCAGCCACAAGAGGGAGAAGGATATGTTTGGAGTACTGACATTCTGGCTCTGATCCCAGAGCACCCTTTCTAGACTTTTTTCATTTTACAGAATCGGGATACAACTTAGCATAATTTGTGTTCTTTATTGAAGAAACCCTTGTACTGCAGCAGTAGAAACTCTTGTACATTAAGATTGAAATTAATACATGGCTTCAAGCAGGAAACTTAAATGCTATTGGTCTTGCTATGTCAGGTTTCCTTCCTTTGCTTCTATAATTCATAAGTGTAGTTAGAAAGTAATAAAGATCATGAAATCCCCATTTTTAGTGTCTGTTTGAAAAAAAAAAAACTCTATTGAATGTTATTAATTTAGGGGCTGCATTGTAGAAAATTACACTTTCAACAGTTGTATGCTTTAGAAAAGAGTGCCTTTAAAACATTCATTGGCTTACTCACAGCCAGTTTTTTTATATTTAATATTGAAGGTTTTCACATCTGTTTAAAATGTGCACAGCTGACCTGAAGGTATCTRCATAACTTCTTGCAAACTGGTTCTACTTTCTCTCAATAGCACACCTTTTAAAAACCATACCCATAGATGCATCTACATTAGATAACTGCCAGTAAGTGTGGAAATCTACCATAATTTTATTCTAAAAACAGTATTATGTCTATCTTTTGGCAGCAAATAAAAATGCCAACATCTCTAAAAAAGAAACCTTGCTGTTGTACCAACTTTTCAGTGTGCCTGTTCTCCTCTTGTCATATTTCTGATGTTAAGACAAGTCATTTGAGACACAACAAACGAATCCCACACTAAGCATTTCTTGGCAATGGATTTGCCTTGTTAATTAAGAAATCATGTTAAGGCATCTCAGATTCTTCTGAATAGTCTAGCTTGTCCATCAAATTAAAGGCACTTGTATATAAACTTTTTTCCTGGTCCTTTCAATGTCAGTTAAGGCAAGCTTCACACTGTGTACCATAAACAAACAGCATTTTTATCCATAATGCAAACACCATACTAGAATCTGATATCTAAGGAAAATGAGTCTTTTTCTGTAATGTCTTTTTTCATTTTGTTGGAACACCTGCTTTTCCCTAACCTTGCTTAAGCCTGACAAACCTTAAGTCTCTGAAAATGAAAAAGGTTTTTTGAATCTTTAATAATTTCACTATTGTAACTTTATTAATTCAGTACCTTTTTTTGCCCAAAATAAATTCCTTGGGGGCAATCCCAAATCAAATGAGAACATTTCCTTTCCGTAAATTTGATTTATTTTTTCTGTTTTTTCCATTCTTATGAGAAGACAGTATGTCCCAAAAGTTATTTTGGGTTGTACTAGTTAAAGTTTGTCTCAAATCACATGTTGACTTGTTTAAAAATTACATAATTTTTTTCCAGTTGCCCCAGAATGAAATTGAGTTTTTTTTGTCTCTGTGGTTTCCACAGGTTGTCTGTTGAATGTTTTGTAAAAGAAATAATAATCTATGGATGTTACATATTTTTCTTAATCTATCCAATACAAATAGGCTATAGCCTCTTAGAAAATGTTTGGATTAAATTGGATGACGTTTCTTGTTCTTGCAAATTTAAATATATTGATTTAGTGTTATAGCTTTACCGGACAGGATTTTTTTAATCCAGCTTTGTTTGTTTTAGAAGGCCTAAAAGTCTTTCAACTGCTTCTGTTGGCTCCTGAAGCTTTTTAATGTAAGGCTACGTTAGCACTAACCTATTATTCAGGCTTTGCATGCTAAGATATACTTTTTTTTTTTTTTTTACGTGTTACTGATAATAAGAGTAAATATCCTATAGGCAAGGGGGAATGGGCTGAGAGGTAGCATGTTAATGCTGAGGAGTGCTTTTCAGCTCTAACAGACTGAATGAAAAGATCGCCTGATGAGTTCCATCTTCTTTGTTGCTCTTGCATTTCTCATGAAAATACTTTTGAGATGAGGTAGCATAGGAGATGAGAACAGAAGAAACACTGATACTCCCTTTTTCCATTTGAATTTCACTTGGAAGGCTTCACCTGTTACTTGTTTAGAAAATTAAAAGGTGTTGCCACTTAACAGCATTTCAGGTAGACTTGGAATTCAACTAAGCTTGGATAAACACACTTTTTTCTTTTTTCTTCCTTCTCATAGAAATATGTCCTCAAACTAGGACACAAATCAGATAAAATTGTGGCTGTGGAATAATCTCTTCATAGCAGCAGCTAAGCTCTTGCAAAGGACATGTTCTCAAAATATCTTCCAAATAAGATAAGTAGTTACACAGAAGCAGTAGAATGAGCTGTGTCCTGTACGTGTGGGAGAACTGGGAATTCTGATTCCTGAAAACTGTTTGTTTTTTTACAAAGGATGAAATACTGAAGTATTGCTTTTAATATCTGTTGTTGGACATCACCCTGGACTGCTTGAACTTACTGTCTCCCCAATATCTCTTGTCATCTTCTTAGAATGGCCATAGGTGGCAGATTATCCAAGACTTGTTGGGAACTGATCAAGACAATCTTGACTTGGCCAATGTCAACCTGATGCTGGAGCTGCTGGTGCAAAAGAAGAAGCAGTTGGAAGCAGTAAGAAGTTTCTTGTGTCCTAATTAATTTTTTTTAATTTAACCTTTGATTAGTTAGCACCTTCTTCTTTTCACACTATTATCTTTTTAAAGTAGAATTTTGTTGCTGAATTAATTACTCAGTTCTCTCTCACATTTTGGTATTGAAAAGTTGGCCATCTTGCTAACTTTTGTTGCAGCAAACTGTCTAATGCTTGCACTGCAGTGTCGTAAATGTGCTTATAGTGTTACTGCTGGCAGGGTTGTGCAAATGGAACAGGCAAAGTGGTAGAGAAAGTGGCTAGTGGGACACTTCAGTATGTATGAAAATGTTTGCTAATTGAACATTACACTAGTAAATTTTCAGATCTTTCTAGGTAATGAGCTTTAAGAAGGCCAAATTGTAGGTTAACTGATAAGCTCGATGAAGATATCAACATGGAAAAAATCACACTTTAAGTTTTAGTTCTACTGTGATTGATAGAACTTGAAAGATTTTCCTCTCTGAAGACTATGTTCCTCTAGTATTTCATGCTCGCATGAGAAGTTCAGATGTCTTGTTTATGAAGTCAGTTTGAAGACTTGCATAACATGAAGCAAACTGCTACTATGATGTAACTGAAATGTGGTTGGTTTGGGATAGTTCTCCTGTATTTGGCCACTTCCAGGATGCATTCACACCACGCTCTTGGTCTCAGCTGATCATTTTCCAGTTATAATTAATTAATTATAATTATTCTAAATTAAACTGGACTAGAGAACTTGACCTAGTGAAGTCTGGGTAGAAGGGTGGATTTCAAAACAAGTGAGGAAAGTGTTTGTTGAGAATTACTTATCTTATTCTTGCCAAATCAGTATTTACATAACCTCTGGTTCTGATGGAGGGAAAATAACCCAAAAATCTGCTTACTTGACTACTAGCATGTCATATATTATCTTACTGTGTGGGGACTTATTCCTACTTTTTTTTTTTTGCTGTTCAGTGAAGATAGGTGGGAGTACGGTTTCTAACTGAATAGTAAAACCTCTTTTTCCTCAAGCCTTCATGTGGTGTTTGTGACAAACATCAGAGATGACACAGGATTTGAGTGTATATATGCTTCTGAACAGAGACAAGTGTATTAAGACTAAAAAAAAAAAAAATCCTGCCATTTAAACAGAAATTGAAAAGCATTTTTTTCTTTCTAGTTTTGCTGACTTCACTTTCTCACTTTCTCTGACTTTCTCAGTCATGGGGGTAGGGAAAAAGAGTAAGAGAATCATCCCAGAAAAGTCTTCTCACGTCCTAATCTGCAATTGCATTTTTCTCTTTACCCTTCCCTTCTGGGTGCCCATATGCCTTGAACCTTTCTGAGTCTGTGCTTATGGTCCTTTAATAATTTTTTTCTGGAGGTTTTAAAAATAGGTCTCCGAATGCCAGGATAGAATTAGGGCTATATTAATGCTGGATTTTTTTTTTCCTTTTCTGCTTTTCTACTTCTCTTACCACATCAAGTTTTTGGCCAGTTTAGGTGAAAATGTTAAACTGATGGCTGAGGAAAATGAACTATTATGGAAAAACTGGAGAGAGATGCTTTAGTTTTGTCAGTGAGCTTATCTTTGTCTTTGCTTCTGGAGAAACCTGTAGTCAGGTCATTACATATGCACAAATGTTAATTTTGGGAGAGGTGTTTTTTGTATATATACTTAATGTTTCAATATGTTAATTACAGAAGTGGATGCTAATGATCTTCCAGGATAGAAGATGAGTCTGTGAGGAACTTGTATTCCAAAAGCAATTTCAGATGCGCTAGCCAAGAAAAAAATAGTGTTTTGACATATTAGTAAGTCCTCTGTAATGCACAAAGGAGACCTGTTACAAGGATGTCTGGCTTCGTGTAAAAACTTGCCATGAGCCAAACAAAACCTTAAAACCTGTGAGGCAAAGTAAAACTACCATTCTTGCAACTGTGCCTTAATAAGCTATTTTCTTTTACTCACCTCTAAACGAAAGCTGTTTCTATGCTAAGTTTGAATTTCTGTGTGTAAAATGAATGTTTGTTGCTCTTAAACTATATGGAAGAGTTGCACACCCTTATTTACTGTGCCTTACAGGAGTCCCATGCTGCGCAGTTGCAGATCCTTATGGAGTTTCTCAAAGTTGCCAGAAGAAATAAACGAGAGGTAAATACTTTTTTATTTTTGAGTGAGGTGTTATCCACTGCTTTCTATCAGTTCATTTTTATTTAAGTGGTGTGTTAGCCTGGCATTATCTTTGCAGAGAGAAAGACAAGGCGTGTGTGTGTGGGGGGGGGGGGAATATTAAGCAGAGGACACATGGATTTCAAGGAAAATTAATCTATTTGCATGTGAAGGTTTCAATTTTTAATCTGTTTTGCCTTTTTGTCTCACACTGTTGGTGAAGCATGTGGGAAGAAAGGGAAATTGAGGACAGCGATTCATGAATTTGATGCAAATTTGCAGTGTGGAAACAAGGCTTTCTGTGATAGAAAAGTTGAAAGATGGGGAAGGACTGAAATAATTGTCTGTCTTATTCTTTCTTGTAGTGTATGAAATGCCATGATTAATCCTGTGTTATAAAAGAATGGGTATTCTACACTATTTCCATATTTGTCACTCAAAATGGGTCTCAAGGAATGAGAGGGGGATCCATAATGGATACACTGCTTATCTTCAACAAAAAAACAAAACTGAAAGGGTATGAAGGGAGGTGATTAGGAGACTTGCTCTGGGCTGCAACTGAGCATGCTTCACATGACCTTAATTTGTGACTGTGGTAGAGTGTCAAGTCCTAAACTACAGAAAACAGTTTATCTTTTTTTACAGCTTTGACAGGCTTATTTAAAATGTCATGCAGTGACATAAACCTGAGTACCAGAAATATACCAGAAACCTAGATAAATGGTGGTGAAAACAGCAAAAGGACACATTTTTGGGAGGCCTTGGTTTATGACGAATGATGTGAAGGAAGCGTGGATGTAATGGTGTGACTGTAAGGTGTAGTGCAAACTTGAACCATGTAAAGGCTATGGGTGTGAAAAGCACTGTTCAGAACGGTTCAAGGCTCTGGTTGCAGAGTCGCTGCAGAGCAAGCTGTTCAGTGTCCAGTGACAAACATCCATGGCCTTCAGACCAGAACCATTAACAGGACTAATAGGAAGGAACTAACCAGATGGGGAGCCCTGAGTTCAAGATAGATGTGTTCATATAGTATGGGACCTATTGGACTAGATCTAGTCTCCCATGGTAAGTGGTGAAAATCCTGTTGATAAGGATGCACAAACCTGAAAGGAAAATGTGCACTAGAGGATATCTTGGCAAATGGCATGCTTCCTTTTCTAATTTTTGTTTGGTATGACACGTACTATTTGTTTGATTCTTCAATGCTTAAAAACTACTTTTTTCTAATGTTTTGGTTTTAAGCAACAAAGGAACAAACATTGCTCAAAACTGTTGCGGTGTCTTCTAGCCTTCACTTTTTGAATGGTGGTAGAACTTATTTTATGGCAGCTTAGTCAATAAGCACCTCTCTGAAAAACCTTCAGAATCTCTATTTTCATTTTTTTCATACTTGTAATGTTTAGGATTATATAGAGAATATCAGAAACTTGACCCATCTTCACTTCAAAACAAATGCAGGCTCTGGCCATTGTCCACCTGCACTCATTAAATGCCTTCCATGAGGTTTTGGCACAGCTTAAGGGAACATTAAGAGGCTGCAAAACTTTCCTGATAGTACTGCCTCTCTCTGGGAGGTGAAGTGAGAAGCTCATGCTTCAAGAGGCTCATACGCTGCTTACCTGGGGTGTTGCTCATTGGGTAACCCTGTGTGATTCAAGTGCAGGGTGGCTACTACTGTAACAATACTGAAAGCCTTTGCTTTCCTCTCCCCCAGTTGAAACAGAGTTTGAACAAATCTCACAGAAGGAGCTGTTGATAGCTACCTCAGATTACTTGTGTTGGGTGGGAAGGACAAAGGAAAGGGAAATGTCATAGCTTCTGTTTTGTTTTGTTTTTTTTCCATAGCACAGCATTCTTCCACTGACTGATTTTCTGCATCTGGGAAAACTCTCCCATCTCATGTTCATCTGATCTTGGCTTTGGTAATAATGGACAAAAGTGGCATCATATCTGAGATTAAGGAAACTTGAGTGGGGCTGCAGATCCTCAGAATGTGGCTTTGGGAACATCCTGAAGCCTATTTGGACACGCATTCCATCTCGGGTCCTTTCTGTCGCTGCTTGTGTGTTCTCCCTGTTGCCAAGACTTTCTCTGACGTTATTTCTTACCCTTCTTCCTATTCCAACCTGAAATGCAGACTGTCACATCTCTAAAGACTTTTGTGCAGGCTATCAGTTCTGTCCTTGCCGTAGTGGTTAGCATCTGGCCCTGCCATTCATTGTAATGGAAATGGAGACTTGTCAGACTTGCTGCTGGCAACCTTTCTTTTCACTAGATAAGGATAAGAAAGATAAGAAACAATGGGTGGAAGCGTGGAAAATACAAATCAGTCAATAGGATGATTTTTAGAAGGATATCAAAACTTATCTTCAGCAATCAAGATTCCAGGTGTACTCATAGACTATATTAAGCCAGTTTATGCTGGAGTAGTAAACCTATATCATTCCTATAGATGGCAAAGTTTGTGATGTACACTCCTATCTGCAAGAAGTTCTGCATTTGGATAACAAAGGTGGTACTGTTTGGAAAAAAATAGGTTGTGCCTGTAGTGAAGATTATCAAGGCTTAACCTGTGTGGAGATGTCTGCAGAAAGTCTGAGGTACTAGTTGGGAAGCTGAGAAGAAGGGTTTAAGTGACCATCTTAACATTCCTCTATTTTACTGTGTTATTATCAGATCTTCTAAGTGTACTGTAGCTTCTTTTGATGCTGTAATAGGTCGCTGTTTAAGGAACAAAGCTGGAGCTCAAAGAACATGTATAGTAATTGGGATGCTTCTACAATGTATTGGACATAGCTATGAGTCTTATGGGCAGACTTTATTTTGTGGAGACAATGTGAAGGAATACTACTTTTTCCTTCCCCCCTACCCTTTTACTGATTTAAACCTGGTTCTGGTAAAGATGACTGCAGAGTAACTGCAGTTTGACTTGCTAAGCCATAGCAAGCTGTAATGTTAGGTTATTAAAGAAGCTTTTTTAGAATATGGCTGAGACTGCCTGTTTCAAACTTATGGCTTTAAAGGGATGTCCCATCGTTTGATAACTTCTTTCTTGATATGCCTCCTCTTTTATTGCTGGAGTTTAACAGGTTTTATTTATTACATATTGCAAGTTCTTATATAGGCACTTTATTAGTTAATACAGATATTGCCCTAGAGTTAGTCTACTCCTGTAATACTTGATAACAACCTATTGAGAGTGAATAATAAGCTGCCTGTTGCCCTCTTTGCTTGCTTCACTCAAAAGCTTTTTTTCTCCTGTCATCTTGAAATTGTGACTTCTCAGCTTATTGGAGGGGGCTTATATCTAGAGGAACACTCTATCTTTATAGACTCATGCTTAAGAATTCAGAATATTGCTGTAGTCAAGTACTCTGACAAATGTCTCTTCCTTGCGCTTTCATCGTTTCTCTAGAAGATAAATGTGAGGTTCAGCAACTGGAGAAATTTCCATCAGAAATCCTGTTTTGACATGTTCATAACTTTCCAAAACATTGGTCTTTCAAGCTGAAATTTACTGTGTGGTTTTTTTTTTTTTTGCACAAAGGTATTTGAAGTTTTTTTAACTTATGAATTTTGTTTTCTTTCTGACCTATAACAATGTGGCAAAAAACAAACCTTTGGCAATACTGATAAGAAAAAAAAATCAGACTTTGAAAAAGATTGAAAACAAATGGCTGAAGCTTGAGAATACTTTTTTTAAACAAAATTGCAGATTCTTTTTTAGAGGGGAAGAATGTATCGATCATGTACAATAGTCAATTTTCTGTAAGGCAGATTTAGCACAGCTATGTTCTTTTCCATATGTGTGCACAGTTAATAGAAGGCACACTTCCAGTTCTTTGATCCAGCAGGCTTTTCTGTTGAAATCAAAGATTCAAGGAGCTTAGAATGTCAAGTTAAATAAAAAAAATACTTTTTTCTAATTATTATTTTCAAGGGAAAACAAATACAACAACCTGTGACTTCTTTAAATTCTTTAATGATGCTGTTTTAATGCTGTTAATTTAGCTGTATTGCATAAATACTTGGTTTACATAAATATTGCCTAAATGTTAGTTTAACCTTGTTTACTTTTAAATGATCACATGTTCTTTCAACTTAAACACTTTGAAGAGATCTGATAATGTCAGTTAATAAAAAAATTTCTACCCACTTTTGTATTTGGAGATAGTTATCTGTCTACATCGATACTGGTATAAAAAAAAACCTTACAAACTGTGGTGTCAGGATTTGAGTGTTAGCAAATGACATTGGACCTGATCATTCCTACATATCTGTCCTAAAACATTTTGAGCTTGACTGCCTAATGGAGTGTCTGTTATGTGTTTCTGTTAAGTAGCACACTTGCTTATCAAAGGAGGATGCAGAATTTAACAATTAGTATCACAAATCAAGTTATCCAGCATATGGGTTATACTCCTTACCAGCATTCATGCTTCTCCTGGCACCTTTCACTTCATTTTTACCTTTTGTGGGGCTCTTTAATAATGTCACATTAAGTATTTTGTAGCTAACAAACAGGACATCGTCTTTGTCCGCTAATGCGAGGAGTCTGTTTTCGGCAGGGAAACGCTGTGGATCAGAGGAGTAATCCTAAAGCTGTGGAACACTTCACTGTGCTGAGTGTCTGCTCAGCATCTCGGAATCATCATCTTTCCTTCCGCCTCAAAAGCATGTATTTTATCCAAATGTCTTCACTTATTCCATATTGTGAAGATGTTAAGTAGTAAAAATAGAGGGTTTATTAGTTATTGTGGAATAATCACAGGACTAGAAGCAGGAATTCTCCAGGGATGTCGTTAGCTTGTGTTAATCTCTTTACCTGACAGACCTTATTGTTCTGTACATACACACTTGGATGGACTAATGAGTAGACAAGAAGAGGTGACAAAACTAGAAATCAGTCACGCTCTTATGCTGTCATATAGCCCTTATTGCATTCCAGGACTCCTGAATTTATAGCTATCGTAATTTTTCCTATTCACTGTGCTTAAATAACTGGTATTTTAAGCTACTTGATGAGAAACATGAGCGCTGACTGCAATGATAAGCCAAGGATACAGCTAGTGTATGAGCAACAAGCTAGAGATTATCATATGCACATCAGTGCTGAGTCTGCTTAATGTAGTGGAGAAGTTTTTCCAAATAAAAATAGGTGGCAAGCTAATACTAGAAGTGAGGTAGCATGTACAGTAATGTATTAAACTCTGAAGCAATTAATGTTTGTTAATGTAATCATAAAACACATTTATAGTAGCACTTGGTCATGTTGAAGTACTGTAATTCTAAAAACAAAATCTTTAAGTCTTTGCAGGGCGCAGGGAAGGCTTAGAAGGAATGAAGTAAGACAGGTGAAATCACCAAAGCAAGGTTTTTGCCTGCCCTGTTTTGGTATCCAGCCAGTTCTGGTCTGACAAGACTCGGAGGCTGTCTTGCCTTCCCCACCCTTTCCACTGTGGTGTTCTTCCTTTTCAACAGTTTCAAAACAAAGGTGTGTTTTTTTCCGAATGGAACAGTTATCAAACAGTTTCGTTCTCTCTCTCTCTCTCTCTCTCTCTCTCTCTCTTCCCACAGCTGTCTGTCTGTCTCTCTCTCTCTCGTTCTCTCTTCCCACAGCTGTCTGTCTGTCTCTCTCTCTCTCGTTCTCTCTTCCC
>NW_020450927.1:483716-556124 GCF_003343035.1 Apteryx rowi | reverse complement strand
CTCGTGCTCTCTTCCCCCAGCTAGCTGTCTCTCTCGCTCTCTCGCTCTCGTGCTCTCTTCCCCCAGCTAGCTGTCTCTCTCGCTCTCTCGCTCTCTCGCTCGCTCTCTGTCCCCAGCTAGGTTTCTTTAGTGACACTTTTCCATCTGATTCTGCCAGGAAGCCTTCAAAGCCTTGTCCCTTCAGCCAAAACTGGAGGATTTCTCTGTTTAAAATAAGTGATTTGCCTCCTTTGGAGGAACTACTAACCCAGAGAGAAGAAACATTCCCTACAGATGTGTCTTCCTTATATGTGGCCAGCCTATGTGTCTAAAGACTTGRATTCCAAATTTGACCCATCAAATTAACTTGAGGTAGCTCAGGTATTCTTCTTAATTCTAAAAGGAGCCTTTCATCATCTTCACTCATGTAAAGACTTTATAACATCTGTGAAGTGTTAATAAATGGAATTTGATGTTAAAATTAAGTGAGATTTGCAATTAATGTGAAAGGCTAAAATCCCTTTAAACTCTGAAGATGACTTTCTTGTTATATTTGCACTGTATGTTATAGCAGGCTCTGTCAGAGGCAATGGAAGGAAAATTCTGGAACAGACAAGACTTTCATCTGGTTTCCAGAGCAGGAAATTATTCTTTATAAAGCTGTAGTTAAAGTATTGAGCTCTATGGAAAGAGATTCATTTCCTTTCATACCCTTAGGAGAGGTTCAGCTGTTGATACGCTTAGGTTTACACTTCAGCTTGTTAGAGCACTGGTTGATGGAAGAACAAGAATAAATAAGAAGAGGTAATGCTGGATGAAGTTATGGGATAGAATGCAGGTATTATCCGTAGACTACCTGACTTCTCCTCCTCAGCTGGAGAGACGCTAGTTTTCACGTTGTTCTTGTCGTGATGTGCGTTCAGGAAAGATGCTGCCTAGGCAATAGTCTCTTCCTCTTGTCTTGCAACCTGTGGTATATATTGTGATGAATGCTTTTGGATAAGAGCCTTGAAAGTGTCTGCCTGAACGTAGCATAAGACACGATTTTTCAAAGGCACGAATCCAAAAGTTTTATTTAAGCCTCTAAGTGGGATTTGTGTTCGTGATTTCACCATATTTGTGTATGAAATAACTCTTACTGTTCTTCTTTGCTTGTGCTTTTTCTGGAAATGGAAAGACAGTTGGTCAAGGGTGTTCAGCCTTTTCCCCCATGCGTTTTTCTAGGCTAAGCCTTTCTAGGCCATTTCTGTGGCACTGGGAAGCTCTTCTGGGCCTTGGCCTAAATGATAGTGTCCTGAATTATCAGAATGAATAAATGAGTCGCTTGCTTCAAGCAATTAAGAGAAGTGCCAAGTTCACAGTGAAAAATACTGATGTAGTGACAGCTTTTATTTTTTGTAAACATTTAAAACTGGCACCAGGAGACGCAGTCAGGATTGCTTTTTGTCTCTTCTGTACAAACATAAAAGATGAAGTCACTGCCTTCTGGGCCTTCAATCCAGGAAAAACAGGAAGCATAAGGGTGAAAACTGAGTACTGTGCACAGCTATGCTTTGCAGTAGATAGTCAATTGAAATCAAGTTCTGACTGTGTCCTGGTGTTCGATGTTATATAAGTTCTAAAAAAGGAACATTAATTTGGTTTTTGTACCAGTTTTTGTTCAGTAGCCTTTTTGGGGAGCGGGGAGCATCTGGGCTCTGTCTCTGGGTAGCTTTCACCACAGGATTTCACTTCCTCCAAGCAGTCCAGGACAGACAGTTATCTTTGGAGGGCTCATCATATGTGCGTCTAGACAGTTTCAGACTCAGACCAGAGGGTATAGGGGGAGACAGTCTTGTGAGTCTGAAAGGGATGTGAATCTGAAAGCTTATCCAAGAAGAAAACTGACAGCCTACGTTTCCCTACTGTAGTAGCTTCTCTTCTGTAACTACTGAGCATAAGTTTCCCTTTTTGGATATTGCTTTCATTTCCTGTTTTGACCTCTTACCACTAGTCTCTACGTTTGAACAAGAGTTGCCTGCAATCGCGCGCTTTAATTCTTCAGCAACCTCGGAAAAGAATGAATTTGCAAGAGCAATGTTCTCCTACTGCCCTTACTGGAAGTGTTTAAGACTGCTGGTTGTGGGTGGGAATGAAGTTGCCTGTTCACACTGAAATACTATGCAGCTGGTTCTCCATGTAAGCTTCTCGCTGTCCTCGAAGCTCTTTGCTGTGGATTTTGTTCAGCACAGGCTAGCTATGAATTGTGGCATGGGCTTGCTTTTTTGAAGTGACATGCAGTTCTGATATCAGAGATCTTCCAGTCCATTACAGTTCTTAACTTGTCTTCTGAAATGTCTTTTCCAGAGGTGATTAAAAATGTAGGCTGTTTTGAGCCCCTTCTCCCTTTTTTTTTTGTATGCATGTGTTTGTGTGTCACTTAGAACCAGAGCCTTCTGCACTTACCTCTTGTATTTTATTCACAGTGGAGTTTAAATGGCTAGGTTTGTTATGCCTTCTCCTTGGCCATGTTGGTTGTGTCAGTTCTAGGAAAGCTTCTGTGTCTAAGAGAATAAATAACGTGTACTTCTGTTTACCATAATCTTAAATGTTCATTCTAAGTATTTTTTGCTGACTTAATCTAAAGTTTTACAGGCCTGATTCTGCCCATCACTGGGACAGGACTAGACTTGCTTCGCCTGCCCTGCAAAGAGTAAAAATCAGATTAAGGTCCCATAAATCTGGATATACTGCAAAGACTCATTAACTCATTTAGCCTTTCTTAAGCCTCTCTCAATGGCTGGCAATTATTAATCAGTAGTCTAATTTTTCAGAGTTTTATTAGAATGAACATGGACTGATTTAAGATGTTGGGTAGACTAAAGCCGAACCATGAAACATGCAAGCCAAGCTACCAAAAAAAGTCTCATTGTGGGCAGGAATAAGTCATTTGATGCTGACCGTACAAGATGACTCTTCCTAAAAATAAGCATCTTGAATTTCAGTTAACTAGTTTGCCTAATTGGCTACTTGATATTCAGCCAGTTAGTCAGCTTGTTCTTACCTGTGAAAACTTTAGTGCCTTTGGAAACAGCAACCCATAATCATGGGTTGGAGATGCTGCTTTTTGCACGCCTTTGCCTTGATCTGCTCTTCCCCTTCGTTTGGGGGCCTTTGCAACTCTTAAAGCCCTTGCTTTTCTGTTGCTGAAACATCCTGCTTTGATAGCCTCTTCCTTATGTTAAACGGCGTTGCTTTTCTTTTTACCCTCCTACCCCTTTCTGTAGTCTGACATCAGGGATTAGAATCGCATTGTAACACCCTTGCCTAGGTTTAAAATTTGCTGCGAGCTGGTAAGTTTATGGCAGGTTTAAATTGCTTACCTTCATGTAACTAGAAGTATTAGCAACAGTAAATGAAGTCCCAGATCTCGTACTTCTGGCTTCATGCAGTAGTTAAAAGCTGGCAAATAAAAAGTCTCCACTCTTGTGCCTATAAAAAGGTCTCCTGTTTATGTGATGGCAACAACCATCAGTTATTCAGTCTTCTACCTTGACTGTGAGCCAGTACATTGTAGAATAACTTATCTCCTTGCTATAATTTTGGAACTTCTAAGTGTGTTTTTGTTACTTTTTTAAAATGGAATTTCTGAAAGTGGGGAGCTAATGGTATTTGGCTGCTAGAGCTGAGTACAGCCAGGCTGCATGCTGTGTAAGCATCACTTAGGTTTACCGCTACTCTTGGAGCTGTAGCACCACCTGCTATTCTTGCTGTAGGTTTTGCAAGTACAAATGGAATTATCTGTTATGGTGTAGTGGTTTGTAAATTATCTGTGGCAGTCTAGTTTTAAACCATTAAACTTGTGCTGTCTGTGCCTAAAATTAAATATAAACTGAGAACCTCAGAGTAGAGAGATTAGGCTATAAATACAATGTCATCTTGTTCCAAGGAAAAAGAAGCCATCTTAAAAATAGGTGTGGACCCAGCAGTCCTTTCCTCTTCTGTCTTCAGGGACAGAAGCATTTTTAATGTTGAAAAGGTAAATTAAAATAATGGATTATCTGATGCAGAGCCCACAGATACTTGGAACTGTGATCAATAGTGGGTGTTTTAGTGGTAGGGTTTTTTGTTTGTTTAAACAAAATATTCTATCACATTAAGGATCAGACATAAGCACTCAAGGGAGTAAGTTTTGGGGAGTGGTTTGCCAAATGTTCTTGGGAATATGTCATAGCAACAGTACTAATAACTTTGGATTTGAGCAACGACATTCCCACTTAAATTCATAAGGAGAAAAGTTTGCCTGACCTTTAAAGAATGTGTTGTGCTTAATAAACTTTCAGTGGACTTGCCAACTTGGTAACAACTACTGGTCAAAGACCTCAGTACTAGCTGTCTGTAGTGTTCAGTGTGAGTTAAGGTGAATCAGGTGGACTCTGTTCTCAGTTTCCTCATTAGACTGGTAAATCTGAGTGAATCAGATATACATTGAGGTTGTTTTTGCCTGCCTTCAATAAAAGGCACAAAGAGCCCACTGGTGAAGTCCAGGCTGAAAGAGCTCTTTAGAGCAGTGTATGTGTTGAAGGTTTTGCAAAGCTGTATATAGGCTGTGTGGGTGTTTGTATGGGACATTTCCACTGAATGAGGGTGGGAATTAGAGCTGGTAAGCTGGTAAGGTGATGCTCTTGCTTAGGAGTAAATAGTAATTACTGAATTTGTGGCCTCGCAGTTGCTCGAGATGAGTTGAAGCAAGTTACCAACTGACTGCAAAGTTATTGCAAAAACCTGAAAAATATTGTGTGACACACAGAACGGGAAGGGAGTGTTGGCTGGGGAGAGGGGAAGAAAGTCCCCTTCTCTCCCTTGCAGTGGCAGCCCTCAGTTAAGATTGACTTGAGCCTATGGTGTAATCCAAGTTAAGTCTCACACTGACATGTGATGTTTATTTGGTGCCAGGAGCAAATCTCTCCATGGTAGTAAGTGGTTTTGTCCATCTGAGAACTTTAAATTGGCAGTTGGCATGGCTAACTGCTGGCAAGAGAAGTACTGTTCCCCTTTCATAGCAAATTTTGACAACGAGACTAATTTTTAGCAAAGCGTGTATCGTATTTTCTTGAAGGCTGAAGTGATCTGTCTCATTCATGGTTGTTCTTTTGTTCATTTTCCTAACCATGTTCAGTGTTTGTAAACAAGTTATAAATACTTGCATGGAAGGTGTTAGAGGAGCATAAATGTGTTGCTTTGAAAAATGTGGATGTTTTTATGATTGATGTTAAAGTACATCATGTTCTTGCTTTGTACTGTTTCACAATTACAGCTTTGTCTTGAATGTAGTTTGTGCCCATCTATGTTAATCTAAGCRTATAAATTTTCTGCAGCATGACTCTTGTGCTATTTAGGATAGTTAAGGTTTCTCTCTGAAAAGATCTTAATTTATCTTGGTGGCGGTGCAGTGCATACTGGCTTAGATTTCTGCTATTCTCTTATCCACAGCAATTGGAGCAGATCCAGAAGGAGCTAAGTGTGCTGGAAGAGGATATTAAGCGAGTAGAGGTGAGGTACCCAGATGTTGTTCCAACTCCGGCAATTTTTCATTTCCATCAAGCTGTCTGCCTTGCTGTGGGGCTGTTGTGTTAAATTTATGGGATTTGCTTTGGTAATGGGAAAATGAACAGGTGATGGTTGGTCTTTAATTTGTTCATTTAGTTGATGTGTGCAAGTTGCAGGTTGGTAAGAGAGGGCTTCATTGAAACCTAGCTTTTAAATAATCATATTTTTCAATTTCTTTGTTGGTAGCAAGTACTTTGGTATAATTGCTTGGAATCAACAGCCAGTATATTGATCATAATTTACTGTTTTTGTGTTGCATTATTCTCTAACCACTTGCACAGCCTGTTTAAGACTTACCAACGTGTCACTCTTAAAACAGAGATATATCGAGTGCAGAAGAGAGCAGTAAGGCAGAGACTGGGTAGGAACAGCACCGACTCGTGCTGTGTATCAAAATGGAAACAATCTGCTACTTCCTGATGCAACTCTGTCTTAGCGATAGGGATCTCATCAGATTTTCGCTAAGAATTATTCTCTAAGTATTTTTAAACCCATCAACTCAATCCTTCTGTCCTTATTCAGTCCTTAAATTCCTCCTTGTTTTTTTCTTTGTGTTCTGATCCAGAAGTAAGAAACTGATGTTTCAGAACTGCATCGGATTCTGCCACCTTTCAGAATAGTTTTCTTAAAGCTCCTTGGGAATCAGCTTGCATTGCACACAAGCCTGACTTCTAGATTTCTTCATTTACCTCCAATTTGTGTGCTGATGCATTATCAAAATATAAATAGAACTGACAACTGCAGGAACTTCCCTTCAGCTGGTAGCTACGCAAATTGTCACTTGATAGATAAAAGAAGGTTTCAGACTGCCTTTCCTGAATTTTTCTCAGCTTCTTGGGAAATAATACACCTTAACATGTTTTCTTGAGATTTGTAAAACAGGACTCCTTTAGATCTAGGAGAAGCTATTTCCAAAGCTGTGGGATCCCTTGGAGAATATCTAGCGACTTGCTTTTCTGCTCTTCAATCGGGCAGTTCAGCTGACTGTAGCTGGGGTACATATCTAGTGTGTGGTAGTGACCTTTCCTTTGACCTCTAAAGCCAGGGATCTCTCTGTTACAAATACCTTACTTTCTAACTAACAGCTAATGGGCACCTAGTGGGAATTTAAAAGCACCAGTAATGTTGTCCTGGAGCACTTTGCCCCCCTAACTAATGAGCTGCAGCATCCTGCATAGCTTCAATTTCTAAAATAGATTAAAGATATGATCTCATACCGGGCACACTGCAGCGATTTAGTCTGAAAATGACAAAGACGAGTTTGTTAACTGCAAAGCTTGTCTCTTGTGCACCTGCCCTGCGGAAGACTGATAGATGCTCTTTTAAGTCTAGCACATGATACTGTCTTCAGCCTGTTTTCTTGTGGCTTTGTATTTTTGCCTTGACCCGTATCCCACATTCCTTTACAGCTGCAAAGTCTGTTAGATAAAAGTTTGCATGTATCTCAGAAATGTGGTTACAGCTTGCTTGTCCTGCCATGTTTGAGGGAGGAGTTCAAATTCCTGGTTCTAGTTTAGAGACAATTGGATGTTAAATCCATTGGGTTTTTGGAATATAAACTCCAGAACTCTCTTTTGGGGCAAAAAGCACTGATTGCAGGATTTCAGAAACCCAGTTGGGATGAGAATTAAAAGAAAAAAAAATCAGGTAGAGAAAAGACTTCTAAGTGGGAGTTGAATACATGTAGATAGGCTTGCTTATGTTCTTGAAAAAAAAAAAAAAATTACTGTGTAAATACTGTTATTAAAAGGCACCTACTGCTCATGTTTTGTCAGGTTTGTTCTATCTTGGCTTTCTCTTTCAGGAGATGAGTGGCTTGTACTCCCCGGTCAGTGAGGACAGTACGGTGCCCCAGTTTGAAGCTCCCTCACCTTCGCACAGGTACAGAGCTTGCAACTGCTCAGAACTTGGCTTTCAGACTGTACATATTGCACTATACTTTCTGGTCCATGCCATGCACAAAACGCAAGCAAAGCTAATTTTTGAATATGTACAGTATTTGCACGTTGTCTGTTTC
Source organism: Apteryx rowi (assembly GCF_003343035.1). Classification (NCBI taxonomy): domain Eukaryota; kingdom Metazoa; phylum Chordata; class Aves; order Apterygiformes; family Apterygidae; genus Apteryx; species Apteryx rowi. The sequence continues at coordinate 548,539 of NW_020450927.1, read as the reverse complement.
TCATCTGGTGTGAATATTGATACGAACAAATCGGGCGAAGAAAAAGCAACTGAGTGTACAGCTGAATAAAAAGTTCGCTCTAAACTAGATGCCGTGGAAAGCTGATGGTTTTAAATGTAGTATGGGTTAGTTGACTCAGATAATTAGCCTTTGCTGTGGTGTGAAATGTTACCATTATATATGTGCTCCATTTTCTGAATGTTACGCAGTTATGCTTGGCCTAAGAAAAGTCTAATTTTTGTATTATATTGATGTCCTCTGGCTTTTCCACTAGGTATGAATGGTTAAAAGTATGAGTTCACAGGATCAGATTTTTAGATTACACACTACTGGCTCTGTTTATCTGCTGCCTGCTTTGATTTAATGAAATGCCTTTCTATTAATGTATTGTAAATGTGGAGTTTTGTCTGGAATATTATGTAGTCTGGCTTACTGATGATAAAATTGCAGATACTTCTTGTGTCCAAGTTGCATGTGCCAGGGTTTGCAGTGTTCTGCTTCTTTATTGCCATGTTTTTCAGTTGTGAGCAAGCTCTGGTTTCACAGAGCCAAGTTATAATACTGAATGCTCCTTTCTCTCCCAGCCCTCTCCAGTGTATTTTCCTAACAGTAAAGTTCTCTAAACTGTCAATTTCTGTTACAAAAATTGTACTGGTACCTTTTCTGCAATTAGCAGCTCTAAACCTAGTAGCCCAGAAGTAAGAAAGAAAAATGATCCAACATCCTTCCCTAGAGAGATTTAGATACAGTGCTTTGGTTAGAAGCCTAGCAATATCTGCTGGGAATTTTTATAAAGATACTGTTTTTGGACACTGAGACCGGAATCTTTCTTATTCCCATTAAGTTCTGGTTGACTCTTAGGGAAAGGACAGGAATATGGCCAAGATGGGAATAGTGTTCATTATTCTGCCCTTTACTGCTTTACCGATTTTTGGGTGTAGGTGTGTTTTCTAAGCAGCTTATTGCTGTTCCTCCAAGCAGTGATTTTGTGAAGCTGATAGGATTCTTGTCAGGTTCTACAAGTTTTTGGTCATTGCTGGTTAAATGGATTGCTTGTTGTTAGTTTTGTGTTACTGCTACTTGGGGAAAACTGAGCAGTGGTTGGGTTGAATTTGTGCTATGATGCAGCATTAGCATGTTAAGCACAATCTTCATTGTCTTCAGACCTAGAAGCTTTTCTTTTGTACTTTTACATGAGTAGGAAATGTATCTCTTACTTGAGGCAAGTTAACAAACAAGCTCCTCAAGAACTCTTTAACTTTTGAAACCTGGAATAACTTTTAAGCTCAAGAGTTTTGGTAAGTGTCAAAATCTGCTGTCTCTAACCTATGCTGGCTTTGGCCTACTAAAAAATCTTTAGTATTGCTTTATGTCCGTTTATTTCATGCCCTAGGGTCATTCATTCTCAATTTTTGTTTTTGAAAATATAGAGTCCCAGATATTTTAGTGACTTTCAGCTGATGCGCTTTAGCTGAGGTCTGGTAGGTGACGGTTGTGGGTTATACTGTGGCGGGTGCATTCAGAGACCAGGGAGTCTTTTCCTGACCTAATCCTCTTACTTTTGTCCGGTTCAATCTAGACCATCAACTTCTTGTTTTTCTTTCTCTTGCATGATATAACACCGAGAATGTGATATAACAGAAGTTTGGGGGGTTTTCTAGGGTATGTGGAGTTACCTTTTCTCTCAGCTTGAAGACCCTCTTTTCTATTCCTTAATGACACTGCTGCAGTAAGAAGTGATCTTGCAGTTTCTTTAGTTAAAGCAGTATGTGAAGGAAGCCTATGAATAGGCCTCACTTGTTGCCTGACTTTTGTAGCCTCTATCTGTCTTACGTTGACAGAAGGTGTGGTTTTGTGTACCAGAAGACTTGAATTATTTGGACTCGGATTCCAATAACTTGTACTTCATTAAACTCATTTTCTTGTCAACATTAAATATACATTCTGGAGACTGTCTCAGATTGTAACTTTGATTTCCCCCTTGGAAAGAGTGCTACAGAAGAATTGATACAAGCTTTAAAATCAGCTGACTTTGAGTTGTATGTTAACTGAAATATTTAATCTGCAAAGTGCCTTTTAGATCTGGTAAACCAGTAAGAATGAAATCCAAACCTATTTGGAGATAACATTTTAACATAGAAATGAGGTTATTAAAATTACAGAGACTTTTAAATTTCCCACTGAATTAAAATAGTACACTTAAATTGTTAACATGCTTAACACCCTACTAATGAATTGTAATTGTAAAATTTTACTAACGTGGTTCACAAATATTACAATGCTATCGTAGTCCTATGCTGAGATGAAAAAAAAAAATCTCTTTAGCCTTTGATTTTAAAGTTCAAGAAGATAGAGTACTTTGGAATTTGCAGTTTCATCTGGTCTCCAGTGACTTACCCTTATTCATCTGCTTCCTCTAAATTATAGGCTTGCTTCATGAATTCTCTGCTTTTTCTCATGTTTGTATTTTTTCCCCAGCATGCACATCTTCAAAATGTGAAATTACTAGGTGTTCTCATTCTTTGCCCCCATCTTCCTTCATAAGCTCTTTAGCAAAAAACAACTATGGCTATCATATTCAATACATGCGCTGCTTCAAGAAACAAGTGTTTTCTTTTGTGCTTGTACATCGCATGATGAAATATTAAATTGGGTAATAGTACAGCACTTGTTTACAGGATTATAGACTGCTGGGTTTGTGTACTAAATAGAGAACAAGAAGGGAAGAATACGGAAGAGAACAAATAGTTCTGTTTAGGGTTTTTCTGAACAGTCTCGTGCTATTTTTGCTATCAGTAAATGGTGCAAACAGGAGATACAAGTAAGCATCTTTGTGATTAAATATCCAAGCAGTAATTACAATAACAAACTGCCATCCTAGTAGGAGTTCCTGGGGAAGGATTCTGATTTAAAAATTAGTTGCTTAGTAACTTTGATTCAGTTATCGAAATCCTGAGCTCCTTCCCTGCCATTATTCTAACCCCCTCACCTTATGCCCCAGCCTGGTAACAGTATAACAAATGCAGTTTTTAGTCCACAAGTTGCTGTGGTGTTTTGTTGTTTTTGTTCCAGTTTTTTAAATATTCCATGTTACTGTAGCTGAATTTCCTAATTGCAGCTACTGTTAAAAGCTTTATGAAAAGAATACAGAGGAAACTCTTTGTAATTTTCTGATTATTTGCTTCCTGTTTTTTAAAAGGAAAACACTCAAGCATATGCCAGTTAGCTACAGGCACTGCACAGAAATGATTTTCGATTTGTATTCTGGTTAGGGAGATGACGTCCGTACATCACCAGACAACCTGCAGCAAAACGAGACTAGACACTATAAGTCTGTGTGTTCTGCTGTTAATTGCCACTGTACCTGTCGCTAGTAATGGAGTACTTTTTCATTGCTTTCCAGCCGTGCATCTTATTCATGCTGTTCCCGGCAGGATCTGCTGTACGTGTTTCATTATTTCGTGTGGCCACATTCTAATTTAAAGTTCATTGTCCCTGACCATGCTTGAAACAGCACTGCTGTTACTTCCTCTGCAATAGCTAGCAGCAAATAATGATTTTTATCTCTTAAATTTTCTTTGTTGCTTTTTCTCCTACCTATGACAGGACCCTAATCGATCTAATTTTAAAAATTAACCCCTAATATTCTAAAATTGTCTCTCATTGTCTTCAGTTTACACTTGCTTCTACCTACAGTGGAGCTTTAAAACATTTAGAGAAATACTTAAGCACTGATACCACTCTTCCGTCCTTCTAGACTTGCAGGTACCCTGACTAGCATTTCAGCCGCATCACTTGTCTTACTGGAATGTCAAGTCCACTCATCAGTTCTGGCAACCATTACACAAACATCAGTTGGTACAATTCTGTCTTACAAAACCAAGACCTATAACAATATTTTGGCAGCTTTTTAAAGAGACCTTCAGCTTTTCCAAGAAATACTTAAGTCTAAGGCCACCTTGTAAGTAAAACTGACGAAGATGGAACTGGATAGTTTTTTTTGTCCAAGCCAAAGGACATAGCAGAAGTGAGTTAAAGAATAAAGGTTTTTAGGCACAAATGATGATATTTGCAATGTGTGTTTTCAGTAGTTAGTAAAATGGTGGTGTTGTGTATTAACCTTTACTTGTCCTAAAAGTATTAGGTTTCTTAGTGATAAGGGTGTTATAGTCTGGCTCCAGTGTTTTACTGGGATCACAGAATGGCTGAGGTTGGAAGGGACCTCTGGAGATCATCTAGTCCAACCCCCCTGCTCAAGCAGGGTCACCTAGAGCACGTCGCACAGGATCGCGTCCAGGCGGGTTTTGAATATCTCCAAGGAAGGAGACTCCACCACCTCTCTGGGCAACCTGTTCCAGTGCTCAGTCACCCTCACAGTGAAGAAGTTTTTCCTCAGGTTCAGATGGGACTTGCTGTGTTTCAGATTGTGCCCGTTGCCTTGCGTCCTGTCGCTGGGCATCACTGAAAAGAGTCTGGCCCCATCCTCTTGACACCCTCCCTTTAGATACTTGTACACATTGATAAGATCCCCTCTGTCTTCTCTTCTCCAGGCTGAAGAGTCCCAGCTCTCTCAGCCTTTCCTCATAAGAGAGATGCTCCACTCCCCTAATCATCGTCGTAGCCCTGCACTGGACTCTCTCCAGTAGCTCCGTGTCTCTCTTGTACTGGGGAGCCCAGAACTGGACACAGTATTCCAGATGTGGCCTCACCAGGGCTAAATGTTCTGCCATATGTGCAAAAATATCAAACCACCTGTTTTTTTGTTTGTATCAGTAAGTCCTTTTGCAGTTTTGGAAGCTAGATCTCTTGAGTTTGCACATGTATGTTATGTTTTAAAAATACTGATTTAAAGTATGTTATATCATTGTAAATGATAGCTATATAACTATACATGGCTTAGCATTTTCTAGCCCCGTATTTAAATAAGGCAAAGTAGCAGCTTGTATGAAAACCAAACATAAGGAAAACCGGAAGAATGTAATAGAAATATTCTTGAAATATAGTTCTGGCTGGCAGCATCTCTTGAATTTAATTCTGAACTTCATTATTTGTATCCAGGTTTTGCACGTATTCAGAGATGTCTGGAACAGTAGCATTCATCATAGCCTAGTTTCTCTAGCTTGTTTTTTTCACATGGCTGTCTCAAATGCCATGACATTATTTTTTTCCAGTTCCCTAACAAAAAAAAAGTTTAAGATGGTATATTATTTTCAAAATATGTCTTGCCCTGCATATTTCATATAAAGAATATGGTATTGCATTTTAATTGGAAATTATTAGATTGCACTAACATATCAATTGTGTGACAGTAAGCAAAAACTCCTTGTACTTGGAGAGGACCAACATTCTGCTCTGAAGTCCCTGTATTTAAAAAAAAAAAAGGGGGGGGGGACCCAAACAGCACTTCCTCTTCCCTTTCCCTCCCAAACAACCAACCTTGTCTTTCATATCTGTAGAATGAATTTCAAAAGCAAGTATGCTGTTGCATGTAAAGGAAAAAAACAAGTAGGCTGAAAATGATAAAGGGTGATTGTACAGTGATTTAAGCAGACTATTTCTTTTGATTTTGCAGTAGTATTATTGATTCCACGGAGTACAGCCAGCCTCCAGGCTTCAGTGGCAGTTCTCAGGTAAGGTAATACATGTGTCTGTGCACAGAGGGGTAGGCGAGAGGGAATGCAAAGCCTGGGGAGAGGGTGGGCACAGCGCAGTCCAACTCCAGGATACCAGTCAACTTGACACTTGTTAACTATTCATCTGAGCAAACTGGAGTCAAGACTACCACTGTAGGAATGACTGTGCATGCTTATGAATGTTCATATTGTTGCAATCAAAGAAAACCAGTGTAATATGTTTAGACATGTGACTTAATTCCCAAAGCTGACTCTTTCAGGGGAGAGGGCTTTTTTTTTTTTTAAGAGGCCACTCTAAAGAAGGAAGGGGTAAGTCTTGATGTTTCATTTCTTCTCCCAAATGAGCAGCATTTGGAGAAAGAAAGTACATCTCTGACACTTTGCATTGCCTTAGATAGCTTTGGATTAGTTCAACATTTAAGAACACAAAACATTTGTTCTGCACACATACAGTTGTCTTGCAGTGTGTCGGTGTGAGAGCCTTACAGACAGTATTAAGAATTCATATAGCTTAGGGTAGTAAGTTCAGTATACAGTGAAGCTGTTTGGCAGGCAGCCTTCAAACTTGGTTTGATCTGCAGGGCCTCCTGAATGACAAACAGCGCTGCTGTAGGACTGCAGCTGAGGGTGGTTCAGCTGGGTTACAAAGATGGCAGTGGTATCCAGCTCACAGCTTCACAAGGGTTTAACAGTTTTGAGATAGACGACATGTTGGTTGCACRCTAACTAGAGTCTTTGTTCTCTGGTAGTGCACCATCCTCTGCACAACAAAGCATTAAACAATTGGTAAATTAACATGTGGAAGTGCTGTTGGATCTTGCTTGATAGAGTAACCAATTTAAAGAAAACATACAAATTTTGGACTAACATTTGTGCATGCAGGTGTTTTGGTTTTTGCAGCTGTCTTGCAATGAATTGGTAATTAGGAACTTCCCTCTGGTAGTTTATGAAAAATGTTTGTCATTACCGCTACTGTGGTCTGTGGACTTTAGCTTGAACAAAGAGTTATAGCTTTACCTGGTTTTAAAAGGTGTGTAAAGCTTGGGTGGAGATTATATGTTCAGAACTCTGATATGGTATGGTGTGTGTTTAGTCTCTGTTGACATTACTTGTCTTCATACTTTAATTTTGCCTTTGAAAGGAAAAGAAATAGCATAACTGTAATAGTAAGCACACAAAACAACCTCGACTTTTTAGTCACTTTGTATGACAGCCTTATTTGTGTGAGAATAATCTTTTTTTGTCCTTGAGAGTGCAAGATCTACACTCTAGTACAAATTTGCTAATTAAACTAATGTATTTTTGAATGGGGAGTTAAGGGAACTCTGGAAGTTCAAAACATTTAGTTCAAAGATGGTCTCACTTCAACAAGACTTTGCAGTGAAAATAGTGCTAAGAAGATAAACTAGATTGCATTTTTTTTTTTTTTTTTGTCAGTCATGGTAAATCTTACATTGGGCACTGCTGGCAATAAGAAGCTATACTAGAATGAACAGCATAGCTTTCTTTCACAGTATAATTAGCTGTGCATTGCTTACAAACGTAGGAACATGTTCTTAGGGAAGGATTTGTGTATCACAATCCTACAGGACAATTTTTCTCTCAAAATTTGAGATTCAGAAGTAAATAGTGGAACAGTCACATAGGCCTTTAGGAATTTTGCAAGTAGTATTTAGTTGTAATACCTTCTTCTGGTAGAAGTAAGGAGCTTGTATATAGCTATGAAGTTTTTTCCAGTTCTTTTTGAGAGTACTCTTTAGGGCAGCTAGTAAAATAACTCGTGTTAACACAGTAATCCTAGCTAATGTCCTCAACTAGAACAGCCGGAGTAGGCTTCTCAGGTCTTATAATATAGTGAACATTGAATAAAAAGCACTTGGGTGTTTCTTCTGTCCTTTACCTTACTTCTCACTCCTGTTTCCCAGTAATGCTTAACAAGCAGCCAGGGAGCAGCTGCCTTTACTTACAAGCTCAATACATGTTTTGTACAAGTGTGAGCTGTTTAAAATACTTAACTGCCCAGCATCTGATCAAGGTTTGGTAATACAGACTGTGTCTCAGCATAGCTGGGCTGCTGTGTGCCAGTTTGAGACCTGCTGCGGTGGAATTTTCCCCTAAAGTTAAAGTAGGTGTACTGCTTAGCGGGTAAACTACTTAAAATGATTGATTCCTTCTCAGTGTGGGCTGGAACCAGCTAGCAGATCAGATTCAGACTTGGGTTATATTGCCCATTGTATTGGAGGCAGTTTGTCTTCAGACTGAAGTGATTGCTCCCCGATACTTTCAGTCATCTTGAGCCCTAATAACTTACAGTATGTTGTGAGAGGGTGCAGCACTTGCAGGCTGATGTGCAAAACTAATACAAAGATGCTGTAAAACGGTTCCATTAAATAGTCCTTAAAGCTGTAAAGTTTTAGAAATTCGCAGTTAAAAAGCATTGAGGTAGAAATACCTTCCAGTGTTCTAGATGTGTTTTGAGATTGGGGTTGCTTTCAAGATGGAACAAGTTATCTAGAGCTTAAGTGCAATCAGCATGAAACAGAAATCCTGAAAGTGAGTCACGATGTCGGTACATAGCCAGGGGCCTTCCGCAGTAAGTAGTGTTTGGAGGTTTTGTTGCTTGCAGTTTGCTTTTTCCTCCCTAACATGTTAGATTACTATTCATACTGTTATAAGCCGAATTTCAGTGGGGTATGAGCCTCTAAACTTAGTTTAATCCTGTTCTTGTTGGCTTTCTTGATGGTTGTAATGTAAGGGCAGCCCGTTCTCCTGCGTGGATTGAGAGGAAATCGTACGTCATTCGTGGTGCATGCTGAGCATGTGCTGTTAGTGCTATTGAATGGCACTCTGGACCTTGTCCCCTCAGGTTGTTCTTGTTGCATGCTTTATATGTGTAGTTGTATGTTTTGTATGTGATCAGGGACATTACTAATTGTTCTTTAGGTGAAGCCTTGTTAGTTCTTGAATTCCGTGAAGTTTCCCCGTTAGCTCTGAAGATGCAATATGTGAGAATTAAATATAAGCTAAAACAAGGTGTTCTTCATGCTGCTTGTTGTGGAGGAACTTGTTTCTTTTCCTGACTAGTGATACAAACAAGAAGTATCTTATTTTCTGTTTTACTTCAGGAGGAGAGCTTGCTTATAGTTTCAGTGCTTTGCTGCCTCTGCTCCTCGCTTTTACTGCTTGTGTGGGCTGGGAAGTACTACTTATGATGCATTTCAGAGATTTCAGTGCAATCAACCTTTCAACTTGATGGTGTCTTAGTCTACTCCTGCTTCTATCCTTACTTGCTTAGCTCCCCAAAGGTTGCTAGCTGTCTGTTCTGTGCGTGAGGCCAAAACCTGCAAATCTGCAGAGATTCAGAAAACAAGCTGTTTAAAAGCAGCTTTTCTTTATAGAGAAAGGGTACAACATGAAACCCTAAGAATAACTGTATATAGTAGGAAGATCTTCTTTATCATTGTTTTAGACTTCTAATATATAAATAATGTATAAATTGTTTATAATTTGGTAAAATCTATTGAAATAGAACACAGGCCTGGCCTTAACTTTCTGAAGAGGTGTGTTCTCTGTTCTCCATTCAGACCAAAAAACAACCATGGTATAATAGCACGCTAGCCTCAAGACGGAAGAGGCTCACAGCTCATTTTGAGGACCTAGAGCAGTGCTATTTCTCCACAAGGATGACACGTGTCTCAGGTGAGTTCCTCTTGCATGGTGATCACTTTAAGTGCTCTAAAAGATAACTTCAGAACAGGCTCACTTTTGAGAGAGCAGCTTTCACTTTTTTCCTGTGCAAGTGGTTCCTATAGGAATGTTGCTATACATATTTATGCATGTTACTCAAACCATCCTTTTTTTCCTTGACTGGTCTTTGAGGTTTCTAAATGTAGAAAATTTAATCCTGTCATTTAGGAGGGGCACATGTTGCATTGTAATCCTGTACTGTGAAGGGCATAACCATAACAATTTCACTGATGCTTGTTCTAAAGTAAATGCTTGAAACCGGTGGTTGGGTAATCTTTCTACTAGGTGTGGTATAAATGCAGTAGTTAAAACACTACACCTCTGTAGCATTTTGATAGCAAACAAACTGACATTCTCTAGTGTTTAATGTGCAATAGGTATTAACCTTTTATGAACTTCCAGAACTTGGAGGTTATCCTGTATGTTGTCTAGATTGTGGGTCTTTGTTAACAAATGGCTTAGAAGCTGGGTAGGCAGCAGCGATCTCAAGCTCTTGTCCCGTGGGGCACACCTTAGATTTAAGACTTGTTTTGTGGAATTAGAAGCTGCTTTCACAGTTTCCTAGATTGCCTCATTCATAATTGAGTAACAGCAGCTAGAGTAATTGTTGCATAGTAAATGGATGGTTCCTAATTATATGACAAGTTTCTTTAAGAAATGAGCAGGTCAAATGAATGCCTCTTGAGGGAGAGGGAAGTTGCCCTGTTAGTGCCCTGGGGAAAAAAACGTGCTCTGGGAGAAGGTTTTAGGCAATGGGCTGTGGCAGGCAAGAGATTTGCAGCACAGAACTGTGAGCTACAGCTCATGCACATGGTGACAGACTGCGGTGAGGAGCAGGGAGCAGCCAGCTAGCACTCAGGGGATGGGAGAAACTTCCTAGGGACAAGAGGGAACCACACAGAGGTTGCTGAGATAGTGTCTTATAGCCAAGCCTGGAAGTCAAGGACCAGCCTCTCAGGACACAGATTAGTGGGAGAGCTACCTCTCCTAAAAGGCTCTTTTTTTCCTCTCCTCCCCCCCCTTTTATTTTTCTCCACATGAATTTAGTTTGCATTTTACCTGTTTTAAAAAGTCAGGTTTGATAATTTTGGAATCCAAGTAAAACTTGGCTTTTTTGAGCTTAAAGGCTGCAAAGTGTTTTTGGGGGAGCACACTGAGGTAAAGGTGTAGGTATATCTACCTCAACACAGCAGCTGAATCCAGGTCTCATCAAGCACAGCAAAATTATTTTAACAAAGATGCAGCATATTGAAAGGTGCCTTAATAGCTGGAAAATCGGAGAAGCCAGTTGTATATGACCTGCCAGTTTTCTGTAAGGTGCAAACAAGTGCTTTGCAGACTACAGTTCTTCACTGATCATACTGTGACTTTTTCACACAGTGCTATCTTTGTGATACCTAAATGTGTTTATGCTAAAGTAATACTTTTATTAACCAAGAATATCAAATTGGACTCTTCCCTGCATTCCCTTATGGAAGACCTCTTTCTTCATAATTGGAACTACAAATATGAACCTGATGAAACTAAACTTTTTATTTGTGTATAGATCAGCTGCACTAAAGGTGGAGGATCTGCAAGTGCAATTTTTTTCCTAAATAAGGAGCAACCTGTTATATTTAATTAGGTTTTCCTCTCTTTAAGAGTCATTCCTGCTTTTTGACATATTTTAAATAGTATTTAATGTGAGTATAAAGCTTTTTTGCAAGAGATGCCTGTGACTGTCCTAATAGGAAGTGGAGAAGTAATATAACTGTAACTATGAAATGACCTTGCACTTTGACAGGGAAAAATGTCTTGAGAAATAGCATTCCATTTTTCCAGGCATGGATATAGAATAAATTATAGAAGGACTGTATGCTTGATCTCTAAACGAGGAAAATGGAAGAATAGCAGCTATTTGCTCTTATTCAAGTGTCAGAGGCAGAAGCAGTCTTTGAAAAATACTGACTGTCATTGACCTACTGTCTCCTTCTCAGGCTGGTTCCTGCAGTGGTCAGGTGCTGACGATTTTAATGTAGAACAGTATTTTGTTCATTTCATGCCTTTTAATCCATCTGATAAGAGCGATATATATGCTAGTACCTTTAAACATCCTAATTACTAGGCTTCACCTTTCCTTTATAAAATCAAACATTAAATAGTATACAAGGGGCACTTCAAAATGCCATAGAACTGTAGATCAAGCTCATTAGTTCTGAGGGAGAGGAATTACTGAGGTACAGAAAGTGTTTATTCTTCCTGTGTTTTCCCACAAGCAATCACCACTATATTTCCTGTTCCACCTTAACCTTCCCCTTTTGCTCTCTTTTCACCCTAATATTTCCAGATCTTTCTAATAAGTTGAGCTTTGTCTTTTCCTTATGCTACTGGTAAGTAACTTAACTAGCACATGGAGTTTGTAATCTGAACTGTGTGAATGAGTAGTGAGCATTACTCCGCTGCTGCAGTCTCCCTTGGCGAAAATACTGTGGTTTAAGAGCAGGCAAGGTGCACGACAGTGCGACTCGGCACCCGGGACTACCTGTAGACTGAGCTGCAGTGCGTTAGATCTGTGAGAGTTATTGGAGTGAATAGTTAGCTCTTTTGCATTGTGTTGGTGCAAAAAGGCAAAGCAAATGTGTGTGTTAGGCAAGGAAAGGGCGAATTCCCGCAAATCCTGCGGTTGTTACAATGGCTGAGGACTCTGCCTAATGCTTGACTGTTGATATGTGACATATTGGGAAGGCTGGTTTGTTCATGTGGCGCTGCTGTAAGGTGGTTCCCCCCCCCCCCTTATTTAGGAAATGTTAAAGTTAAAATGACTTAAAATTCTGTTCATACACAGGAAATGTGTGAGGAATGGGGAATGATTTTAAGTCTCTATGCTGCGATTTAATTTTAACTTTTGTAGTAAATGGTTCTGTTTTTCACAGAATATTTATCATCATTTTTCAAGCTGACTCAGTTTCACCTTGTCTGCAGAAGGTCATAATTTTCACAAAACTTATAGCACAGGGAGTCTTCTAGTTTCATGCTTGTATCCCTTCTCCAGCCCTGAAACAACTCTCCCTTAGCTCTGTTGCTTTTGGAGTAAGAGAAATATTTCCTCTAGAAGTATTTTGAATGTAATTGACACCAAATGGAGGCATATTGTAACCCAAATACAGGGACAGGAATATATTTTCACCTCCATAGATTATTAGACATTCTTAAAATGCATTTTGATATGCTTAAAGGTTTTCTGTTAATAATCTTTCTGGCCCATGAGCTCTGCATTTGCATAAAATGAGTGAGCTTCTCTACCTGGAAAGCTATACTTTGATTTCTAGGCAGGTCCTTAACACAGTAGCTTGAATCAGCCTTGTATTGGAAAGACTTAATTTATTCTCTGAAACATTCCCTGCCTTCAGTGAATGCTAAAAGTGAAAGAAATAATAAAGTTTTTGACCAAGAATCCTCCCCAAATGCCAAGCAGAGGTAGTGTCATGTGAACACTCTCATCTTGATGATTCTTGTTTTTGTTGTTGAGTTTATCTTCTTTTTCTGTCCTCCTCAATTCTGCTGCCTCTCCCTAGATGACAGCAGAACCACAAGCCAACTGGATGAATTTCAGGAGTGTCTATCCAAGTTCACGCGCTACAACTCTGTCCGACCCCTGGCAACACTGTCTTACGCTAGTGACCTCTACAATGGTTCCAGCATAGTATCCAGGTAAGAAATATTATAAATTTGACAGTGCATCTCATGAGGAGCTATAAGCTGCTGAGGCCGAGTTAATAACTTGTGTTAAACAAGGTGTGGTCTGTACTTACGTAACACTTCACAGTGGTTTCCCCAAAATAATTTTGCAAATATGTGATTATCACTGATCAGTGAAAACACTTAGCTACCACAGTAGGAAATTTTCTTCCAGATGGTGTCGGTCAGGACTGAATCCAGAACCTTTGTGATGCGGGTGAATATCAAGTAACCTTTATATGATAAAGGTGAAACCTCTAATAGGCTCTGTTGTCTTTGTGTTAGTACAGTTGTGTTTTAAGTGATGTAGGTCTAGTGTTTTAAAAAACATCCATTTCGCCTAATATTGATAGTTTTGCCTACACGTACATGGTGCTGGTTTAAATGTTGTTGGTGGATCCAGTCATCATGGTGAGAGTAAACAGCGGAACTGTTTGTAATTGCAATTGCTTGAACTTTGCTAAGCGTTGGAAGCTTTATTTACAATGCTAAATGCTGCTGAGAGGGTGGTTGTGGTAAAACCAGCTGAATAGTTCTGTTGTTGCCAAAGAAACTCTGCACCCCCTGCCATGGGGCATGGTCATGTCCTTTGCACCACTGCTGAAGCTCATGGGAGCCTGCAGTGCACCAGTTTAGACATTTAAGCTGGTAAAATGCTATTGACTGTCTTTAACAGAATTGATTTCTTCTAGTTTAGTTCCATGAGCCTGCTCCCTGAGGGATCAGGCCCAAGAGAGCACATGGGATAGGGAGAGGCTGGGACTAGCCAGCAGCCCTAACCTTAAACTGGTTTCAACGGCTGTGGAAGCATACCCTGGAGGGTTTAATTAGTCTGTGGTAGCCTGTTCAGAACTGTTGGTGGTGGTGGTGGAAAAAATGATGCAATGTGCTAATTAAAATCTTTTCCACATGGTACATATGCAGGAACCAGTAGCTTTTTATGGACACACCTCACTAATTTATGTGTTAATGCTCACAATAACCTTGAGAGAGAAAAGTAGTATTATCTCAATTGTGTATATATAGGGACCATGAGATCCAAAGTAGTGATACCTGATGTCTTGAAAGAAGTGCATATGTGACGAAGTAATGATTTGAACTTGGGTTTTCTGTTGCCATCTGAATGGCCCCTTCTTAGGGCGTTAGACCAAGACTCAGAACAGTTTGGATTTTGTTGACAGTCCCCAAGAAACTTGCACTGTGTGAAGAAATTGAGGCATATGTAGCATGAATTTTTTTTTTATTTTTTTTTTAGCAGCATTGATTCCTTAACTGCTGCAATATGTAGCTGGAATGTATAATGTCTGAATTAGTCACAGAGGTCAGAACACAATAATCACTAATCTGACGTGTGTTTAACCTGCACTGATTGGGTTCACACTGGCTGCAATGAAATGCAGATGGGAATCTCACTGCAACGTAGACAAACTTCCTTAGCTACCAAGTTCAGCGTGGATTGGATTTTGCTCTTTTGCCCTTTCTCTTCTCCTTGACATTCTGCAAGAGCAGCATTTTTGTGGTATTTGGTTAGAAAATGCTGGAAAGGCAGTAAATCTCACTCCCATTTCAAAGGCATTAGAATAAGATTCTTGGGTGAAATATGCGTTTTAAAAGTACGTGTTTTATTGTTGCTGAAATGAAGATATTTGGAGGCCATCCTCCAAGCCAGTGCTAGTAACAGTAGTTATTTAATGTTAAATGCATTTAACCAAAAAATATCTTGGCTTACAACTTAATGTTCTCCCCTGTCTCTACTTTTTATTTATCTTCAAGATTTTAGTATGTGAGCTGAGTAAGACTGTTCACATTTGAGCATGTCCTTCAGTGCTTTGGTAAAGCAGGGCTGCTAAATGTGCTGCCGTTGTAGCTCCCATTAGCTTTTGGCTATCCATACAGTTCCTTTAAAGTTTGAATCTGTTAATCAAGAGTTTTCATATAATATATGTTGGCCAACACACCTCTGGTGTTCACAATTCTTCTTCAGCCAAATTAGTAGGCTCAAGTTCAGAGAGAGACTCTATGAATCTAATAAATGGGAGGTGTGTGTCTCAGTGCTGGCAGTTCAGGGTAATAAAAGAACAACTTCTAGGTGCCCACAGATGGACCAAGTTAATTATCAGGGGCTTTAAAAAGCTTTCTTGGTGAGAGAAATGCAGTGAGGAGTCTTACTGTCTTTTCTGGTCCACTGCACTGAGTCCTGAACCTGTTCATGGGGTGTGCTGCAGAGAACAACGCTGGAAATAATGACAAAAAGCCAGTCTTACTGGTTAGCASTTGCTGTTGAGACCAATGCATTTAAATACAAGGCAAATGTAAAGTTAGTAAGTAATGAATCCTCATCAATTTAAAAAATAAGCCTGTATTTTAAAGGTATATTTTGAGCATATTTAAGAATAAAAGTGGAACTGACACAAAGTTGAACTTCCTTGTACTAACTTGGTTTGTGGTTTTAAAAAAAAAAAAAAGAAAAGAAAAGAAACTGATGTTACAAACTGATGGAACGTAACCTGTACATGAAGTTCACACACTGAATGTCAAACTCCAGTGGCTTAAACAGAGGCTTTTAAGGTATATTAGGCTTATGTGTTAGAAGAAAGATGATGGAAATGTGTTCAGTATCTGCAAAATCTTGATAGTTATTTAGAAGTAGGAAAAAACCCTGGATTTATAATAACAGGATGGAAAGAGTAATTAAGGATGGTGTATATAAACAAGCACAAAAAACCTGAAACTGAACAGCAGTAGTATTCTCCTGAGCTCCTTGCCGCAAGCATATTTATGAATGACCAGACTTTACAGGGATGAGTAAAAGGTCATAGGTAACACAACACACATACATACATATGGTGATATTTGTTAAAATTCTGGTGAAGTACTAGGAAAGCTACTGTTTTCTTTCGGAATGAAAATACAAATCAATGTTCGACTCTACAATGCCAGGTTTCCCAAGCCTGGAAATCGGCTTTGCCCAAAAAGGCCAGCTTTGAGCCCTGCTTTTCCGTGCTTGCTGGCTCCACGGCGGCTGTGCTCTGTGGGCAGCATCCACATGGTGGCAGCCGTCGTTTGCGGTGCCAGCAGTGCAGGGCCGCATCCAGGAGGTACGAGGGGGTGGGAGACTGCTGATGCATGGCCGATACCTAGGCTACATCTTCCTTAACTGAAGTGGCGTGCTGCATGCGTATTTTTAAATTAAGATCACAAGTCCAATGAAGGAGAACTTCCTTACTTTGCTTAGAAACAGTGCTCACAAGTGAAAATTGCAACCCTCACTCCCTTTTCTTTTTTTTTTTTCCAAAAATAATTATGAGATTAACAGAGAAGGATGTTCAATGAAAACGTATCCAGGGCTTTGAAGTGGTCACTCAGCGTTGCTTTAATGTTAGGGAGACTTTCAGCATGTTTGCAATATGAATATGGACATGTACTTCAATATGCTGAATGTTTTTTGTGTACTCAGAACTCTCGTGTATAAAGTTATTTACTCAGTTTTCACAAGTATATTTAAATTTGTTAGAACTGGGCTAAGGAATAATTTTTCCATGTATTATGCCACTAGACAGAACAGTCATCAGAGCTTAACTTTTCTTCCCTCTACCTCCTGTGGCAGTAAATAGTAGAAGGCTTTCTTTTAAAGATGAGACTGTAAACTGCAGCGTTAGCATTACAATGATTTATGTAGAAAATTGCTTTAGCGCTGTCAGAGGCCTTCAGAGAATAATGTGGCAGTCTTTCATATTAAAAAAAAAAATCCAAGAAACAGACTACAAGAAGAGCTCTGTCTGAAACCTGGTTATCAGAAAGCTGGTTCTCCCTATTGGGTAGTTCAAGTCTGGTAGAAACATGGGTACTTGTGTCCCAGAAAGCCCTGGGTCTGTGGGCAAATGGTCACTTTTTTTTGTAGTCTGCTTGGATTTCAAATTCTTCTGGGCTAGCTTTCCACTTYTCTGAAAGGTCTCAAAATGACCTCCAAAGGAGTTTGCACAACTAAGGCTATATTTGCCTAGAAGCTTAGTAATTTACTCAAAGGAAGACATCTGAGTTGTCCTTGTTCTGCTGAAACTTCACTGAACTCCTCTACTGGAGCTTGAGATCAAGCTATGGTTCTTGCTTTTGGCGTCTGCTGTTTTTGTATTGCTTTTTGTTCCATTACCTGTAAGTAATGGACAGGACATGAAGAGGCTTTCCTTAGYATTCAAAACATACAGTTAGGTCACCATTTCAAGATCATATTTTTGTGTTGAGCCTTTCAGTAACATGAACTGAAATCCTTTCTTTGAATCCTTTCAAAGGTGAGTTTAAAAGAAAAAAATCCACTAAGTGTGTTCCATCTATTCATTGAACCCATTCTGGTTTTTCTGTTCCCCTTTTTACTTTGGACTAAAAGTGCTTTTACATGTAAATTGTGAGATCCATACTTAATAAGGTACTTTTCAGTTCTGTGTCTACCATCACTAGCTCTTTTTTTTTTTTTTTTTTTAATGCGCTGGACTGGTTAGGATTAGCTGAGCCATTTTATTAAGTTTGTGACCTAGCAGTGCTTCTATTTTTGTGGTGAAGATAAATGAAAAATGTGTAAATGGGTTTATCCTTCGCAAGATTATGTTTTAGAGTACAGTGGATGCTGCTTTTTGAGAAGATGAGAAATGAGAGCTGAATTATTATTATTATTATTATTATTATTATTTTTACATTCTATGTTAAATCAATGAGGTGGGTTTTTTTAATGAACTTCTATTGGTAGTTTAAAATGGTGGAACAATCTGTCTTATTCTGACTATTTCTACAACTGGAAGGAAAAAGAAATGCTTGGATAAAGAGGCTTGGACTTCAGGATTACAAAGGAAACTTGCAAAGTGTAATACCCTACACCTGTTTAAAGTCTGCACTTCTATAGTTTTGTTACCTTTACTTTTTTTTCCTTTTCTTGAATGCTGAGCTGATAGATTTTTCTAATGCATAATTGTGGTCTGGATCCCTTGAGTGGAGGTTAAATATGATTTGTAACCAGAAGAAGGGTTATATGGATGTCAGAACTCAGTATTTAGGGCAGTCTCAACTCAGTAATGTAACCCTCAAAGTCCTGCGGACAGACTTTCAATACAGAAGAGGTTGTGAGACGCGAAAAGAACACRTCGGCTACTAACTATCTCCAGTCTTGACTGGAAAGATAAGTCTTATGATGACTTCGACACTGCGCAGTGAGTGCACTTACAAAGTGAGTCAGAAAGTTGTTCTTGAATCTGCATGAGCTTTCACTTTTAAGGATAAAACTTACGTAATTTGAAAGTGGTAGGTTAATGAAAGATGCATAGCCACCACTGGGACCTTATTTTTCCTAGCAGTTTCAGACTGTCTGCTAGTAGGAAGATCCTTTTCCCATAAAGCTCTTAGTACTTCAAAGCTGTCTCCATCTGCAGATAATTAGATGGGTTTTTTTAATTTAAAACAAATTTTGTGCTTGCTTTTTTTTAATAAACAATCTATAAGGTATTGTAGCATACTTAACCAATTTGGGAATCAGTTTTTAAACCAAGTCTATTAAACAATGATTGCTTTTCTTGATAAATCTTCTTTTATAACTTGAAGTTATTTCAGCTGATTTATACAAGTATTCATAGAAAATGTTCTCCTGTAGTGTTGACTAGTTACAGCACTGAGCAGTCAAGTATTGGGGCAGGTTGCTCAGAGAGGTTTTGCAGAAACCTCCATCCTTGGAGCAATTTGTCTTTAGATGCAGTTTAAAAGATTTTTAAATCATTCTCACTTTTTTTTTAACCTCTTACCTTTTCCAAGTCTTCCTGTACTTTTGATGAAGGCACATGATCAGATTATTAAAACTTGAAGCTGTTCCCAACATTTTGCCAAGTGTCTTCCTCTGGCCTTAGATGTTGAGGAGAAGCAATTTGCTCGGGTGGTTTTGCCACATATCATGCAAAGTGAAATTCGCTTTCTAAGTACTTTGGGATCTTTCGGTTCAGAATGCAGGTTAACTTCATAGTATTGTATTTATTAGAATGAGACCAGGCTCTTTTGAAGAATAGTTTCATAAGAGTGCAGAAACTTAAAACAGGTGCTACAGTGTCAAGAATGTCCCCTCTGAGATTAATTTTTAGGGTGGAGGGTTGGTAGCACGTAGAAGTTGCACTGCATCGTTGCAGCTACCTCTTCTTGATCGTGGGAACAAAAATCTTTTCTGCGAGGCTGCTCCTCTTCCGTTCTCACGTTCCCCTCCTAGGCAGCCATCGTCGGGCGCCGGTGCTGTGTGTTGACTTCCCCTTTGACTGGCAAACCATGACGGCTGCAGTTCCGCAGCAGCTTCTGTGCAGAAGTCCTACGAGGAAAGCACTGACAAAAGGCAGGGAGAGATTGCCTGTAACTTCCCTCCTGCCCCCCTCCCCAAAACTCCCCAATTTTACAGCTTTCTTTTGAYGTTGAGCACTGGCACAGTGAATTTTGTGTTTAACTGCTTGAAGAAACAAAGCCCATCATTAACAGAGCACAACATTTCTGTCGTTTTACTACATTGCTCTCTTTAATTCTCTAGCAGTATTTGTAGGAAATGCCTCACTTTGCTAATAGGAGATAATCGGCAAAGAATTAATGTGTTTAGATTTTTGTATTTGTTTTTGTTTCTCCCTTGCTCACTAGGGGAGTTATTTTGTTCAACTGTGGGTCATTTTAAAAAATGATTTTTTTGAAGTGGTGTGTTAAGGCATATGAAGATGTATGGTATGGACGGAAACAATTCTGAGAAAAACCTTAAAAGTAGCTCGCCCTGGAAAAGAGGCTTGAGCTAATGATTATTAATATTGTCTGTATTAATAAATACAGGCTCTGAGACAAGGATGCTTTGGATTTGTATGTTGCTTAGGTGTCTTGTAGAATAACTTAAGGAGAGACACTTAAGTGATATTCTTCAATGGCTATAATATGCATGTGTATCCATTTATAAAATTGAAGGTGGAATTTGGATCAGTTTTCTCAATCTGAAACTGTGAAATAAATGGTATCCATCAGTACCTTTTAATTTTTCTAAAGAATAGTTAAATGTGAATAGCGTACAGAACACTGACCAAAAAGATTCAAAATGTCATCAAAATAATCTCCTGAAACTGATTTGGCAGTCAGACTAAAAATGTTTCGAATGGCATTTAACCTCGTTCAGTCGTTGCCAAGCAGCAGGACTATCAGAATTAATTGTTTCGAGCCATTCTTTGGCTCTTCTAGACTGCTCGTCTGTGGTATATAGGCTTGATATTTATGAGAGCCAGTGCTCTGATTCACAGTGCCTGCTGGATTTAGCTGAGGCATCTAAAGAGGTTACTGTCTCCAGCTGTCCCCCCGGAGGCTCTGCTACAGGGTGTCTGGCAGACCAGCTGATGGCGGTGTCAGATGAATTCAGAAGCCTGGCTTAATAAGCTGAAGAAATAAAATCTTTGGTGTAGCAGTAAATGTGGTGGCTTGGAAACAAGTTTCCAAGCTTTAAAATATATTTAGAAGGCGCTTCAATGTCTATCCCAAGAGATTGAGTTCCATCCTACCTGATAGCATTATTTTGATAAGATAATACTGCTGTGCAGACAGCCTTGCAGCTGTCCTGATTTAGGCTTTAGTGTGGAACACGTCTCCCTCCCTGAAACCTGTTCCATAGGCAGTTTGGGAAGAGGCTGTGAGCTTCCCTTCCACGAAATGTTTCCCAAGCTTGAATGCAGAAAGAGGGGGAAGGTGGATAGGGCTGGAGATTTAAAACTTCCTCCACTGTAGTATTTTGCAGCTTTGAGGCAATGCTCACGCTATTGTCGGAGCTGCTCGTAACCCATTGTGTCTCAGCCCAGCTGGGAGAAATGGTAGATACTGTTTTTCAAATATGCACGGAGTGTGCAAAATATTACAGCAGGCAGGCTGACAATTTGGCTAGAATTTTAAATAGCGTCATAAGAAATATTCTGCATTTAACTGCTGGCATTTTTAGTTAACATTTCTCTGCTTTAGCTTATTTAATGTGGTGTGTGTGGAAAAACTGAATCTAATCCTCATTAACTTGCATGGTAGTTTTTTGCTTGACTTTGGCTCATTGTACTTTTGTGTATCTGGCATATAAACCCTGGGATTGTCGTCATCTTCTCTTCAGCATACAGAAGAGCATTGCCTAGCAGTAAAGTGGCTTTTTATCAATACGCTTTATGTTCAGTTGCTTGCAAAATTCAGTAGTTCCCCATAGGCTTCCCCATGATTAGTGTTAATTAAGCAAGGTTCCACTGAATACATATATGCATAAAACTTGCATAGTAGAACAGAATGGCTATAGAATAACTATACAGTCTGATAGACAATTTCATAAGTCCATTACGGCTTTCTGAGAGATCTCAGTTCTTATTTAGAGGCAATCAGATTCAGGGTCAGTTCCCCCTGTTTCCCCACAAAATAGAGGGGATCCTGGTTCTCAAAGTTTAGCTATTGCAGGCAGGACAGTTACATAGCATAGTACATTCTCTCATTGTATTAAAGAAAGGAATAATATTATTGTATTTGGTGATGACAAAGCATGAAAGTAGCTCTGTTGGTTTTGATTTTAGAACTCTAAGATTGAACTAAATCTATAAAACTCCTCTATTCCAATTTAATATTCTTCTTTAAACAAGCTCTTTATGGATTGGGAATATTAGTCTCTATTAGAACTGATGGCATTTCATTATGCATAAAAGGATGGTTTTATTAGCATGAGGTGGGCCTAGAACTAGATCTAATTATATTAATTTGTCAACTTCCTACTTTCTATACATTTCCTCAATCAGAACAAAATAAAACTCTAAGCTATTGTGGTTGTGAGAAAGATGTTAAAAGTGAGGCTGGTGCAACAGTGTCCCCCCAAGTGAACGGGCAGCCCAGAACGGAGGAATGCCCTTGTTGGTGCACTGCAGAATTCAATGACCAGTGATAATGTCCTTCCCTGCTTTTCACAACTGTTCCTATCAGCTGGGAAGCAAAAAGGTAATCAACACATGAAGAATTGACTTTTTAGTTTCTGATTTTGATGCCACAAGTAAAGGTTGCTTAGGAGGAGCCTCTTCCTATGTGATGCTTAAAGCTTGAAAGAGGTGCAGTGTCGGGGAGGGTATCTGAGCTGCTCTCAAACAGTAGCTGCAGAACCTAGCGCTGGAATATCCCTAACAGCTCCAAGAAACAGCATCAAACTGAAATGGTTTGGGATCCTATGTGCTCTTGATGTAAAGATGTGCCATAACAAAAAATGTAGAAGTCTGGACTGTTGGTCAATAATGTCCCTGTTTATACTCCTACCCTGGTAAGGAGAGTACCATTGCAACAGGGATACTAGTTTTCACTGGTGGTACCTTAGGGTGCCATGTGGAGTATCCTGGGATCTAGTGCCTTCCTCTCTACTGGAGATGGATGGGAAGAGACTGTTTCTTGGCTCCAGCATGTCAGCAAGTCCAGCAAAGGTAAAACTGAAGCCTTGCTAGATCCTCCTTCATCTACTGCCTTGGTTCAGAGCCAGATCTGCCTTGTGCACTCTTGTGGCAAACTGACTGTGATTTCTGGAGTCAAACAGCAGAAAACAACAACAAAAAAGCCTCTCCTGTATCAGCCCAGGAAGCTGTACAGTTCAGATTTGATCCCCTGTGTTGAATGAGGCTTCATTAGGTTGTGCTCCTGCTGGCTTGGAATTACCAAGCCCTTTTACCCCCTCTTTCTTGATACCATTCTGTTGTTAATGGACAGAATCGTGCTCTGGGCATAGGGAAACTTCTAACAGTATTTCTTCATGGAAAATGATATGCTTAATTTTGGAGGGGAAAACTCAACTCACTTTATAAAGCAAATCGTCTTTGCTAGAAGGGAGCTTGGTTAAAATCAAGATCTGTGACCAATGGTTATAACTGAAGTTTAGCTTTCTTTTCTCCTGAAAAGCAGGATGCTGAGGTAGGGCATACATAGTATCAGAAGGGATCCCAGGCCTAAAGATTTCTGCTAATACCCTAGGATTTTCCCATGGGCAAAATAGAAATAACTTCATTATATGCACTTAGTCATTGATTTGGGTGATGGAGCTCTTGGCAGTGGGAAGTAATTGAGAGAAGTGCCAATACCTTCAGAGAATAGGAAGGATTTCTCCAGTTTGAGTCATTTATTTGTTTACACATCTGTTTTCGAGYAGTAGGAAGTGAAACACAATGGCGGAGGCCACTGTGGACTGAAGTACTTCTGTTCAATTAACTYGGCTGTATATTCTCCTTCCCTTCTCCTATGTTTCCTTTCCATTGGATCAAGCCCACAGCTAATAGGACTGAGATTACCCTGGTGACTTTAACTTGTGACTCAAACTTTCCACAGGCCTCATATCTGGGGTCCTTTTCTTGTGAGAATTCAGAGACAAATCAAGGCACTAAACTTTGAAAGCCCAAACCTGTTAAATTTGGTGATTCTAGCCCCAGGCTGCTTTGGTCCAGAGAAAAAAACATTTCCATCTCAATCTGTGGCATAGGACATGTCTTCTTTCACAAAATCAGTGATGGACAGTTTTGAAAGATCACCTCCATTTTATACTAAATAGCTTTTAGACCTGTTTTAGCATCTTTTCTTTTTGTGTACTGGTTGTCTGCTTGGGCTTGTTAGTTTGGAGGTGGAGAATTCCTGTAGCTTCATCTATTTTTTTGTTACTTTTCATACACTAATAAAGATCGTCTAGGGCAGCACACAGAAGCTACTGGCCAAATGTGGCATCAGGTGAAGAAAATGCATCCAGTTTGCCTTTTGAAGCAAATGAATGTACAAACACCAGGTTTAACCTTTGCGAAGTGATTGGTTTAATAGCTTTTTAGAATGCTCTGTGCTCCACCAAGTAATCTCCTGGGATGAGACTCATCCACTGAAACAAATTTTTCATCAGGCCTCTGTTAGACTTGAATCTGATCCATTAAGAGGCCATAATTATAGTAGCCAGGACATCTTTAGCTTGATCAGAGGAAAAATCTGGCAACTTTTTGCAAATCTGGGGATCATATCTAACCCAATTTGTATCTTGGGGATGAAAGTGTGTGTTATGATGATAGAATGCGTTAAGTGGAGTTTCCTTTGTAGTTAATCCCTGTATCCATATAGGTCTAGAGAATTGAAGGGTTTTTCCTGCAAGATCTAGGTATTGAGGTAACCTATGTGGGATCATAGTATTCTTACTCAGTTTATATTTTGGAAAATATATTTCCCAGGATGGCTGTTTAAATTGAACATAATATGCATTAATCACAGTGGCCTATACTTGTTCCTGTGCACAGCTTAAAGACTTAGGGATAGCAACAGTGACCTAATTTAGGTGGTACTCTTGAATGTCTGAAGAAAGGAGGGATTAATGCAAATGTTGTTTTGAAATAAAGTTTTTAAGCAATTAAAAAAGCATGTATTTAGCCACTCATAGCTTTAGCACAACAGTTTTTTCATATTGAAATTTCTTATGCTTTGTCTCACTACCTTTTGTTTTTATATGTGACAAAATTTAGGCTTTGAGGTGGAGTGCAAAGTATGATCACTGTAATTGCAGCTTCTTATGCCCGAATATAGCTTTGTTTCAAAATCTACAAGTTAGTATGCTGGTGCATACTTAGAGACACTAATTGCTTTGCCTTAAAATAAGTCTGCTGTAAAAACAGTCTCTCAAGCATGCGATATTTATACCAATTTCTGTTGTTCGTAGTGGTCTCAGGTGCTGAACAGTCTGCAGTGCTGGTCGTGCTGTTGGATTGTAACCTRGATTTCTAATCTTTTGACTTTAGCTCAAAATGGATGTTGACAGTAGGCAAACAGGCCATAAGAAATGGAATTTGGGATTGTTAAGATTGACAGGATATACTTCAGAGGCCAGCGAGTGGAAGCATAAAGTGAGAAATACTTTGTTAAGGAAATGTAAGCAAAGAGGAAAAACTTGCTCTTAAAAGTAGCTCATAAAAGTAGGAAGCCTGGAAAGAGTACAGCCACTAGGAAGTGACTGAATGCTTTGCTTTGCTGTCACCTCTCCTTTTTCCCATTAACGAACAATCCTAAATATGGAAAAAATACCCATATTGCTCTTGAATATGGGGCCCAGGCAAGATAGGAAATAGAGTTGGGGGTATAGAAATAGGAACAGCATYGTGTTGTTAGAATTGAAAGACGTCAGTATATTTGGTGAGAATCTATCTCTGTGAGAGGGACCAGGTCATCTGCTTTGTGGAAATGGAAGCCCCTACGGTTGCAGGTCTGGTTGCCACGTCAGGGCTGAGGCACTTGCTACTACAGTAGCAACTACAGCATGTGTATATGTGTGTATTTTGGAAAGGGGAGAAGAGTGGTTGGCTGCAGACCTTTGATTGTGACTAGAGACACAGTTAAAGGCAAATGCAGCTAAATACTACCCCTCCTTCGTCCAGTTTTAAGTAGTAAGGTATAGCACATGCCCCTCTCTCACAGAAACTGAATGTCTGAAATGCCCCCAGGGTCAGGCTGAAGTTGTCCCTAGCGTGGTGCTGTCCCTGCCAGTGGCAGGAGAAGGTGGCACTTAYGGAGCACATGTGAGCCTGTCCACAGCCTGTGGTGTGACCCTCTCGTAGTCTCCCAACATCCATGATTGTTTGGTCTGGGATATTGGAGGGTGTGTCCCTGTTCCTTTCAGTTAGTGTCTGTTATTGGACCAGTTCATGGATTGCTGTCATCAGGTTCCCTCTGCATCACCATGTACCAGAAGGGAGTGGCAGGGGGCATGCACGGGACACCCAAAATGAAAAACTTACCTGTTCTACATCAGTCTTCTGGTGAGTGCTTCCTAGCTCTAGTATGGAGTGGTATGCTGAACAGCAGTTCCACTGTCGCCTTATCCATAAATATTACGGTTTTGTAAACGCTGATCCTATATTCCCTCAGCCGCCTTTCCCAAATCACAGTTTCAGCCTTTATAGTGTTCCTCATAAGGCAGCTGCTCCATCCGTTTAATCATTTTAGCTGCCCTTCTGCATGCGTTCTCCAGCGCCAGTGCATCCTCCTGAGATGTGGAAAACATAACCGCGTGCATCATCAGGATGCGAATGTACCACAGTTTTATACAATGGCGAAAATGGCAAGCGCTCTCTCTTTATTGCTTCTCCACAGGTCTGCTCTCAACATCGAGCCAAGCTTCCAGGCACGTTTCAGAAGCAATTTATTTCGTAATGCCATTTGTTAGCTGTGAGTGCTCTCCAAGGTCCTAGGTTTATTTATTTATTTACTTAGGCTTATTTATTTTCCAGCAACTTCCAGTGGTATTTCCCCAGGACACTGATCATTAACTTCTTAGTGACCAGGAAAAAGAAAACAGTTACCTGGGACTTGGAAAAGTCTCTTCTCTATTTTCCCTGGAGCAAGGCAATCAATTCCTTTCTAATTTAATTTTTGTACGTAGAATCTGTTGCATATAGATAAATCTTCTCCAAATACCCAAGGTTTTTAGTGTCTCCAAAAGATTCCATGTGTAAAAGTCAGATCGTCTCTGGTTAGCCAGAGTCTTTTATTTTTTCTTTTTAAGAAATAAAGGAAAGTGTAGCAATAATTCCTACTGTGCACATCTCTGAGGAGCAAGGATCACAGCTAATCCGAAAGAACATCTGTGGATGTTCAACCTGTTTAAGTATGGCTTATCTCCAGTGCTTCCTTTAAAAAAAATAATAATAATAATAATAATCCACTAGTTCTGATCTCAAATTTTGTTCTGTTATTGATATCTTCATTGCAGTGATTTAGAAGCTTTTTTTAAAACTCATCAGAAAAGACAAACTCTGGGATTTTTCGCATAGGGAAAGCATAGCATAGGGAGGGAGAGCATGTTAAGAAAACAGTGATGCAAGTTTCCCACAAAAAAACAAACATCATTGCAGATATTAATGATTAACTTCTAGCTGTGACCTGTGCTCCCTTCTCTTCTGCTCTCTGTGCGCTACACTGCTGCTCTCAGCTGTGGCTTCCCATGCTTGTTTCCTTTCCTGCAGCGAGCTAGTCGGGCATTGCTTTTCCCTACACGTTGTTTTTCTCGGAGTTAGCATGGTCGTTCAAAGCAGAAAGGAGCCGCCGCCTTCTTCAGTTTGGTTGATCTGAGTTGTGATCTACTCTGAGTGTCGGCACAGGGGATAACGACTAAATGGGCTCACCGAAACCTGCCTGGGAGAAAATGCAAACGTTTCACTGTATTAGTACTGTACACTGTGCATAGGCRATGGAGGCAAGGTGCAACTGCGTGTGTTAGATTTGCGGTGTTAGATCAGCCTGCCTTTCTCGCAGCGGATGAACATCTGTACAGGTGGTATTTTATTTCTGCGTCAGTTTTCTCCCTGCAGTGTCTCTGAGGCTGTTTGAAGGTCACAGGTCTAATCATCGGTTTTCATTAGTTGATGCTTTTTATTATTCTTTTAATGACCTGTTAACTTTTATAGACATATTGAGATACTCATTTGTTATGTCTACAGTGTATCTTTATTAAAAAAAAAAAAATCTTGAAGTAATGTTAGAGAAGCAAAACCACCTCAGGTAAGACAGGATTCTATTCTGTTCTAATAACTTGGCTTTTTACCAGACATTACAGTAGGGTTTTGTTTTTGTGGGTTTCCTTTTTTTCCCCTTCAGCAGTAGAAGGCTGAGGATATAAATTGAATCCAAGTAGATGAATCTCTGCCATCAGTCTGGCTGTGCTGTACCAGAATCCACAGGGCTGCAAACAGTAGCTGAGACAGCAGTTCAATTAAGATTGTGGTACAAATAAATCCATTGTTTTGTTATATAGGCTTCTGATTACAAAATTCTTTCATTGGGCAGAGTGAGCTGACAAGACAAGGCAGGCCTGAACAGTGCTTTTGTGGTGTTTATATAAATAAAGTTGATTTGACTAGGATAGATCTGATGATTAGAAGGGGGGAAAAAAAGCAGTCTAGCTGYTTTCTTTCCCTCTCCCCTTTCATATGAATAGATGCATGCTTGCTTACTTTATTCCCCAGCCATAAACACGTTCCTTTCTTTTCCTTTTTTATGGGCTTGTGAATTTGCAGGCTTGACCTGACTAGTCCGTTTCCCCTCTGGAAGGGGGGAATGGACTGGGGCTGTTTCCTGCCACTGCTTTGGAGACTTTCAGGTGCCTGAGTTAGATGACYGAGTTGCAAGCTGTTTCAATGAATTTTATATCATCGGACTGCATATGAACAATCTATTCTCTCCATAGTTTAAAAATAACTTGATGGTATCGTCTTTACACAGATTTGAAAACTATTGCCATTTAAATTTGGTTCCCCTTGAAAGCACTGCAATGCCTTCAACTTCTCTATCACGAGGGGTAGAAAACTCTAGGCATTATGGCTATGAGGGCAACCTAAAGAGCTCTCTCCCTTCTCGTAACTGGTTTAGTGCTCTCTAATTGTGGAGAGGTACCTTAAGTTCCTCTGCTCAGAATTTTTCAAGCTGTATGAATGTGAAATGTGATGAGTGTAAGCTCAGTTTTCTTTGCTGCCATTCAGAACTTCCTGCCTGTTTCACAAACACTGTGGTTTCTTGGAAAATTATGAGAGGGATAGTAGACATCAAAGTTAATTATTGAGCAGAAGAGCCCCAAAAGAGACCTCTGAGAGTAGTAGAAGACCAGTTAGTCGAGAGACTTGGGGAGAGCTGGTTATCAGTCATAGCAGTCTGGAGGCTCGGCGGACAAATGCTCCCCAGCCCCTTTCTGTGCCATATTTTGTCTCAGAGGCCGGTATTCCTGAAACTAGGTTGGTAGAGCTGTGTATCCTCCCTGCTGTGTCTGAAGAAACATGGGCTGCAGGCAGTCTGCTTCTGAATAAGGAGCTACTTCCAGAAAGCAGTTTTAATTCTCCATTAGATGTCTAATAAACTTCTTCAAAGCCCTTCCAAGCTGCAAAAGTAACAAAGGCATTAGCTTTTTGTAACCTGCTGCCTTTCTTTCTCTCGCATGTATTTCATGTACRACCTCAGGGTTTTCTCGTTTGCAGCTTAACTTTATAATAAAGTGACCGCTTTTACTTCCGACTTCATTGATATCTATTACAAACTTGCCCTGCAGTTCAAGACGGCAAGTATCTTGGTTTCCAAGAGCAACCCTAGGTGGAAGTTATATTGTGTGAGGTTTTTATAGTACTGATGATATACATTTCAGGCCTCTTGCTCAGGGAATTTAGGTTTTTTTGGTTTTTTTTTTCCCCCACACTTTTCCAATATGCTGTGCATTAACACTTAGAGTTCACCAAGCTGCTATATAGAGGAGCTAAGGAACGGAACAGTTCAGCTGAAAGAAATCAATCAGCAGTCATCCCATGGCACGTTGTTTGTAGCCCACAGAGTCGAATTTTAAGTACCTCCCAGGGTGAGCTGTCAGCTTTGACATTTGAGTACCTCATAATGTAGATGGCATACTTGAACAGAAGAACCTTTGGAGTGTCTGAACAAAGGCACCGTCTGCAGCAGGGAGATTGTGCTACCACAAAAAGTCCATTTCAGTAAATAAACTGTGTTAGGAGGGGATTAGAAAATGGTGCCTAAGAGCAAGAACTCCATGCTGTTTGAGCATGTGCCAGACCACACCAAGTTGCCTTGAATGCAGTGTTTACCAAGTGTATTCTCCAAAGGAATTGCGATTATCAGCTCCGCAATACTGAGACCAGTTAGGTGGTAAAATACCCTGCTCGTAAGTACATGTGGTGTTACGCGGTTCTCAATCTGTGCTTTTGTTCCTCAGTATTGAGTTCGACCGAGACTGTGACTACTTTGCCATTGCTGGGGTGACAAAGAAGATTAAAGTCTATGAGTATGGTACAGTCATTCAGGATGCGGTGGATATTCACTACCCTGAGAATGAAATGACCTGTAATTCCAAAATCAGGTAGGCATTGACTTTGCATTTAAATGTGGAATGCCTTTTGCATTAGCCTATGTATGTGCAGTAGCTGTTCCGTTGTGGGAATGTGTTGCAGGGAAGGAGAGGTGGAAAGCAGAAGGAACTGATAGCTTGCTTTGAACTCTGGGTGGGATCAGGTGGCACAGGCACCGATACCTGTGTGTGCCAGGCTCATCCAAGGTAATAGCAGGCCTACGTGTCATGAGGAGAACGGCGTATATGGTAACTGTCTTCTTGTTCTTTGCAAATGCTGTTGTATACCTACAGAGTTTAAAGGAGAGTAAGAGTGGAGTAGTGGATATGCTACAGGTAACACCTTAGCTTGTCTGAGGATGACTTGTGCCCAGTTCTTTATAATAGCTAGCAAATTCATTCCTATGTTGCTCTCTTCACTGACCGGCGCCTCTCAGCTCTGCTGAGAGGCTGCTAGTCCTCTCGTTTAAAATAACTTAAACCAAAGAAATTATTGACCACCTTCTCAACTTCAATTGGAAGTATCCAGCTAACAACTTTAAGAGAATTTTTCAGTTAGCGTTTTTTTAAAGTTCAAAAGTAAATAATATAGGAAATCAAACCAATTCACTACCTTAATACAAATCTTCAGCATTGCTGCTGAACTCATTTTTATTTAGTATTCTACATCTAAAACCAAAATAAAACACAAGTATAAGTAAAAAAAAAAAAAAATTTTTTTTATAACAATCCAGTTTCTACTAAAACAAATGTTGCGCAACAAGAAAAATAAAGATGTTTGCAAATCTACTTTATAGTGTAAAACCTGTACTTAGTTTTGTATTTGGTAACATACCTCAAGACAGATCAGTCGCTCCTGTATCACTCATGCTGATTTTTCTTAGGAATTATGTAACACTATTTTAGGAAGAAGATGTAAATGCAACTGTACCGTGGGACTGGTTTTCAAGATTTTTTTTCTTATGTATGTATTTTTAAGTGAACATTCATATTGTAGATGAGGCAGCATACAGACGTAATAAACTCTCCTGTAACAAAAAATATACAAATATACAGATGTATATTTAAATGCAAATTTGCTTGGAATGATTCTTTTCTAATCGCTATTACAGGCTTTTTTCTTCTCTTCCCCTGCCCCCTTTTCACAAGATTGGTATTTATATCAGCCTTGTTCGCTATTTTTTCCCACTCTGACTCATAAGGAAACGAATATAAACTGTCTGAGAGAAATTTGTATTGATAAGCCATATTGATTTTGGAGCTTATGTTTTAATGTACATGTTTCAAAGGGTTATTGGTTTGTTGTGTTATCCCCTTCTCCCCCCACCCCCCAAAAAAATTCTGGGAAATGTGTGGATATATGGAAATAGATGAACTTGTACAGGCAAATAGAGGCATGGTTGAAACTGCTGGATCCATCACTTTCCAAACTTATAAAATACCAGGACTTCTGAAATTGGTTAGTATTTTTGACTGAGTCATAGTAGAGCTCATGATACTCGGCTTCAACTTGATTTTGAAGAGAAGAGCAGAATGATAAGAGAAGTATCTGGTAGTTGATTAATTCCTCTTACCTTAATTAGAAGGGGAAAGTAACGTGTATTTGGTACTTCTGTCTGCCTGAGACTAATTCCAGACTGAATTTGCTATTTCAAATGTGATAGGAATCTACCCTGACAGCCTTGTCAGGCATTAGGTAGTTGTTTGCTCTCCCTTCCCAGGCAGCCCCTGGTGAGGAGAGAGTTGCATCAGCACATTTCGTGATGTTGCTCTTGTCAGCTTTGTGCTCCAGACAAGACACTCACTACTTGTGTCTGGGTTTTCTTCTCTCTCTCATAAATTTAGTGCATGCACACACACATGAGTACGTAAATATATATAGATAATATATATTTGTGTGTGATACTAAATGTATTGTCCTCTGACGCACTGCGCTTCAGCAGAGATAGACAAGGTCCTCCGCTGTCACTTCCTTGCCCTAGTTTCTCTCGTTCTTCCAAAGAAATGCATTTTTTTCCGTTGGTACCTCCATGTTACATCAACATTCCTTCAGTATGTGGGTGCTTTTGGTTTTGACAGATGAAGTTGGACCGTCAATCAAATGTATTCTTACTATATCCATTAGCTGTGCTGCCAGTCACTGGTTCTGTGGCTCACTGTTGCGCTGCAGCACAGTGTAATAAATTGCTATTCTGAAGTGGCATAGCTTGAGGGAGAAGAGAATATATGAAGGCTGTAATTTCATCACAGAATATTGCAGTATGCCAAAAACATGCCCATATTATAATAGAAATCTAAAAAAGTGGAGCCTGCTTCTGTAAAAAGCACTGACTTGAAGTTGTTGATTTTAATTTGGGTGGAGATGCAGCCTCTTCAAAAGCCGCATTCCAGCTATCTGCTAATGTCCTTTCTGATAGCAGGGATGTATGTATATGCATCGGTGGCACATCCCAACAAAGAGACAAACTTCTGCCCATCGCCCCTAAGGATTCTGCTAAAGGTCTGTTTTGGAGTTTGTGGCTGCATCATGCTACTGTCATTGAAAAGTCATTTTGTAATAAGGCAGTCTTGTGGGCTGTCATGTCCCAGTTATTTTTAGGAGGCCTTAAACAACAGAAAACTTGCTCAAGACACTAATTAGCCACTGATGAGTGTAATGGTGATTTTGGAGATAGCTGAGGATACTTAGCTGTCATCACCCTTCGGAATGTGTGGCGGCTCGCACTAGGGGCCCCTCAGCGCGTGTCCCAGGGCACTTTCTGGTGTGGCAGAAAGAAGTAGCAGGGGAGGTGCGTGAAGCTTATGCGCGCACCGATTCTGGTGATGCTCCTGCTGAAGTGGGCACGTGGCATAGGCAGTTTGTAACGTCCATTCCTTCCTTGAGCTGCACCAGAACTGTCCATCTGCAGGCACTTTTGCTTTCCAAGTACGCATCACGGGAAGCTTACCCTAAATTGATCCTGGTTAACCTCGTTCGAAGTGATGATGCTAGATCATAAATCCTTAGCTGTTACGCTAGTGACTCAGCTTTCAGAGCAGCAGCTCTGACAGGCTTTTATAAAAGCAGACAGGTGACAGCATTTGGGAGGACTCGTGTCTGGCCAAGAGCAAGTCTGCTGTCCTGGAGCAGCTGTGCGAAGGGAAGCCCTTGCCCAGTTTTGGGCTGGCACCATCCCAGCCCTGCTCTGCCGACTGCCAGCTGGGCACTTGCTGAAAGATTGTTTCACACTAGGAGTAATTGATTGTAGACTTTCCTGGAGCAAAGCCCTTACACCAGCTGTATCCGAGTCTTCTTTCCTCTTTTCCACCCCCCCCTTCTACGCCCACCTGCTTCTTAAATACATTCTTTTTTTTCTTCTCTTGAGCTTTCTGATCCTTATTTTTAAGAATGGGAAGGAAATTAGCGTGTCAGTTTTCTGGTGAATGTGCATAGATTCTCCGAGAATGACAGTGGCATAAGCTTCCAGGAAAAACACAAGATGACACATAAATCCTCATAAAAATCCCATTTACAGATTCATAGCTTCAGCACAAGAAACAAATCCTGGCGTTGTGTAGGAGCTATAAGCAGCACCCTATGAGCTAATTATGATTTGCTGTGTCCCAAGCTATGACAGGCAATAATCTATCTTCCCCCCAAGGCAGAGGGAGGTGGGAAAGGACAAGGAATTAGCAGCTCGCAGCAAATGACAGTTGTTCTGTGATTTATTCAAGAGGCAGAATTGTTGGTTTGCCCTAGGTTGCAGGAACAAAGAAAATAGAGATTTAGCGTTCAGGTAAAAGAAATTGGCTTTAGGACTTGTTAATCTACACTAGATGGTGTGCAAGCGTGGTTAGGTAAACACACTTTTGAAATACATGTTTAATATTCTGCATGCTCACCACAGTGTATGTTTGCAGCATCTGTACTTCTGTGATAGATGCTACCCCAAACCTCCAAAATCAGCTGCATCTGTTTAGTCAACTGCAGTAAAAACAAAGCATAGTAGGTTTTCCTTTTAGGGTGCTCCTAGTGTTTTATGTCTTCATTTTTCAGTGTTGATAAATCAGATGTATGATTTCTCTGTCCTAATAGCAGTTCATGGGTGTATCACTTTCCTCTTTTAAAATGGCAGTGAATTCCCACTGTTAAGTTAAAATTAAGCAAAAAACTTGCCTTACGGTGTTTTCAGCTTAGAGCATAAAATGTTGGAATACAAGCAGGTTGTAGGGAAATATACCTTCAACTTTCATTCACTCCAGTTTCCAGAGTAACTGCCTCATTTTGCAATAAGACTAAGGAAAGTTTTTGTTTTTGTTTTTTTTTCTTTAAGAGTATTTTTCTCTTAACCTACCAGAGGTTTTCTTTGGATTGATTTAAAAAAAATTAAATATATTTGTAATGGTAATGTAATTTTGCGTGTCTTGGAAGTATTTGGTTAGTGTTGTCATTCACATGGATGTTTCTTTCAGGAACAGATCATTCTTTTAAAAACATTTCCATCCTAAAATTACTGGGCAGCAGTTGGCTCATAGTAATTGACTGGATCTGAAGCATTTGTCACTCAGAAGCAGGTCAGAACACAGCAGCTTGTAGCTTTTTAAAAGCTTTAACTCTGTTTAACTCTCATCGCCAGAGGGTCGGTTGACACCTGGTAACTTGATCATGGATTTGAAACATTTCAGCCTTAAAAAGTCTGGTTTGTGAAAGAAACATCAGTGCAGCTGACAGCACTAACCAAACTGTCCCGTTCATGTCACTGAATAAAATAATATGCATAAATCTTTACAGGGTCAGGGTTTCTGTGTCCAGATCAGATGCCGATGTTAGAGTATTTCAGCAGTATGATTACCTTTCAGCTAGACCACCTCTGAGAGTTTCACCTAGCCGTTCTCCTAGGAAGAAAAGCTATCGCAAATCATAGCAAGATAAACCTTTGGAGTGTAACATATCACACTGTTTCTGGATTAAAGAACAAAAACTAAAAAAATGCAATTAATAGCTTTTAAAATAAACAGTTAAATGGCCATCACTCCAAGATGGTCTTGCATAACCCCTTTTAATCCAGTGCTGAATTATGCATTATTTCAGCCTTAGGCAGCTTTTTTGTTTCTTTCTTTTGTTTTGTTGTGTTGTTTTTTGTTTTGTTTTCATATTGCATTGCTTCCACAATCTGTTTCCTCCTGCCTCTATGTGGTTGCAAGCCATTTAAAGCTTGTCTACAAAAAGTTATTTTTGTCTACTCATGGGGTTTCAGTGTTTAACCCATTTGAGGCCATAGAGTACGTTGCATTTTTTTCAGTCTGTCTCCCCTTTGTCCTCTCCTTTCCTCTTTGCCAGCTTGCTCCTTTGTGGACTTTGATCCTGTTGTTCAATTTGTCACCCATGATAACGTCTTAAAAAGGCCTCTATACCATTCTGGGTTCCAACAGGTTTCAACAAAACTGGCTGTGTTGGGCATGGAAGAAACATGCTCTCAGTGCCCCCTCCGAGGGAGCATTGCAGTACTATCTCAACTCTTTGTAGATCCCAGGGAATCCATGTGAAAGAGAGACATTGTCATGTCCCAAGCACGGGAGAGCCTTTTTTTAGACCTGTGTCATCGTATGTGCCAGAGAATGAAACCAAGGGCCAGTCAGACATAGAGGTGTTCAGAATGACTTATTTTAATCTTTTTGCACCCCTTATGAGAGGCAATATCATGCTGATGGAAAGAATGGTTAGACTAAGAGGCATCCTTTACCTGGAGAGGGAGCTTGCCTCTATCTCATCAAACCCAGAATTGTGCCTTACAGAAAGTTACTTTTGAGGATTTAAATTATGAAGAACCTCGAGTATTGCACTATCAAGCAGAACACTCTAGTTTAAGAATTTGTAAAGAGAGCTGCTGGATGGTGATGAGGGGAGAATTAAGTCAGAGGTGGAAAAGGCTTGGTTTGTCTTATGAACCTTTAATCATGTTCCTTAAAAATGAAGGATGTATGGTGTGTGTGTGACTTAAAAAGGTGTTAATTGAACCACTTAGTTGCTGTGAATCCCTAAACATTTTTCACCTGTGTTTGTTTTTCCTTTCTCTGTCTTTCGATCTGCAAATGCTTTCCAAGTGAGTGTTAACCCCTTGTTAGCACCATCAGACTTAAGTGAAGCAGACTGCTTAGCATGATCTCTGCAGTGCCAAATCTAATGGACATGCTTTTGAGCACAGAAGCAGTTCATTTTCTCCACCTGTGTCGACTGATAAGTTACCTTTCCCTACAAACCTGGCATTTCTTACATCCTTAGATCTATCACATCTCAACACTGTTTAAACTCTGTCCTTTTCATTTTTCTGCCTACTCAATAATTCCTAATTTTCATCGTTTAGAGTAGTTTTTCCTTTTTGACAATATATACAATTATATGATAACAATTCAATTTGCAATGTCTGGTTCACTTCTGTAGTTCAGATATGGATCTCAGGCTTTCCTAGCATAGAACGTCTGTCCCTGAATTGGTCAGGATGGCACCATCATGTCTGTCTTTCTCTGGGACTCTGTCCATTTCCTGCTGCTACCTGGTATATTCTAAAAGCTGTCCTGATAAATCTCAGAAAAATTCTGCCTTTCACCCTGCACTGTATTCATTCTGCTTTTGTATGACTATTCAACTTGAAGCTGGTTTTTGGGTGTGGGATATTTTGGTTCCTTGAAGCCCTGACCTGAGTGGAGATAACAGGAAAGGGGGGAACAGATTTAAACTGGTAAATGTCTAGTGCACCCATTCCTCTCCAGCCCTGCTCTTAGTTGGAGACTACTTTCAGCCTAGAGTCCAGTTGTGTTGCAGCTCTAGATCTCTAAAGCATTTTTGTTTCCATCAGTGACTGCTCCACTGGAACTGAAGCTCCAGACTTCAGACATTATTTCTGGACTGCTGCAGTCTTCTTGTCACAGTGTTGGTGGGCAGTGTCTGCCAGTGGCATTTGGTCCTCAGGGAGCCACTTAAGCCTCTCTGGATGAAGCTGCTACTCAGTTATAGGCCAGCAAGACCTGCCTTTCTAAGAGTACCTAAAGGTAGTAGAGTTAGCATGAGGATATCTCCTTGATACATTTGAGGGCAGTCCTTGTACTTAGAAGGGCTGAAGAAACTAATGTTTCCTAATTGGCTTATTCTGGAGGAGATGAAAGCGGGAAAAGCACTCCCTGAGTTTTATCACTTCCAGTTTTTCATAGCAGCTGGTGGTAAAAGATGATAACTTTACAGACAAGGTGAGCAGACAGTGAGGTGGATTGAAAACTGGCTGAATGGCAGCGCTCAGAGGGCTGTGATCAGTGGTGCAAAATCTAGTTGGAGGCCAGTAACTAGCAGTGTACCCCAAGGTCAATACTGGGTCCAATCCTGTTCAACTTAATTCATCAATGACCTGGAAGATGGGACAGAGTGCACCAGTGCAGTGTTGCCAGTAGGTCGAGGGAGGTGATCCTTCCCCTCCACTCAACCACGGTGAGGCAGCATCTGGAGTGCTGTGTCCAGTTTTGGGCTCTGCAATGTAAGAGAGAGATGGTGCTACTGGAGTGAGTCCATCAAAGGGCTACTAAGATAATTAAGGGATTAGAGCATCTCTCATATGAAGAAAGGCTGAGAGTGCTGGGACTGTTCAACCCAGAGAAGAGAAGACTGGGAGGATCTTATCAATGTGTATAAATATATGAAGGGATAGTGTAAAGAAGATGGGGTCAGATGTTTCAGTGGTGCCCAGTGATAGGATGAGAGGCAACAGGCACAATCTGAAACACAGCAAGTTCCACTGAGCATGAGGAAAAACTTCTTTACTGTGAGGGTGACTGAGCACTGGAGCAGGTTGCCCAGAGAGGTTGTGGAGTCTCCATCCTTGGAGATATTCAAAACCCGCCTGGACGTGGTCCTGTGCAACGTGCTCTAGGTAACCCTGCTTGAGCAGGGGGGTTGGACTAGATGATCTCCAGAGGTCCCTTCCAACCTCAACTGTTCTGTGATTCTGTGACCTTACACTGGACATGTAGTACTCTTAATTTTCTGGATGCAAAGTCTTAAAAAGAACAGGTACTGTTATAAGAAGGAAACGTCCAAGTGTGTGAGCAGACTAGGTGGATATGGATGGGCACAGGGAGAAGTGTTGGTGACAGGTTGAAAGTAAAACTTCTGTAGGGAGGAGGCATTCAAGGAGATGAAAATTACCCATGAAGAAATGGAGCTTCACATCCAGGTTGGGTAAGAGACTTCTAGAGATGCTCAAGACATTAATCTTGTATGTAGAAGGCCAGAAAGGGCTTGGAAACACATTTGCAAAACTTTACACTAATAGTGCAGGGATGGGTTATCAAACTTATAACCCACATGACTTCCTTTGGCATCAGCGTCAGCTTAGGCAGTCCCTGTTGCTTTCCCTGCTCCACCACCCCCAGTCCTGAGTGCTTATTCCCATTTCCACCCACTTCTCTCTGCTGTGCCTGTGAGGCCAAATAGCAAAAACAGATCAAGACTGTTCAAAAGCTGGGAGAAAATACATTTCCCCAAGTTGTTTTCAGTTGGATCAATTCCCCAGTCTAGCCTATTGTAGGCTGTACTAGGCAGCCCTGGGGTTGATGTGGGGTCTGCTTAACCTGCTTATAGACCACACCACTGACAAAGTGGATAGTGTTGTCGAATGTCCTTTCCATACTGGCCGTTCTAAAGAAAGCTCCTAGGGAGGAGGCACGTGTGAAGGAGTGTCCTGACGGTTTTCTCCAAGCATCATGCAGTGATGTGAGAGAGTTGCTGAAAACCGCTGCTGTCAGATGACTTGGTCTCGTTTTTGTAAATTGAAGATTAACTTGTGCAGACAGAGGAAGTCAGAGCTGAAAGTCTTTTGAATCACTTCGTGAAGTTTCCTGTTGATGCAAGCACCAATATCATGTCCTTCCTTTTGCATATTTATTCAGATTCACCTTAAACAGTTGGGTTTCTTACCTCCCACTAGTCCTATTACATGGCTGCTCCGGTATGTCAAATAAGCTTGCTGACTCCACACAACTAAATAGCAGTTAGCTGTGAGTAGTGGTTAGTGGTCCTAAGCTCCCCTGTAGTTAGAAATTCACGCTCCAGTAAGCTAAGTTTGAACGTAGTCAGGAGTAGAATACCAGTGTTTGCTGTTCTTTAGCTAATTAAAGAACAACAGTGCTGATGTTTTTAAAATGCCGTAACAAATGAAAGGGTTTTTTCTTCCCCTCTGCGTGTAAATGGTTTATTCCTAAGGGAAAAAAGGCTGCAAGTGCATAGTAGAAGCAAGAATCTTCTGAGGTAAAATACTTCTAAGTGATTCCATGTCTCTACATTATATTTCAATCTATAGCTACATTAATCAAAGGATTAATAAAGAGTTACAGAATCATTAATTTCTAGTTTATACTATTGGTTAAAACTTGGCCCCAAGACTGCCATAATCTAGTTAGCCGTGTTGGAGCTGTTTGACCTGTAAGAATTGGATCTGTCAGTTCAGTTTCTGCTACATGCATCACGGTTGATACCAACTGGCATGCTTTTGTGCCAGATGGTCCAGAAATTGGTGAGCAAGTATTACAAATTTTCTTACCTCTGTCACATTTTCAGGAGTCGGAGTGGAGGCATATTGCCAGAACAGTATAAACGGGACTTGGCAGTATTGTTCATGTTTTGTCTTTTAATGGCTGGAATTGGTCATTCCAATTGTCATCTAGTTTTACATGACCACTTAATACAGTTTAAAATATAAACATATGCAATATATTTTGTAGTTCCTTGTCAGAAATATCTCTTAAACTGTCTGTTGTAAACAAACTGCTGTTTTCTCCTGGGTAGGAAGGGGAGCTTTCCTTGTTTACAGAAAGCTGAAAGTAGTTTGTCAGAAGTCGCAAACTTTGATTTTTGCACATAGATATAGAACATACCTATGTGTCAGGAGGAGAGATTGACTTGCAACCCACGTAGCTGTATATTTTACATGTATAGCTTCTGTTAGGTAAGTAGTTATCATTGTGGTAATAATAAAAGTGGTAGCTATTCGAGAGAGAGACAAAGAAGTCAAAAGCCAAGTTCTCTGTGTGAATTTGTATGGAATTCAAGTAGCAGAACAATAGCAGTATAAAGAGAGATGAATGTATCAAAAAACAAACAAATACACTCTAGGACTTTATATTGAGGAGGGAGAGCTGTCATTTAGGCTAATAAAAATTTTCTTTTTGCTTGGAAAGGTTTGCCATGTTTCTGGTGGCTTTTGGTTTTGTCTTTGCTTGAGTGTTTCAATGGGGTGACTGATCAAATGTTGCGTACTTTGCAAAGACACTAATTGCCTGACATATCGCAAGAATGATTTTTATGTTGTAAGGTATGGTTTAATGTGAGACTGACCGTGACTGTTTCTCTTTTTAAGCTGTATCAGCTGGAGTAGTTACCACAAGAACCTGTTGGCCAGCAGTGACTATGAAGGCACTGTCATCCTGTGGGATGGGTTCACGGGACAAAGATCCAAGGTCTACCAGGTAAGGCGCAGTCAGTAAGCAGTACTGTTTTTCTCACCCATGGACTATGTTGTTGGGGGACAGTGTTTGGTCTAAGATGTGGCTTTTAGTCCAGCAACAGGCTTTAGGTTCCACCAGGTGAAACAATGCCCCTCCTGTTTGGCAAATTTCTTGTCTGAACAGCTTTATTGTACAGTAGCCCTTCAGTGGGGGCACCTATATCTTCTTGTCACAGTAATGGTTCTATGTGAAAGGGTTTTATGTGATGATTTATAAGAGGCCTGTGATCAGAACAAGGAGGTTGGAGGCAAAGGTGATCAATTTGGTAGAAAAGGTTGGAAATTGTGTTAGGAGCATAGTACATTTTAACTGGTCGGTGGTAGTGAATGAACTGCAGACTAGCCTTCAGTTCCCCTATCTTGGCAGTCCAGTATAAGTTTTTAGTTCCTATTTAAGCCTTTGTTTACTTTTTTATTGTGTTTTAGCTGTAAATGTAATCTTGTTTTCATTAATCCTTTGCATGTCTCAGTTAAAAAGAAATTATACTGGACAAAATAAGTCTTGTCTGTTTTCCTCTCAGATGTGTTTTGCATTTCTTTGTGAAGCTGAATAATGAACCTAGAGAGGACCAGCTGTTGCTTGTGTTAAAAGAAACTAATTTTGCTTCCGATTAGATTACTTGATTATTTTTATTTGGATTTACATAGATTGAGGAATACATACTGGCATCTGCTTCAAATGTTCTGGAAGTCTTTTAATTACCTTGTCCTGGCTAGTTTTTCATGTCATCTTCTTGCTAGCCTGTACAAAGGCATTAAACAAAGGCTTTGACTGAATTTCAGGTTTCATTCAATGCGGTGTTATGTTTCCTTGTGGGATGTGCCTGTGTAGCAAATAAAGCTCTTCAGTGTTTTGGGAGTGTGCAGGCTTGTGCTTATGAGTGGAAAAACACAGGATTAGACACCACAAGTTTTGTTTAGTACCTCAATAGGAAGGTGAGGCTTTCCTCCACTTTCAGAGGGGGAGTATTTGAAATGGCTTAGAACAGATGTTGTATCAATATTAGGGCATGCAGCTGTCTTATATTAGAACAAGAGGCAGCACAGTGGAACAACAGTGACTCAAACCGTGCTGGAAAAACAGATCTTTAGCATGTTTTTCTTGAAATCGTTACTGCCTTTTTTCCAAATGGAAAAAAAATCCGTTGTAGGTTGTTTTTTTGTTTTTTGTTTTTTTTTAATTGCTGTTCTAGTATCTTCTTTCATGGCATGTCTAGCATGCTACAAGCATTGGT
This sequence comes from Apteryx rowi, assembly GCF_003343035.1. Lineage (NCBI taxonomy): Eukaryota > Metazoa > Chordata > Aves > Apterygiformes > Apterygidae > Apteryx > Apteryx rowi. Next base: position 506,793 of record NW_020450927.1, on the reverse strand, counting down.
CTGATTGGGAGAAAAGATCGTTTGAGAACCTGCAAAACATAGTAAGCTTCTCTGACCAGGAATCTCCTGACAATTTATGCCTAACAGCGTATGTTTTCCTTTTACTATTTTATCAGATTACAGCTCACTGTATATTTTAATACTTTTTTTGTTTCTATAAACAGGAGCATGAGAAAAGGTGCTGGAGTGTTGACTTTAACTTGATGGACCCTAAGCTATTGGCCTCAGGCTCTGATGATGCAAAAGGTATTTTTCTTTTTTAGTTTCTGTGCAGAAGGCTTGCACTTTGTGAATTCACTTTGAGAGATGAAAAAAGGTGATGTTTCAAGTAGCTGATTCCTCAGCTGCCTTCGATATTGTAGCTGACATACTAATGTGTCAAGATATTACTGAACTGTTCAGGACTTGGAGAAAGAGAGCCTTCGTTTGGATTAAGATTTCTTGGTGTGATATTCACATCTTGGGGGTAATATGCTCCAGCTATCATTTTCCAGATCACTAAACAAAGCAAAATGTATTTTAACGTTAGTAAAGCTTGTTGAGTTAAAGCCTTGGGGTCTTTGAAAGGAACATGTGTATTTGTATTTCAAAAATGAGATTGTCCGTGAAAAAGCAAAAGTTAAAAATGCTTGGTGATCAAAACCAAATGTCAAATTTTGTACCCAAGAAGCCTCTTGATTCCATGATGCGCAGGGTGTTTCTCAGAGCTTAGGAGTTGGATGATGGACTGATTTAGAGCATTGGGAGCCACTCGACTTTCTAGTCTCCTGGGTCCTTTCACCCTAGGGCTTTTGGAGAACTCTTAAAGCACCTGTTTATAACATACTGGTTGAGAAATGTTTCTCCTCTAAGAAGAAATAGGAAAGTTCTAAGGAAAAAAAAAGTAGTACTGAGAAACATGTAATATTCTTCCTCCCTAAAAAACAAGATTATATCTCTAATTTATTTACAATATCAAATTAGAGTTACTAAGCAGCAAGAGCTTTTGAGTTCTGTAGTCAGTGGAGTTCAGCTCTCCCATATGAGCTAACACAGCTCTGGACAGAGCTGTTCGTGATTAGCTTTGAAATGATAAATTAATTTTTCATAAACATTAAATCTTGCAAAGCCTCTGCCCACTAAAATGCTTTTAAATTCTGTTTCAAAAGAAAGCTGTATTAGTGTTCCTCAAATGCATTTGACATTCTTGATGTAATTGGTAATTTCACATACAAAAATGTAGCTTTAATGATCATTTTAAATTTAAGGTGGTTTAAAAATGGTTTTTGATACACTTCCCCCTATTTGGTGGAAGTCAAGAATGTTTTCTGTGCAATTAAATGCAGCAAGAGAGAACGCTTACCTTGTAATTACCCACCTTTTCATCACTCTGCTCCCCGCTCATGCTATGCATTTTAGAAAAAGAGCTTACTTTCCAGATAGACATGCACCTATTGTCATGTTAAGAAGTCATCCGGCTTTGTAAAGGCAGCTGCAAGTAGAACTCTTGTTTCTGATTTAACAGTTTATTTCTTCATTAATAGTTTCTAAAAAGCGCAATGTTTACTCAGAAGTTATTGTAATAAAGTTTGCAGATCTGCGTAACTTGCATTTTGATTCAAGAAGTGTCTTACTTTTAAAGTTCTAGTGTTGTTTTGGTGAGTAAAACTTGTCTGGAACATTTCATCCATTACTTCTACCACATTTTGACTGTGATTTGCAAGTGTAACACAGATATTAGTGACAAGTGAAGTCCTGTGTGAAAGTGTATGAAATAAGCACAGCTTTTAGAAGTCTTTATAAGATAAGAGCAATTTTCCAAATTAAACTAATGTTATAGCATCCAAATTCCGTTGCATTGAGCATATTGAAAGGACTAAGTATATAGAAAAGGTAACACCTATGATGAGTTATCTTAACCAGCTCTCTAACCTGTCCAAGTTAGATTTTGGTTATCATGTGTGCATGTTATCTGAGTGAGTTTTGGCTTTTGATGTTTAGCAGTGACGTGCTTGTTTGATCAGGTACGGCATCGGGGAAGTTCGAGATCTAGGTACCCTTTCTATTCTCTTTTACTTCTCTGTTTGTGTAAGGGTACGGTGGACTTTCTGACAAGAAATTTCAATGTTGATAGTTATTGGTGTGACCAGAACTATTGGAACTAATCTCTCTGCCCTTTCCTGAAAAGCATGGGTATAAAATATTCCTGTCAAGTGGTCAGAAAAAGCTAGCAAAAAGGCAACAGCTTTTCTATCTGTGGATGTGTGTGTATCTGCTTATCTCATTTTTTTTCAAGCTAGAGGCTAATTTTTAAGCTCTCGGTACACTTAGTAGGCATGTATTGGGAAAGGAGGTTTTAGATGAATAATCCTATCATCGTGGCTGATGAATAATCCTATCATCAGCGCTTCGCAACCTTCCCTGCCAGGGCTTAGAAACAGCAAAAGGGTGCTAATGAATGGAGTGCCACTGGAGAGAAAATGATTCTCATATAATTAAAAACAACATCCTTGGGCCTTGGGTCCCACCTCATCCTCTTCAATAAATGAAGATAATATAGGATGCTTATCTGTGGAAAGTCTTTCTACTTTAATAGCAGATAATGGGAGCATAAAAGCATTATAGTATAAACACAGTAGGTATCTGAAATAAGTCTCATTTTTATCTATAGTTGTCATGCTCTTCCCTTTTAAAGGGGCAAAGGTAGTTGAGTATGTCTATAGGGATGCAAAGTTGTATGCGACCTAGATAGTGGTAAGTAAAATTAAAGTGTTTGATTGTGCTACAGGCATCTTGGGAAACTGCACAGCCTTAATTTCAATTCCTTTATGTACTTGTAAATGCAGACGCTATAATTCTTATTTAAGTAGCAAAGGATGACTTTCTACTGTTTGAATAGAAAAGATTCTTTAATTTTGCAAAGGAGGAAAGTCACTGGCACTTTGCTAATGACTTACAGCTGCTTTTTAACCCAACATTGCTGTTTGTTCTGGATTGGGGATGTAGTTTAATAGCCAGGGTAAAGTTGGCAAGTGAGAGCAAAACATTCAGTGAGATCATGTGGTTGAGACTGTAGAATTTAAACCTCCATCATGGTGAAGACATGTTTGGGGCTGTCTTAAGGAAGTTATTTGACAAGTTGCTTGTGGAAGATGGTCAAGCRCTTATCCCCTGTTCTGGGGTTGTTTTCAAAGCTCTCTGAAGCACATGGAGATACAAGCAATACTGAGAAATTTACCTGAAGAAAGAATCCTGGTTTTGTGTCCATTCTGTAAGCTATAGTCTCTTCAACTATAGTCTCTATTCCCAGCTGGAAGTGGAGTGGTGGAGCAAGACAGGAACACATGAGAGCCCTGGGCTATAGTGAGAGGTTACTTTTCATGGCCTCATGACTAGGAGGAGTGCACGCATATTTTGCTGCGTTTAGGGAAGGTAACTTCTGAACTGCCTTGATAAGGAAATAAGACCATGAGTTCTAATCTTGCATCTATTTTTTGTGGTAGTCCTGAATTCAGTGGGGAAATTGGCTTCATAAAAAGGAAGCATGGCCTTGTAGATAGAGAACTAGCCTAAGAATTGCAGATCAGAGTTTCCACCCCAGCTTTGCTGAGGGCTTCCAGAGGATTGTTTAGAGGTTTCATTTCCCCTAGATACTGGGATCCTTCAGCTTCTGGAGGTTTAGGTGTTTACTGCTCTTAAAATCAGATTGAACTTTCAGTTTGTTCATTTTCCTGGCTAAGGGAAGTAGGATAACTTCCTAGAGATTTGTGGGGTTGTTGGATTCAATTGAAAATACCTCAAGAGGTCAGTCAAGGTGTTGGTAGTTAAAGTGGCAACCAAAATTTTCTGGCTGGCTGTGTCTTACACTTTCCTTTGGCAAGGAGGAGTACCCTGCAGTCATTGCCTGGTAACATTGCTGTTTACAGCATGGGCCCAATGCCATTGACCTGCACAAGACAGTGGATCAAAACTTTCACCTACCAGGGCAATTCAGCAGCTTGCTCCTGGCTTCTTCCTTTGCTAAGGACTCCTTAAATCTATGCAAATGAATTTTCTGGTAGGAATATCCCATTCCTGGCTTACAGCTTTCTCAATAGTATACAACAGTACATGCGGTAGTAGTACATGTATGAGTATGCTTCAGCATATATCCTGTTCCTCTATAGCATGCATGTAAGTATGGCTCAGTTAAGCTTGCTTTAGAGCACTTGCAGAGGTTTGTTACGTGTGTGGATAGTACACTGTTGGAGACTTGGTATTTCTTCAAAAGACAGAATGCAGTGTTTCTCCTGTAAGTAGATTTTTCCTTCAGCTGTTGCAATACAGGCTTCCACCTCGTTTAGTGTTTGTGCACAGAACTGGTGTGTAGAAGACTGATTTATAAACTGATGCATCTGAAATAAAGCTTGAACCAACTACAAAGAAATTTGAAAAGATTTAAATGTTTTAAACCAAGAAGGGCGCTTTGTAGTCATAATCTTCCTTGTTTGGTGAGGGAAGGATATTTGGCCTTATGGAGAGATGTATCTCTCGGCAACAGCAAAATTAGGAAACATATGCTTTGGGAACATGTGTTTTAGGAATAGTTGATCTCGAATGGTTGCTTGCCTCATCAACACCGTTCTGAGTGTTATCAAGACATCTGTATGTTGTATAATTACTGCCTTGACCTCAGCAAAACTGCTTAAAACTACAGCAAATAAAGTATAATTCATGAGGGTAGAGTTTATTAACCTGTCAGTTCTTTTTAAAAAATAATGGACAACTCCAGGTAGAACTTGACATGTTTCATTATGTGTAGTTATATGTCACGTATATCCTTTTTTTTATAGCACTGGCTAAGCTATAATTGGAGCCCAGTGTATCCCACAGCAGTTAGATCACAGAAATTGCTGTAGATCCTAATCTTTGTCTGTCAGTTGTAACGAATATTATGATGGCTTTGAACACACGGGTTGACTGTTCACCAGATGAAATAGCTGAGCTTATGACCTGAAGACTTAAATGAAGAAAAAAGAGCCAAGTTGAAACTTAGCCCTCAATTAGCTTCTGCTACAAAACTGAGACCAAATGGCTATTATTTATTATAGATGGTGTTAAGAAGAGACTTCTCCATATTGGACACAGCTTTAAATATTGATACCTAGTTAGAAGGCTTCAAGGCGATCTTTGTTTGTAGTACTAGATTTGGGCACAGCATTGCTTTGAATTGTGAGCTCATTTAACCTCTTTGTGCTACTTTAGTTTAAGCAATGTTGTCTGCTGACAGTGTCTCCTTTTAACGATAGGATTACTTGCTTCCTATACCATCACATCCATAAACTTGATGTCCTCTACTGCCACTGCAACATAGACTATGCATCTGTTGGTGTCTGTTCATGAAGTAAAATGCCAATGTTTTGTTGTTTTGCAAAATTGTTTCCCATCTCCCTTTTCACTCCACCCTCCCCAGTGCAAACACAATAGAGGTGGTATATTCTTCAGCCTCACTTGAGGGAAGAGAATGTCTTAAGTCATGCTTGCAAAGCTGTTGGGTGCTGGTTGTTGGGGTTTTTTTGTTGTTGTTGTTTTTCCAGAAATGCAGCTAGATGTTTAGAATATATATTATCTCTGGTAAATGTGAATGAGTTTATTTCTGAAAACCAACAACAGAGTGGGTGCTGTTTTCACTGCATTTTACATAACACTTATGCAAATACAATATGCATCAGTGTTTGTTTATGATGGATGTGTGTGATGCTTTAGAATGCTTCCAGACAGCTGACAGATACCCACACAGTGTTATTTAAAATGATTCCTTAGTGTACTCTGAGCAGCTGTGTATTTCCTTCATCCTTGAAGCAGTTCTCCTACATATGGTCAGAAATAGTGCAGACTTTGCTTTTCACTGTTTGTGAACTATAAAAAGTAGGTGCACTAGAACAAACCTACCACCATTCCTCCTTTTTTCTTGACCATTGAAAACATCCTTGGATAATCCATGTGGAAGCCTTGTTTCTCCTTCAAAGTTCCTAGGAAAGAATGACCAAGAGGTGATAGAGGGGGACACTCTGCAGGGAAAAAATAACATAAGTTACAATTGTTTTACATTTTTCTTGACCACAGTGGGAAACAGGATTCCTGCTCTTTTGCCACTTCTCACTCCTCCGAAGTGAGCCCTCAGTAAAAAGACACCGGATTGGCCCTTAGACCACAGATCTGAAGATGTTCAGTCTGCTCTTAGGAGCTGTTTAGGGGGTCCAGTCTTCGTGCGGCTCCTCCACGTTCACGAGCGTTGGCTTTGGCTTGCTCTGCTTCCCACTTCAGATGCTGTCCATGGTAATTGAGGACAGCACAACTCTTTGCTCAAGAAAAGGAGGAGAGGGAACAAAGCATGTTCTTAGAGTTGACATCAGCCTGTCTTGGAGGCTTCTCCTGGGCTGATGCCAGTTCACCTGGGCTGAGGGCAAAGCATTTCATCCATCGTTTGTAAGCTATGCAGCCGTTCTTGGTGAGATTGGCTGTGTGAGGACCACCTGACACCCTTCATCTTTGAGTTTAAATAGTACTTGAAGTGTTTGGGGAGGGTGGGGAAGGCTATATTTGAAAAGCCTTTTGTATTTTCTGTTATTCTTCCTGTGAAATGGACTGAAGTGAGTACTTGGGGGAAGAGCTTGTACTGTACAATGGCTTAATTGATGTTCACTGAGAAGTCCCATAAAACACTAGAATTCTTTGTAATGAGAAAATACATCAACATAGGAAGCCAGCATACTGATTTCTTTCCTGCCAATGCCAGCTTTTAAAGAGTGAAATAAGTTGTTCTCACTTATTTAAGCATATATGATATATGCTTAAATAGAGAGTGAGAACATATATATCTCACTAGAGATATATGTTCTCACTGTATTTAAGCATACAATCAAGTATATTTATTCTGCACAAAGCAATTCTGCCTTGGAGAACGGAGAACTTTAGATCACAACTCAGTGACAAAGAACAAACAGGAATTAAGGCTTGCTGCTCTTGGTTATATGAATCTGCGGTCCAGGAGCCTTAAACACTGAGACTATACCACGTGGTTAGTCACCTGCTCCGCAGTTCCCAGCCGCACAGAATGCAGACTTTTCATCATCTGGCGCGTGTTGGAGATGTGTAGAATATTTACAGTACTCACTTGAGAATGTTTTCAAGCTTACTGGCAATCAACTACAAATTAACTGTTTATAATCATTGACTTCTTTCTCTTGGCAACTGAGGTTTTTCAGACTCTTATTTATGACCTAACTAGATTTTATGCCTTTCAGATGAGTGTTGTTGTTGTTGTTTACTCATTTCTCTTTGTTTGTTTGTTTGTTTCTCTCTTTAGTGAAGCTGTGGTCTACCAACTTGGACAACTCAGTAGCAAGCATCGAGGCCAAGGCTAACGTGTGTTGTGTCAAATTCAGCCCCTCTTCTAGGTATCACCTAGCTTTTGGCTGTGCAGGTGGGTAAAAGGGACTGGGGTGGGCAAAGAGATAATCTGTTCTCTCCTCTAAGTTTCTGACTTCCCCCAAAGATTTGAGCTTGCAGTTAAAAAGTTTGAGCCAGATGTTTCAAGTGTGCGGTCACCCAGAGGACCGTAATGATACCTGAGTGTCAACTTCTTCATGCAATCTAATTTGGTGCCTGTATCAGCGATAAAAGCTCATGAAAGCAAATCACGTAGTGTGTTTTTTTTGAGAACTAAGGGAACTGGGCAAATCTCAACTTTGTAAGCCTCTAAGTGAGGCTAACATGTTAACGTGGTGGTGGAAGTTCTTTCTGGTTCATAGCAGTGCTCTGTAAATGGTACAAAATCATACTGGGAATTTTAACTGGTTTTACCTGTGGCGTATTTTAAAACAGAGGCTGTGTATGTTTCTTGTAGCTGCAACTATAATCTCCATGGATGGGCTTATGCTTTCCTAGGCTGGGCAAAGCATCTCTGTAAAAAGGTTTCTTTTAAGTAGTAGTCATTGGGTAAGGCATGATGAGCCTTTTATTCATTTAGATTAAAATAGTTTTTGGTGATAATACAAAGACTTGAACAGAGTGGATATTACTTTGGGAGGAAACTACATCATGCTTTACATGCAGCAGCTGAAAAAATCTGAAGTGCCTATAAATGTTTAACTGATATGATGAATAACTGCATTTTCTTTTTCCCTGGGGAATTTTAATGTACTTGTAACTATGTTCTGATGACATTTATTATCTTTGGACTTCTGGAGATATTTTGATGATATTCTTTCAACTGGTAGTTTGGCATTTCATTTAGGTGTTCCAATTTCCAGGCTGGTTCTACTTAAGCTGTGACTCTTAAGAGTAGAAAATAAATTTGCATTTTGATACACTGCAAAAAATGGATTGAAGTTGGAGTGTAAAATATTGACTTGTTTGACAGACATCTCGCTGAAGTTTAGCAAATTATGTGCAAGAATAGAATTGAATTACAATACTTACCAGCAGCCTTGGAAGGAAAGGGGCTATCTGCGAAAGGCTCTAGGGAAAGATGAGAGCACCAACTCCAAGTGGATCAGCTGCTGATTAAAATAGATATGTAAAAGCATCAATAACCAGAATGCTTCCTCATAAATCAGTAATTGGGATTCCTTTCCACCTGAAAGGCATAGGGAGGATAAGGCACAGCTAAATCTGTGATTGGTATCGGGGCTGTGAGGCATGTGGAATGAAAGCAGTCTGAAACGTTACTGTCCACCAGGCCACACTCACTCCTAATAGACCGTGATGGTCTCGCCTTCAGCCAGCGAGTTTGGGTAAAGAGGCATGAGAAAATCCTAGGGGTTATTTGGAGGGTTTAGATGAGGTTTTAGATTTGGAGGTTTAGAGAATGCTGAGGGGTAAAATGGTATTCGTACTGGGGAAGAATGCATGGGAAGGAGGGAGGGAGAGAGAATGAAATTGAAAAAACATATGTTTACAGCTGCTTGATGCTTGATAATTGAGTCTCTAAATAAAAATTAAAATGGGTATTTAACTATGATTGCTGAAAGAATTGCATGGAGTAATTGAACTGATGGGAATGACTTGCCCACAAAGGAATACCTAATTGATCTTTCAGCCATAAACACGTGAAAAAAGGCTTATGAAATAGAATTTAAAATGATGCATTTTAAAAGATGTAATACTTATTTCTGAACTCCTAAAAATCAGGGGAAAACACTTGCTTTACTATATGTACTATAAAAGTACTGTCCTGTTTAATGTGTTATGATGGAGACAGAGGTCTTTCTCCTCCATCAGTTTCAACTAATCTTGTTTACTGATTTCATTTAGTCTATGAAAAAAGCCATATAACTTCTAAATAGTGTGGTTTGTCACATAGGCTGTGAAATTAATAAAGGAAGAGTAAAAACTGGTTTCTTTGAGCAGTATTTAAGAAAAAAAATGCAGATTGGACACACTGATTTGGCTATCTGTTAGCCCCCCATAGGAATAAAGATGAGCAGTGCAAAGCACTAATTGATTGACCAGTGTAATAAGCAATTTCAGAAAGCTGCTCTCTCTGCCTTGGCTTGTTCACATGCTTTGTGGATTTTCATGGTTATGTAAATTAATGTTTCAATTACTTTTTCTGCAACACAGTCAATGGTAAAACAGCTGATATTTTCTAGCATTACACACCCAGCAGAATTTTGTATAGTATTTAAGCAGAAATGCTGCTCCTGTACGTACTCATATTTTTCCTCTTTGTTGATTTGAGGGAACTTAAAGGGAGAAGAAAATCTATATTCCACAGTAAGTACTGTGTTTGCAGGTAGCAGGCAGTTACCGAGGTTTGACAGTGTGCATTCCTAAGCTGATTTCATGTGGCCAGATCATAACATAAGAACAACATTCTTTCATCTTCTGGACTTCACTAGGCTGTAGCATCCTGAAATGTGGATGTACATGTCATCACTACCTGTCATTTCAGTCAGCTGAGTGGGTTTTTCTACTGTTACTGTATTAGCACTAGCCAACTTAAAAATCAGAGATGCATACAGATATCTATAGTGAGTGACTTGATTAGTTAAGCAATTGATGAACTAGTAGGTGTAGGGAGGAAAAACTGTTGGTACTTAATATTTGAGGTGTAAATGGAAGAAGTAAATTGATTTAATACACAGTTATTAAATGTACATATGTCTCAGTTCCATTTTTATTTTGTATGCAGAAGAAATTGCAGGTTGGCGCACCTTGTTTTAGCAATGCAATTTTGAGTGCAACTCTAGAACTTTTCAGTACCAATGTTTTGAAAGGTAGTGTGCCTCTAAATCTTTACATTTTTTATTTTCTCTTGAGGGCCTTTCTTAACTATTCTTCAAGCTGAAATCCCTTTTCATAAGGTCTCCTTCCTTCACATTTTGATTAATGGAACATTTCCTCTGCCCTTGACAAATGCATCTTGCCCACTTGTATCCATCTATTCAGAATGCCTCTTTGAAGTCAGCTTTCCTAATCAGATGCTTCAACTAGATCAGCATCTTTTTGAATCTCTGCTGGTTCTGCCTTTGCAGTCTCCACAAAAATGGATGGCTTTCTTGAGGCCCTTTTACCCTGTCTTCAGTTTACATATCCCTTCTCATTTGTTAGTAAAATGTTGACTCTTGGCTTACCTCTGCCAGTGATGCTATTCTTCTTTGTGCACTAGTAAAATATTCAGACAAGTACCTTTGTGCTTTCTCCTAGACTGTTTCTCCCATTTGGGAAAACTCCCCGTAAGTATCTTTCTTATTTCTCCATAAAATTGTCATGGAGCATACTAACACGTGTGGCACAAATTAAATGAGCTGATATAGCAGCCTATTGAAGTTCTCCATTCCCTTATATTCCCCATGTCTGTGTCTCTGCTGTCCCTGTCTCTGGTACTCAAACCAGAAGCTCTTTGGAGTGGGGTTGATTTCTCTTTGTACAGTGCTAAGTGTGATGGCAGCTTGGCCTTTGCCTAGGGTTGCTCAACCTGACTGAAGTGCGAATAGTGACTGTCCCATACCTGCAGCTTCGGTGCTCTAGAAGGAATTCTGAAGCAGAGATCTTCATAAAAGCAGCTTATCCACCTGCACCCAGTTTACGTGCTATATAATCACCAAATAAAAGGAGAGAACTCAAGGACTGAAGTGACCGATTTTCAAAGTAAGGCCAGGTTGCAGACTCTTGGGCACAGTTTGTGTAAATTGGGTGTTCTTGCTCCAACAGTCTTGGCTGTTTTCTCTCTGATGAGACCATGCTGACTCTGCTAGACTGCTTGTTGTTGTTCCTATATGTTGTTCATACTGCCCCTCCTTGGCGGGTAACATCCGTTTTCCCCTCTGTGCCGAGTTCCTCTGCAACTTCCTGCCCTTCCTCAGCAGCAGAAAGAGAAAATGAAATGCCTGTCTTGAATATTCGCCCTCTAAAAAGGACTTGACGTGGGTTGAATTGGAATTTATTCTATCTGTGGATTTCTTAGCTAAACCCTCTGCGCTTCAGGATACCTGTTGGAAAATGAGAGTAGTGATAGTAGAAAGAAGTGCTATGGAGCTTTGATTTAGATGCAGCCATGGTCAAAAGTGCTATTACTGCACCTCCACATGGAGCTTTTCTTTAGTATCAGCTACTGGCTTGGCTTCAAATAGATGCCATGGAAAACTGTGCTTTAGTTGCCACTATAGAAGCAAATTGCAGGATTATCATCTAATATGGATGATATATGTATTTCTTTTCTGGCTCCTCACTCTGAAAGCTTTTTAGATGACCAGAAGATCATTTTGGTAGCTTAAAACAGAACAAATGAGCAATAAACTGGAAATAGAGCCTATACAAGAGAGAAATGGATATTTGGTTTAGGAAATAATTCTCTTAAAATCAGACAGGCGCTTCAGGTGAGAAGGAAGCTAGAGTGTCTGACTACAATCTGATAAAATCTGTGGCAGTGGAGAGAGCATATAAAGAAGGAAAGATTTCTTTTGTCTGTGACTTTAATAAAATATTCTATTTGCATGCTTACTGGGTTGAAACATCATGCAGTATAAACTGTAATTACTGCCGAATACAAAATCGGGTAATTTTGTGGCCTCTTCCTTTTTTTTTTTAAGAGAGAGTGTTTTATCCTGAAATTAGCTGCATAAATCATGACTGAAGTTGTTATTGTTCTGCCTCAGCAATACCACCGATGCCCTCAACCCRTATATTTTCCAGTAGCACTGTTTCCCCACATAAAATAGGAAAGTGGCTGAAAATGCATGCAGTCTGCAACCAGATTGTTCAAGTCATACAGTCACAGTGAGATCAGACTGTCTTGCTAACTTTAGTGAGCTAAGTGTAGCTATTGATAGTAGGCTATGCTTTATTCCCAGCATGCTGTAATCCTGTCAGCAACTACTACTGACCTTTTATTTCCCATATATTATATAGAGATTAGGTCATCAAGATTTCAGATTCCTGAGTTCTTGCGCTAGATGCATCATCTTCTCACATGCTATTTTTTTCTTCCCTGTAGGACCCACAAATCTTGCAGGTTGGATCTGTGGGTGTTTGGCGGGGGGGAGTTGTCATAAATGTGGGCAAAGACTGTACCTGCTCTCCAAGAGTTACAAGTAAGCGGAAGCAGCAGATAAATAGATGGAGGGGTGCAGTAGAATGGCTCAAACACGATCAGAACTTAACAGTTTGCTGGGTTACTTCTAACCTTGATCGAGTCTCTGGACTGATTCACTGTGGTGTCACAAGCTCTTGGCAGTGTGGGTTGGGACAAAGTGACCAGGTCAGGGAAAACATGGGGCAGTGCTGACTTACGTTGGTTTTGGTGCTTTCATGAAATCACTGCCTCGGGGTTTGAGACTATTTACGCTGAGGTACCATATTTCTTCCTAAGCATTCCCAATTGTGCTTTTCCACTTCCTTCTTTATACTGGAAATTTTATTGCAAAAAGTGAATCGTGTTTGGTGTAGGATTTTTGGTTTTGCATTGGGGCAGGAATTGGTGGAAGTTCTTCTTGTCACCATCTCCCCCCACACCCTCAATCAGCTGATCATAGAGCACCAGTCCTAGAGACAAATTAGCCCTCAGCAGCCTGAATTTATATCAGCATCAGCTAACAGGAGGCCAAATCCTCAGTGAACAAGTCTGCTGAGGTTTCGCACCTTTCTCCTGTCAACTTGTAGTTTCTTGCCCCTTCTGTCTCTCCTCCTCATTCCCTTCTCCTCTAGTACAATGATGCTGAGCAAGAGCACTTCCCAAGGGAGCCTTTTTTCTTCAAAGACGGTTTTGCCCTTCTCCAGCAGGTTTTGCATGCTATGTAAAATTCTTTTTTGCAGAGAAGTTCAGTGAGGCTGCTGCTTCCTATAAAAATCAACAAACCCTTTCACGTGTGCTTTGATCCCAGTGCACTCTCACCTTCCCAAATATGTTAGGGCCTTCCAGATGCAAGAAGCTTGTATTCAAGTGTTGTAGTCTTTCTCTTGCCCCGTACAGCAAAAAAATGCAAAAGGAGGAGCTCCCTATATTTTAAATCTTTAGTGCTTTTAGCTAAAATCTCCTGAAGCACTCTTTTCCGTAGGTAATCTTAAGTGCAGAGGAGCTAAAGGGGTGCTTTAGGGTTTGAATAGCTTCTCTGAGGAAGAGAGAGTATTCCACCATCTTCAGCATTATGGAATGGCATCGTACCCAGGCTTTGAATGCTGCCGCCTTTCGTTTATTGCTGAAAGGCTGCAAAACTAGTGACGCTGATTCACAGCATACACCAGGCGAAAGGGCTCCTGTTGCTGTGTAAATAGCTTTGTTTTAATTTGCAGTGGGTTCCCCATCCCTTACGATCTCTGCACTGCCCTGATGCACTTAAAGTTCAAGGTCACGCATGGCTTCTTTCAGCATCATTCAGGTTTACTAATGCACCAGATGTCCAGGCAGGACCACTTTTGGAGACCATCGTTATCCAGTGGAATATAGATTTTACTGCAGTAACTGGAGCAGTGATTTCTTTTGCCAAACACTTCTCTGTGCAGCTAGCCTTTCATGCTGCCTCACATCTTGGTGATTTGCCTGCCTTGTCATTCAGCTCTGAAACACAAGAGTGATGTGGTATTAATGACCAAGAAGGCAGTGTGCCTTTTTTTGGAAGAGAATTAATGTTTTTCAGCTAAAAGCAAGGTCTTACCTTAATAGATTCTCATGTGTAAGTACTCTGCTTTATTGAAAACCTGCAATGATTCAGAAAGAATCTATCTGTGCAAAAGTACAACATGTTTAGGGTGAAGTTAGGCAGCTTCTTTGGGCTTAAGCTGCAAGATTAGTGTATGAATTTAAAATGCAGCATTCAAAGGCAGAGACAAAGATTACGCATTTCTCAAACGTGGAAAAAATTCAAGCAATGCTCAAAATTCAGCCTTTATGAAGTTGGTGTGGCATGCAGCAATTCAAGACTTCCTTGTTACTACGAACTGGACTTTACTTGAAGGATGTCTTTCTTTTTGTGGGTCTTCAATAATTTTCTTCCAGTCTGTGGTCTCGGGAACTGTGGGACAAGCTCCATATTTTGGAAGTGGACACTTGTCATCTCATAAATGGTTTAAACTCATTCCAGAAGTCATTGCAGGTGTTTCAGTTGTTCTAACCTTTGAAAGCATCCACCTCACTTCTTCAGTGCATTGAGGGTCATTTGAAGGAATCTGTATTTTTGTCCAGTATGATGGTGATCATATTTCTGTACTGACAGGACTTATTTTGGGGTAAATGCTGGGCTCGGAGTCTGATTGTTTAGTTTAGAACACCATTTTGGAAGTTTGTGTGTTAAAAATTATTCCCCTGCATAGATGTTAGAACATAATTAAAAGTGAAGTTTCAAACTGTACCTTCCGCTGTCCTGATACATGTCTGAAAATCTTTCTGGCGCTGATGATTTCAGAACTGGTTGGTAGCTTATATTCTATTTCTGCTCAGGACTGACAAACAGAACAACTGCAGCTATGCTGTGTTATTTAAACTTACGACGTTTGCGGTTAAGCTGACTTATTTGTATCTGCATATCCGAGAGACCACCAGATTAGCCAGGTGCTACACAATGTCTTCCTACCTTCCTTACAGCATAGGAAGGTAATGCTGTAGCTGCTTGCTAGAAAAACATGAAGGAAATGAGTCCTCCCAGAGGCATGCAGGAGGTGTTGTATGTATGAATTTCACAAGGTTCAGACAAAACTCCTTCCACACCCCAGGTCTGACAAGAATAGTCTTAGTGTAGATGACTGTCTTTTTTGTAAAGAATAGATCAGCTCCTGAAGCACTTCTAAGAATTTAAAAGCTTGCATGACTTCTTAAACAAAAAAGTTGTCTCTGATTGCTGTTGGTTGTTATTCAATTTATTGCAAATACTTCAATGTTCAGACCTGTCAGGAGTTTCCAGACTCTATGCCGGGTTGGTCATGCTTCGGTAATGAGTGAAGGAATCATATAGAGCTTTTCAAATTGATTTGATTCTCTGAAGAAAAGAATAAATCTGCCGTTAGCAGAAATGGGCATGCTAATTGTTTGCTTAAATATTCTTTTCCTGAACATTTTGTCTTACAACTGGTATAGAAGTCATTTAGTCAATGTTACAGCATTCAAATTAAAATTGAAATGAGCCTTGAAATTCAAGAACAGAATAGGCAACTCCAAGATTCATTTTTTCCACAGAATGCCAAATTGCTCTTACTACTAGCTATGGCCGTATTCAAAGGAATTTAATGCTTTCCCACCTCAGGAGTTTCCAAAACTGCAGGTTTTTCTGGTAGCTCGTTCAAAGGAATTGCGTGATGGAATGACATCTTCTGTAATGCCTTACTGGGTCATCTACTGTTCAAAGTGCTGTGTAGCTTTAACCCTTCCAGCCTTTTATTTGGGTACAGTATCCACTTAGACCTTTGTAACATATACTACTTTTTCCATACCAGCTGGTGAAAATTGTCACACTGCATAGTGCACAAAGTCTGCATAACCTACAAATGCAGTGTGGTCTGTTATCTAGAAGACTGTTTCTTACTGTCTGAGCATCTAAGCATTGCATGTGTTTTAAGAGGAGAATTTCTAAATACTTGAGCCAGGTTGAGAACAGTTCCTCTAATGAGGCACTGTTAGCAATTTGAATCTCAAGAAAATGTCAGAAAGTGAGACTGTAGATGTGTGTCTAGCAATTCTAGCCCTCTTACTTGACTTATTTTACTGCCTAATTAGATCAAATTGCCTCTTTTCCAATTTGGATACCTGTGTGTCATCATGTACTTTTCCTGTGCTTGTTTCAATGTCTGTATAATCCACCATACCTTTGACAGGTTTTTGTTGTTGTTGTTTTGTTTTTGTTTTTTTTTAGTATAAGCATTCTTATCCGAAGCTTGAATACTAGTGATTATGATAATATATTTACTGTCCATTATCTTTTTCAATAGCAGTAGAGTCTGCCTGGAGTTCAATTCAGGTGATGAACAAGATCACCATCCCCAGAACCTGGTAAAAGGAGGCTTTATATCTCCTCAGATTAGTCAAGCAAAATGTAATTCTTGGGCAAAATCAGGTCTGACTGACGGTTTGGCAAACTTGGATCTTTAACTGCATATTGTAATGCATATGGCAGCCTGTGCTTTTCCTAGAGCCAGTTTCTGACTGCTCTGGAGCCTGTGTAGCCTCAGCGTTCTTGCCTAGACATTTGTGTGGTGTGTTGGGATGGTTTTTCTCCTCCACATGGTGCCAGTTACTGGAAGTGTTTTTGTCAGCTGCGGGGGCTGAGGAAACTCTGCCTGACACGACAGCCCTAGGCAGTGCTGCTGTGCAGTCCTTCTTCATAGGGAAGGTATCCTCTCACAAGAAGTTTGATCCTGTTTGTAGGATCTTTGCTGATACGACAAAAACCCTAAATCTTTTGCTTCATAAATACGCCCATAAAATCTTAGGGAGAACATTTCTTTTGGTACCCACCTTTCTTAGTGTCTTAAGCCCTTATTTACATGATCTGCGTGTGGTCCCTTTTCCCTCTATCACAGCTCCATGACTTACAAAACTTGAATAATTCAAGAAGCAGTTGACATGGGTTTACAGTAAGAAAAATGTTGGGTGAAATAAGTAGCTTATATCAGGAGAGATCTGTTCAGCAAATGAGGTAGTATGTCTTTTTTTGATAGATATATCCAACAATCATTGTACAAATAGGACTTCTAGTGTTCATGTGATAAGCTTCAAACCTTCAGAGGTGTAGTCCATGGAGACAGCATGGGTTGAAGCACCTTTACTATAAAATGACTGTTCTTCACATGTTCTTTGTTTGTGCCATAAAACTCAATTTTGCAGATAGGCCTACATGCACGAATGTACAGTAGACTCATACATACACATTTGAGGAGAAAAGTTGTATTAAGAGCCCAAATAGTTTACCCATTGAGTTCCTAATTCTCAGTTTTCTTCAGCCATAAAAAAATGGATTCTTCCACAAGCCGCGGGTTGTTACAGCTAATGTCTTCATTAGTTTTGTAACATAGATAAATCTTCCTTATCTGTACTGAATATTTTAGTTTTTCCAACAGTCTGATAGAAGACAATCTTTGAATTGCAGAAATAAGGGATCACTGTATTCTTTTTGAGAATTCTTTGTAGTTCTTTAAAACCATAAAGGTCAGAGTTTCAGAAGAGTTCTAGAGAAATTTGTTTTGCCTTCCTTCCCGTCTGAGCCCTTTGCTCGGCTGATTAAGATCTCTAATGTTTTATGTCTCCTCCTTCTCTGCTTAATATGAGACAAGTTATTTAGTAGACATTTTATGGGCTGCTGTGTCAAAAGCTTTAGACAAGTCAATAAAAAATGTCCTCAGCGTGTAAAGGCCATTATCCATAACCCGGCAAATGTCATCTGTAACTTCAAGCCATAGGGAATCTGTCAAATACGAAGGTTAAAAACCCAGTTGGCAGGTCCCATCAAGGCTGCTGTTCCCTTCATGTGTTCAGCAGAGGGAGATATAGATCTTTAGTGAAATGCTAGTGTTGATCTACATTAGCGAGGGGGGGGGGAAAAGTACATTTGGTGCTGGTAAGATATTGAAATCCCTGGCTGAAGCAGGGTATCAGCTCCCCTGCTGAGCTCTGTCAAAATATATCAAGTGCTAACCTGTAACCCTCTGCTGTCACATCCCTGAGCCCTCCCTTGCTAGAGTGCTTATTGTACTAACTGTTGGTTTTGCCAGGGATTAAGGCTACCAGATGTGTTCCATATAACCTCGGCTATCTTTAATTCGGTTCTCATGAAGCAGGCCTTTCTCACACTGTTTCCTTTATCTAGTCTGCTAAACAGACCATCACTAAGCATTTTCTTTTCTCAAAGCTCTGCTCTTTCTTCATTTAAATGAACATCTAGACTAAATTCTTGTTGGATTGTCTAAATGATATTTGAAGACAGTTGCTCATCATCCGTATTGCAGCGTAGGAAAGTGAGACTGACTGAGCTGACAGAATGCAGTCATCTTCAAATACCCGTTTGCCTTTCTCTGCTTTGGAAAATTCCTTTTTGTCTCCTTAAGAACACCACTGAGTCTGGGGCTTCCTCACTTGTCAGATTTCTCACATTTTGACACCAGAAAAATAAATCAAATAGACCTTAGCTAGTCTGGTATAGTCTTCAGAGCATGATGTAAGGGAAGAGCACATGGGGGAGTTTTGACCTATGGGGAAAAATCTGTTGAATGCTTTTCCACACTTAAATCCCTTATTGGGTGGCCATTAAGTGTTTGTGGCATTTAGGAAGGAAGGGTATGCTGGAGATCCCTGGGAATCTAGTACAATGGTTTTTGAGACCAATTGTCTAGACAGAACTCTGATAGCAAATATGAAGTACTGCATCTCAAATCATCTTGGGCACATGCATGAAATACAAAACAGGAATATTGTTCCAGTTCACTGCTGTGGACCTCAGTGTCGCTTCTAGAATAGATTGCTAAGATTCCCATAGGACAAAAGAAAACAGCTATTCAAAGGAAAAACTGTTACCTTACTGCAAAGGGAACTCCAGGTAAAAAAGAGAGAAAGCAAATGCATCAAATCGGTAATTTTGTTTTAGTGGCAGAAACAAAGTACTTGTAATTTTGGCAATTTCTGCTAGCACAGAAAATTGTAAATGCAAAGCCATATTCAGCAAACATTTTAATTATGCCTGTAACAATGGCTGTACTGGAATAGAATTTTATTGTTTTATTGTTTGGGATTTTTTTTTGAGATGCAGGTATGGGCAGGAACAATAAAAATAACCACTTGTCTTTGCCTGTGCAGTGATGGCATACCATAGTTCTACAGGGAGATGTTGGGATGAAATAGGCTTATTTCTGTTCTCTCCTAGTCACCTGATTTGTCATGTTGCATGTGGAAAATAGCATGCTGCATTCGTCAGCAAAATGCTCTGTATAGTTTAGTCTGTCAAAGGATCTTTGTATCAAATCCATTTTTAATCTCCTCCTTTACAATAAGGTAAGTGACTTGTAAAGAGGGCACTGGTGTCAACTCAATGTTGTCAATATTAGATAATTTCTTCTTCAGGAAATTTCTGTATTAATTTTTGTTGCAGGGCTTTGTTCTCTTGAATTCGAGTTCACTTTGTTTACTGTTCTTAATGTGTTGCCTTCTCTTCTGGCATAGCATCCATTTCCCTTGTGTAATGACAACTATTGTATTTTCTTCTCTCCCTGAAATGGCTTATAGTACGCCAAAGTCTGTACTGATCATGGCAGGGTAATACTAGAATGGGCTAAGTGAAAGAAATGTCTCTTTATAGTGTTTGGCTCAAAGGTTTCCTTGCCACTCTTTGAGTGCCCAAATGCCACCCTGCCTTCTATTGCTATAGTAAAGACCCCCAGAGACCTTTTTTCCCCATATTCTCTTATGCCCAGGAAAAGACTCATAATAAGAAAAACTGTTTCTGGAGTTCCTGCATGAAAGTTCACGTCTGGTCATGTTGAGTTATTCCCAAAGCAGGAGTGTTCAGCTTCCCACGGTTGATCCCCAAACTTCCCTTCCCAAATGTGACCCACAAGTGAAGTTCAAACTCTACTCTGCCTCTCTGGTGTAGGGGAAACTAAACCTCCAGCCTGAGTATTTTGTACAAATCCACCCCAGTCACACGAAGATCTCAAAGCACTTTTGTGTTTGTCATTACAAACTTGGTAAAAGTTAAGAAAAGTTCATTAGTTTTTCAGTATCCTCTGATTATTAGTAAGAAAACATCTTCATTAAAGAAGTAAGGTTGCTTTGCAGTGCCTCCTACTTCCATCATGTGGGAGCTGGTAGACAAAACCTCAAATATCTGAGAAGCAGGAACCTTGTGCATCAAAACACAGCTTAAACATTTGTGTTGCAATGCTGAAAGTTGAGGGTAACACCTTTCACCTCTTCTGTTGATAATAAATCATTTACGCAACCTTTGATTTAAAAAAAAATACATCTAATCTTTTGAAATAAGAGTACTTTTCAAGGTAGCCTAGACCGGAGAGTTTCTGGAAACTTCATCCTTGGAAATGTTCAAAACTTGATTGAGTATGACCCCGAGCAAAATTACTTAACTTTGAAGTTGAATCTAACTTTACACTTGGCCCTTCTTTGAGCAGGAAGCTGGATCAGATGAATTCCAGAAGTCACTTCCAACCTACATTATTCTGTGACTTCTAGGGTCCTTGAGCAAAAATGGATTCAAATAGAAACTGCTCTCTACATAAAGATTAAATGTCAGGGTTTTTTTCTACCTCATAATTAAATTCTGAGTTGTCTTTTGAACAGCCTTTTCAGAGATACTACTAACTTTGTTAGGAGGCTATTTTTCCTGGTGTAGAGGTAGGTGGAAGAATTGCTTTCAAGTTACTCTCTAAATGAGTGTGTGACTTGTTAGGTGACTTCCAGGTCAAAATAGCATTGAGGCTTTTGTAGTTCTACTTTCAAATGAAAGGATATCTAAGTTAAAGTATTTAATCTTCAAGGTTTAGGTTTGATAGCAGCTGTCCTTGCTTGTCAGGTTTTTGAGAGAGAGCAGTGCTTGTTTGCCTGGCCCTTTTTCAGGTTTCTGTAAGGACCAAGACATCTAATGTGCAAAGTCATCCCAATATACTGCAATACAGTAGATTGTGCTATGGTGTACTACTGTTGATTGAATTTATTTTTAAATCACGAGGGTTGTCCCTTTTTATCTCCTTCAGTTTTCTCTTCACTGACAGAAGAGAAGTTTTGAAAGAGTGAAAATTGGAGTTGTACATAAGTCTCTTGATTCTGTTTCCATTTTTAGTCTAGCCAAAGGCTTTTCCTGCAAGGATGCAAGTTTCCCTTTTAGAGGAAGAAATCACACTGAGCCTAGCAGAAAATAGGAGCCTCTTGATTAATCCATCTTGATGCTGCACAAACAATAGAATAACAGAATTTTATGTTCAACAAAAATCCATTAAGGTGGCTTGTCTTTTCCTTTATGGAATACCATGTCTGGGAATGATAATACATGTAGTCTGTCCTCTAATCCACAGACACTTGAAACACAATCTTTGTTCTGGACATTAGAAGGCATAAGGATATGATTATCTGCCTATTTTCCTAGTAAATAAATTGTCTAGAGATAAGTCTAGATGGCTTTGAAGTCTTCATTTTGTCCATTCTGTGTGCTCAATATTCTTACTTACAGCTTGACTGTATACAGAGGAGAAACAAGTGAAGGGAAAGTTGAACTTAGAGGCAGATGTTTAAATATATGTAATTTCAGTTAACATCTTCAGTATGTGCTGAAAAATGGGTGCTTCTTTCAGGACCTCTGATTTTTTATTTTTATTTATTTATTTATTTATTTGGTATTGACAGTAGAAATAAAATCAAGAACTCCACAAAATCATGCCTTTCATCCTCTTTCTGATTAGAGATGCTTTGTGGGCTTTTGTTGTTTTGGTTTCTCCAGGATAGGCTAATCAGAGGCAAGCAGAGGTACCTCATTTACACCCATTTTGCCATGACTCAATTTAAATTGTGTATTGTTGGGCAAGTCACTTAAATACGCTCCTCCACTCCTCAGTCAGACTTCCAAAAACACCTCTAACTCTTACTGCTTACAGAGTTTCACTGGGGTAAAAACAGGCAGCCTTGATCCAAACTTGAATTTCGTATGAAGAAAAACAAACAGGCAAACCTCAGAGAATAATCAAGCAATGACCTGAGATGCTAAATGAGACAGATCATCATCATTAAAGAAATGTAGAGGGTATGTTCTAGTCTGTTCTCCTGTTTCAGCAGAACAGCTGTAGCATGAGGCATATAGGGCTCTGCAGGCTGTAGCTGGAAGTTTAATATTTAGAGTGAAAATGACCCCTGAGTTTGGTATGGAAGATCTTGATCATTCAAAAAGTAGTAATAATAATCCAAAATGTGCTTTGATAACAGCAGGCTCTTCATGAATCACTTAATAAGCATCTGTTTAAAAAAAAAAAAAGTAATCTAGCAATTAAAAAACAAGCATACCAAGTCCATTTTACTGTATTTTAAAAATGGCATTTTGTCTTGTAGGGAGCTTTGAGCATCTCCTGCTTCTGTACCAATTGACTCCCTGCCCTACCACTGTTTTTGAATAAGTGTATCTTGGCTGTAACGTTCATCTGAAATGTAGCAGCGAGCACCACTTATGTTCTCAAGTGTATAAGCATTTAAAAATTTGAGAACAATGTAAATTACTTTTTTTGAATGGATCAATAATCTAAATATTGAACAGTTGAGAAGTATTCATTCCTAGATATGGTCAAAATAAAAAAAAGTTATCAGTTTTCTGATAAAATTCAGTCTCCCAGTGGAGAGCCACGGGATCTTTTTATTCAGCTTTTGGGACTTTATAATAGCTTCATCTGTTGAATATAAAACTGTTGCATTGCAGGTAAATTTTGTTTTGCTGTCCTTAGGTTGATGTCCCTTCTGGTAAGTGGGTTTCAGTTGAAAAAAAGCCTTGGAGGGCCTGCGAGTTGGCTAGAGCTGTAGCCTGGTTAATGTTTACAGTAAAAGTAGCTGCAGCGCGTGACGTGGAAGACGAATGTTACTTGGCGTTGCTGGGTATCTGGAGAGCTGAATTGCTCTGCTCTTCAGTCCATGTGCGTCACTGCTCCA